>NC_140589.1:1215704109-1216168045 GCF_964204655.1 Triturus cristatus | reverse complement strand
ATTGGTCTAGCTCGGTGGTGCAAACCACTCACATCACTGTCAACCCAACGTCATTCCTCCCTACCCCCCAAATAAGTGAGCAACCTGGGGCATAGCATACCCCATGGGAGTCACACCATATGCAGCACAGACTACAAGAGTAGACATGGTTGCTCAGCCCCAGCCCCCAGCTCGTGAGCAGCACACACTACTCGGATTGACTTGATTGGTTTATCTATCTGTGCCCCAGCCTAACCCAAACAATCTGTACAAATAGCAGAAGTAATCTCTCAAGCCAACACTATCTGCTAACAATATATGTGTCAGGCTCCAAGCCATGTGCCCCCTCGCCCCCACAGTGGCCAAGAGCCAAGGCTATCGATGACAGCAAGACAGTTCATGCGGCTCCCAGCACCCGCAAGACATCGCCGATGGAGCCTCCGTAGCCCGCTTTACTGAGGGCTGTACGCTGCATCCCGCCTATCCCGACTCCGCTGGACCTGAGGGGCAGGGCCCTGCTCCTCTCACCGTCACCACGAGGGATGTCCTGCCCTGCAGGCTGCTCACGTCACGCGGTGGCAGCCCCTATTGCTCCCTGACTCACAAGGCTGTGGGGCACACAAAAGAAAAGTTAAAAGGAATGATAGGAAAATTTACAAAGGAGGCTAGAAACGGCCAACAACTCAAAGCTCCCAAGCTCAAGAAGTGTCTCACCAATGCAGATGCCAAAAACTCCCACAGGTCAGTGCATCAATCCTTCATAGCACACATTGCAACTGTCCAGACATGCTCAGCCCAATCTACTACAAGGAACACCCTCCCGCTGCACACACCAGAAAGAGAAAACTGTGTAGTTCACAACATAACAGCCAGCACCGTAACCCCTCAAATCCCTGGACTGTGACCTTTTGGGACCCCCAATCACTTTAGCTGAGCTTCACCCCTCAGCCACATGCAATCCACCCCTCCATCGAAACCTTTCACGATCACAGTACCTCCTTCCTCCCAAGCTGCCCACTGGAAAGTTTGGGTGAAACACCAAGAGAATTACTCTAAAGCTATCGAGGTCCCTGCAGGCTGCAGGCACCCCATGCTCCTACACCTAGGAGGAGCCAACATCCATAAAATATCAAAGTATATGGTCAATGCAGGTCCCCCTCAAAACTATGCTACCCTGAGGAACGCCATCACAGCGCACTTTGAGCCTTACTCCAACCCAGACTACGAACGGTTCTTTCTGTACCAAGCTCACAGCTACTGCACAAATCAGTGAATGTTTTCCATGGGTGGTTACGAGAGCTTGCCAGCACATGCACTCTTCCAGATGAAGGTGACGAAATCCAGGCCCAGTTCATTCAAGGGTGTGCCTCCTCAAAACTGCACGAGTGTATCTTACAGGAGCCTAACATGTCTATGAGAGACATTCTAACATTAGCGCGCTCTAAAGAAGTTTCCAAAGCTCAGGCAACCCACATTGACCCTCACTCATCTACTCTATGAAGGAAGAGCCAGTCAATGCCATCCAAAAAGAGGTATGCAGGGGGAAACCAGACCCTGCCAAGCCTTCCCCAAGTCCCGCCAATCAAGGACCACAAGGTTGCAACTGCGGATGGTGCAGTGGCCCGTAATCTGCCCCACCAACTGCAAGACTTGCAGTGCATGTGGCAAGCAAAATCCCTTCTCCAAAGTCTGCCGCTCTTCGCGAGGATGACCCAAAGGCCCACGAAAGGTAGTATGTACAATGGAGTCACACCCAGACTAAACTGTCTGACGTCAACATGGATGAAGATGACACAGTGGTTGTTCACGTGATGAGGACGCTGGATGCCTTCAAAGTCACCCGCCAGACCGCCCCAATGTGACGGATGGAAGTGCAAAACAACTCTGTCTCTGCTCTCATCGACACAGGAGCCTCGATCAATCTCATGGCCGCAGATGTCTACCACAGCTTACCTGACCCACCAGCGCTCCGCAACACTAGTGTTTAGGTATAGGCCTTTGGCAACCTCTCACCGCTGCAGCTTAGCAGCATATTCTAAGCCTACCTCTGACACAACTCCACATGCTGGTGAGCGAAAGTCTACGTATTGCTAGAAGGGTCAGGATTCCTCCAAGGTTGTCGCACAGCCCAAAATCTCAACCTCATACAATTCGCCTTCAGCACATATGCGCATGATCTAGACCGTCTGTTGCAGGATTTCACACTGTTTGACGGAATTGGCTGCCTGATGGGTCCGGCCAGCCAACTACAAATTAATGAGTCTCTTGCTTCCGTGGGCCTAAGGCATCGAATAATTGCATTCCTCCTTCGACCCAAGGTGGAGGCTGAACTGAAGTTGCTGGAGAAGGCCGGTATCATTGAGCGGGTACAAGGCCTCACACCGTGGGTATCCTCCATCGTGGTGGCAAAGAAGCTCAAGCAACCAGACGCAGTTTGCATTTGTGTTGACATGAGGATCCTGAACCTAGCGATCAAGCGAGATCATCATCTTACACCAGCCATAGATGACATCATTGGGGAGCTGTCGGTCTCCAAATGGTTCTCCAAAATGGACCTCAGTTCAGGCTACCATCAAATCCCGCTGCCCCCAGACTCCCATTCCATCAACACCTTCTAGACCCACGCAGGCCTCTGAAGGCACACAAAGCTCAACTTTGGCATCTCCAGTGCCACCGAAGTCCTCCAGAACATCGTGAAGAATGTCCTCGATGGCCTGCCAGGGGTGCTCAATGTCAATGACGATATCCTCATTCACGCCTCCACGCTTGAAGAACATCTGACTGGTCACCATGCTGTATTCACAAGCCTCAAGGAACATGGACTCGTGCTACACGGCTAGAAGTGTGACTTCCTATGGAGGGACATCAGCTTCTTCGAATACCGCATTTCAGACAAAGGCATCAGCCCTGACCCCGACAAAGTAAAGGCCATTCAGGAAGCACCGACCCACTCATCCGTGTCAGGAGTCCGCAGTTTCCTGTGCATGGTGACATACTGCGGGCGCTTCATGAAAAATCTATCAGACATCACCAGCCCACTAAGTCATCCAACCCATGGGCATGGGGACCTGAGCAGGAAAAAGCGTTCCGACAGACCAAGGCCACCCTCTCTGCAGATACCACTCTGGTGTGCTTCAACCCCCTGAGGGAAACTAGTGGTAGATGCTAGTCCCACCGGCCTAGTTGCAGTGCTGGCTCAACGGCAAGAATGCTGATAATAAGTTCCGGTGGCATACGCCAGCCGTACGCTTACACTCATGGAACAGCGCTATTGCCAAATAGAGTGTGAGGCGGTTGCCATCCTATGGGGCTGCATGCATTTCTACATTTACCTATAAGGCCATCCCTCCTCCGGCATCATGGACCATAAGCCACTGATCCCGCTCTTCCAGGGGCCCTTGTCAAGGCTTCCCCCGAGGATTGAAAAGCGGATCCTGCAGCTACAAGAGTTTCAGTTTACCGTAGAATACCGACCTGCCACCCGGAACCCAGACAATATCCTGTCCAGGCATGCCTGTCCAGCCACTCTCCACCGACGTCGCAGGGGCGGTGGAGACCAAAGAGTATCTGAGGATAATTGTGGATCACTCCAAACCTCTTCAGATGTCCCTGGTGGAGGTAATAGAAGCTACTCAGTGTGATGACTGCTTGCAGATTACTATCAAGGCAGTTGCCACCGGAGACTGGAGGCGCTTCAAAACCAGACAACCTTCCACACAGAAGCCGCCCAATCAATCTTCAAGGTGTTATATCACATCCGCCAGGAGCTGTTGGTAACCAGTGATGGATGTCCGCTGAGAGGTCCGCGGCTGGTACTACCAGATTTCTCAACAGTAGGCAGCGCTGTTAGCACACAGAGCACACCAAGGCATCGTAAAGTCCTAGAACCGGCTCAGTAGCAAGGTCTGGTGCCCGGTTACGGACCAGAGAGTGGAGGCAATCGTACAAAGCTGTCCAGTCTGCCTCACCACGAGTCTGCCCGACTGCCCGGCACCTGTTATCACAGAAGTAGGCCACAGTGACCGAGGCAGAGAGTAAGCGCAGATTTGGGCAGCCCACCAGGTGTACAACACATGCTGGTCATTGTAGATGACTCCTCATGCTATCCCGAAGTAGAAAACATGGCAACAACATCTGTCGCAAAAGATAGCCTGAAGCTGGAGAAGCTCATTATTATTTTTTTTTAAATATCTTTATTGCATTTTTTTCATTTTCCTGTTACAACCAAGCTAAACATTGATACACATCCCATTCTTTTTTTTGTAATAAAATCATTGTCGCTATGCCATTATGAGCGCTATTCCAGGTATTTCCATCTGTTAACCATAGCACAAGTAACATCTGTATCGCGGGAGTTAATGTGAATGTACAAATTGGCATCGGTGTTTGTAGCCCACGCGTACTGTCACCTCCGAACAAGGGGGCAGGACTCACCTATCCCATATGCTTCCCCATAACAGTAATTAACCATAAGCAGCTACGACAATTATTTTAGGGGTGCGTGGCTCATACTCAATTCAGCTGTAAGATCACAATAAACAATGGTGCATGGGCGATAAACAATAATAATCACATCGGATTACAAGATATCTTCGTTCATAACATTTTAACCACAACTAACAAAAATAAAATAGAAGCATAAAAAAGTGAGATATCAATTATTTAACGGAGCGTGTATGTAGCGGGTTGTGCGCCCTCCGAGTGGAGTCGTGCCGAGGGCCGTGTGTGCATAGCGGATACGGGTTGCTCTTCCTGCTTTGTGTATAGGCATACAGGCAGTAAGGTATCATGCAACTGGAGTTATGCCTATCGAAGCTGGAGAAGCTCATGGCTACTCATGGCCTATTCGGAGAGATCCACATGGACAATGGACCTCCCTTCAACAGCTTCGAGCTAGCTGAGTATCTGAACTCTCACAATATCAAGCCCACCACAATACCCCTGGGTGGCACCAAGCCAACAAGGAGGTGGAGCGCCTGATGAGAACCTTCACCAAAGGTATCCAAATTGCTGGAGCGGAAGGCACCAACACTGAACATGCCATGCACCAATTCTTACGGGTGTATAGACTCACACCCCACTGCACGATGGGCATATCCCTAAGCAAACTATGTTTCAGCCGGTCGGTTGTGGATGTCATTCCCTATCACCCTGTGTGGAAGGAAGTGCCAAACCCACCCAAATCAATCGGATCTCTGGAGAACCCGCACCAATAAGTACAACTACTGAAAATGACTGGCTCAGGAGAGCCCCATCAAGCTGGCCTATCATTTACTTGGGAAAGACCGCCACCCGGGCGGAAAGTTCAGTACCCTATGAACTGGATCCATGGGTTGTCATTGATGTCAAAGGTGCAAAAGTGACGGCCAAGAGAGGCTACGAGTACATCACATGGAACATCTCCCAGTTCAAGAAGGTCCTATGGAGACCCGCCAGCACACCCCTTTTAGCCCGCCCTCAAGAAGGTGCCGCAGCGAGCAGGCCCCTGGACACCAACAGTGAGTATGATCAGGATCAAGAGCCAGGTGCATTTTCAGAGGAACTGTTCTCAGAGCAGTCACCCAGCCCCTCCGGAGACTCAGAGAGTACACCCCCGCCAGCACTCAGCAGGAGCCCAAGAGCCTCCAACACCTCGAGCCAGAGAGGATTCTCACCAGAACTTTCAGCCAGGGTTGACCAAGGACAGCATCTGCTGCACCCCCAGCCCAGATCATCTCAAAAGTACAATGTCTTTGTGTCCTTCTGACCTAGAGCTGATGGCGGTGTTACATTCGTGAGTAGATGTGTCCTTGCCATGGTGCAAAGTAAGAGTGTGATGTGAAATGTAAATCAGGATCTGGACTGTGGCGAAGCACCATTGTTGATTTTAATGTTTTTCTGTTTACTGTTTGATATGTTTTGTATCTCCTGGTAAAAGAGGAATGAAGTGTTGTCGGGTCCTGGGCAACACCATGTGGTGATTCGCGCACAGGGGGAAGGCTTGTAAACCCCTGTGCGTGTAAGAGTAGCGTAAAGAAATAAATAGTCAGGGGCGCTGGGTGTTGCTCATTTTTAGAAAACACCACAGGACACAGTAGTGCGTGTCATCATTGGGGGGTTACCAGGGCCTTATCGACTATGTTACAACACAAATTTGGTCGATAATATCGCGTTTAATTTATATTATGCCTCTTGGTTGTGCAATGATTGAAACGTTGCCTATTCACTTCTTGTTTTGTTCTCGATCGCTCTTTGTGGTTTGGTTAGCATCTGCTTTATGTGGTAATGTTCAACATTCACTCTCTTCATTCAAAATCGGAAACTGATCATCGCAAAGTGTGAAGACGTTTTCAGCAATATATATTGAGCCTCCCCTTTAATTGTAATGGTGTGTACTACTGGAAACTAACACATAACCGGTTGTATAACAGCAACAAGTGTCTAGATGCATGCACTGTGGGCTAGCCCCGTGTAGCGTGGAAGCAGTCTAATTTATATGTAGCCGCAGAAAGTGTTCACAGGTTAGAGGGGGCTTGCAGTCGTTCTATTTTAGGCTGTGCTGCCCCCTGTTGGATAGTGCCATGCATTACATTTCCAGTTTTAATTTTTTTTAATGACAAAGGAATCCTAAAAACAGAAGTAAGGATACAGAAAAGATAAAGATGCAAATGGCGTTTTATGAGGGGTTTAAGTTGGATGAAATAATTGGGGGGTCTCTTAAAGAGGCGTAGTCGATGTAATTAAGGGTGTGGCTTAAAAACACCCTAGCTAAAAATCTGTGCTCAGGATAGTGTGCTGCCCAACTAGTTTTTTGATGCTTCTGTCATTGCGTCTACACATATAATACAATACGTAACATTACACCTACAACAAACCAGGACTATTGGCTTTGTCAATGGTTCTTAGTTGCATAAGATAAATAAGCAACAACTACGGCTTCGTTGTATATAATATTGAAAATGCTTCAGTTCTAAAATAATGACACTGTTCAAGAACAGTAAGGAGTCTCTTTGAATTTACATCACAGCCAGTGAAGGGTGGTGCTGCTACAGAGCTAAGATTTCTTTTATTCAGCGAGGGTGAGAGCAAAAACCAAGAGCCTGATAGAGACTCGTCTCAGCACCTGTTTTTTAGAACTGCCAGTGCTGAGTACTGGCACGACACGGCCCACTTGATGCCCTTCATTTTAGTATAACACACTTTCCTGGGCATGCCCCTTGCTCTCTTCTCAAAACCATTATTTCTGGGATTCCCCCCAGAGGCGCTAAAATATTGACAAAGTTAGATAACATTCTCCGAAGTGTGTTTGCACATCGTCAGGTGTTATGGCAAGCACATAAAAAAAAGGGGATGGCTCGATTAACAAGGAAATAAGCAATTACCCGGCAAGTTTCTGATGAGCGCCAATGTGGCGATGATCAACGGAGGCCGCTCTATTAGAGCGAGGAGAGCTGCCCCCGCCACCGCTAGCAATTAAAGCAATAATAAAAAGGATTTTAAATCCATTTTCTTATTGTTTTATTTTAATCCCCTGGACCCGTCCCCAGGTCTCTGACGAGTCTTGGAGGTGGATCCAGGGGATGACACTGCTGGTGGGGGAGTAGGGGTGGGGGTTTGGCCGGTCATCTAGGGTCGGCCAAATCCTCATGCGCAGTGAAGCTCTCTCCAGCCCTTGCTGCATTGCTGAGGTTGGAGAGAGCAGGCACAGGCTCCCAGTCTGTCTAGGAGTTCAACTTGCCGGCGCTCAAGCCAATCCCAACACTGCTTTCATGCAGCGTCATGTTTGGCCACAGTGCAGTCTGGGAGCCTGTGCCCAGAAGAAGAAGCTGGGAGGAATGCAATGCAGCAGGAGGCGGCATTCAGGTAAGTTTAAAGAAAATGTATTTTAATTTATTTTTTACCCCCGAACCCTCCTTGCTCCTTGCTCCTTCCTCCGGCGTGGCCTGCCTCGCCACTTTTGCAGGGGACGGGCCACTACTGGCAGTGACACGCTTTCAGAGGTGGGCTGCTCTCTCAGCACTAATGCTGGCAGAGGGGCTGCGCACACTCTCACTAACTCCACTTTCCATGGAGCCTTCTGTGATTGGAACTCGTGATCGGCCCCTAGAGCCCCTAAGTGACCTCAGCCTTTGTGTATGAGTCACACCAGCTTTGCAAAGACAGCCCTGGCTCCTGGGCGCTGCCTCTGAGCCCGTGCGTCCCGGGTCGATACTCACAGCCGTCCATGTTGAACCTTAGGGGTGTTTGTCATCAGTGATGTCATCAGTGATGTCATTTGAGATGTCATCAGTGATGTCATCAGTGATGTCACTGACCATGTCATGAATGATGGAATGTGTGACGTCATCAGCAGTGAATTGCGGGGGCGCGAGTTATAGTTAGCTGAACTAACTATGACGCCGGAATTTCTATGGTTTTGTACAAGTGAAATGTCCAACTAACTATAACGTTCCTGAAACCTATGGTTTTTTCAGTTAATTTCTATGTTTTTTTAAATGCTAATTTCTAATTATAACGTGCCTGAAACCTATGGTTTTTTCAATGAATATCTATGGTTTTTTAAATGCTAATTTCTAACTATAATGTGTCTGAAACCTATGGTTTTTCCAGTGAATTTCAAAGGTTTTTTAAATGTACCTCAATCCTATGTTTTTTTATTTTCTATATATAAATATATATATATAAAAAAAATATGAATAATTTTTAGTTAGGAAAACTATATTCATTCTTTTAAAAAAAATATTATACAGAAGTCGCGCACCCTTCGCGCACCCTACACGATGGCTGCGCGCATTCCGGTGGCTATTTTGAAAAGTCGTGCTGGGGTCTCGACTTCAACGGAATTTGTAAAGTATGAAATATCTTTAAATTAATTATAAATAAAAGTTTTCCTTTAAGTGTTTGTCTAAATGTATTAATAAAAGTATTTTTAAAGTATTATTTTCAATATAATTTCGACTAAAAATTATTCGATTATTATTGGATTCGGAGGTTAGGAGGGATGGCCATTTTGCTCGATCTGTTTTGGGGTGATTCGTCAAGCGGGGGCTGAGAAAAAAGGGGGGTCCCAAAACGCGTTTTCCCCATGCATTTTCCCATAGGACCTTTAGTCGAAGGTACAGCCCGAACGGCTAAACAGAATTACTTGAAATGTGGCAAAGAGGTAGTCCTCAGGTCAGGCATGTGCCTTTTGCTTAAATGGTGTAAATCCGTTCAGTAGTTCCTGAGAAAATCAAAAGTAAAATCACATATATATCTGGGCGGAGCCTAACCACACATCTCATCGTGAGATCTGATTGTCTGTCAGCACTTCATCCAAGAAGTGTTGGCAGCCATCTTGGGACCAATATACATGATAGCACCTCATTAAAAAGCATTGCAGTTAATAGAAGGTTTTAAGACTTTAGTTACATTATAAATCATTTGTTGATGGTACCATACTCATTTTAGGAATTGTGGTGTGTTCTAAGGTGATTTTACCATGTGAAAAAGCCTTCTGCTGTGATATCATGAATCATGTTTGAGAGAAAACTATTTTCTCATGCTTTTCCCACAGAGGTTTGGAAGGTGATCTATAAGCTAACTGAGAGCATATTTTCTGTAAATTCCCATTATCTTTCTCAGTCATGTGAGAATGAAGTCTGATATTCTCAGTAAAACATGTACATCCAACAAGGGCAGAGACTGTCAGTTGATTCCTTTGTGTTCTATTGCAGCTTCCCAGAGTGTTCTAAAGAACAACTAGAGCGCTAACAGTCCTACTTATGACAAACGTATGGAACACCTGAAGCCATCTTGGTTGGAATAAAGTGGTAATTCTTAAAACATTTAATTTAAAAAGGAACAAAATGAGGGGGTTCATTTTGCCATAGAAATTATGATTAGTGCTGAAGAAAGAAAAATTAGGGCACATTTTGAGTGACTTCTCAAATCCTCTTCTATTTCATTAAAAAATTCTGACATACAGACTGAAACATGCACTTTCAATACCAGCAGCAGACTTCCCTGGTGAGCAGTAGCTTTACTACAGTGATCTAATAAGCAACTAGAGTGCTAACATTCTGAATGTATGGCAAATTTGTGACACATCTGAATGCCAAGTAACAACAAAAGAGGAAGGGTGACTAGTCCCCTCAAGGGAAAGTATATAAACCAACGAAGTCAGTGTAGTGTCAACAAGGCACTAACCATCCAAGAAGGCACGGGTCTCCAGAGTCAGAACCTACCCAATATGTTATAGGGAGGAAAACAGACCTAAGGAGGTAATACAAGTTATGTATGAAAAGCCCTCACTCACCAACCTGGTTGGTGACATGCTTCATCATCGGGCTCCACCGGGTATGGCCGAATGCCATCCCAGTGTGCTGCAACGCCAGGTTACTGCGGAGCGGGATTGTGTGTGGTGACAGTGAATTTAAAATTCCCAATTGAGTCAAAAAAATAGTTTAATAGTTTTGCTAATTGGAAAATAAAAAAATAAAAAGGAGTGAGGGTCAAAAAATAACAGACCGGGTTCACTCCATGGCGGTCAACATGTTTCTGCCTTTATGTGTGATCGACAGGCTTTCATCAGGACCAGAGTGGGGGTGTGGGAGCCCCGGTGGTATGAAGGCGCTAAGGTTCACCCTACCGTGGGCTGCTGTGTGAATTTTTTTTTATAAACACAGGTAAAAATCCGCCAAGAGATATGATGGTGGAGAGAAACGAGTTTACTCTATAATGAAAAAAGAGACATACATACACAAGACAAAACATAAAAGAATCGTAAATGTGCGTGGTCATTACATTATAAAGCGCCACAGTTACAGGCTCAAACATAGTGCATGGATGGGGACTGTGCCAATAATCAGTACCTCAGGTGCATAATAGACGTGCTGTCCGTGCACCTAGAATTAGCCAGATACTGGTGTCAGGGAAGTAAAACAAGACTTCGCCTGAATAGCGTGACTAAAACTGTATAACGAAATGAACGTGGAGTCTCGATGCTGCATGAGAGACTAGAACTAACGAGGGCCAGGAAACAAATGAACGCGGCCCGTGTAGCATTCCTGGGAGGTAGAAATGCCAAGGGGAGTAGAAAGGTTCTTACTGTGAGGCAAGACCGTTCGTCGCCTCAGGGATCCCGGGGTGAAGGTGCGAGCAAATATGGCACACCCTGGAAGGGAAAAGAAAGAAAGAAAGGCCACGGGCGGCTAGGTAACAAAAACACAAGCCGAAAAGCACTGCAAACCTTACCATAAGGATACAGGAGGCCGAAGGTACACTTACGCCCTCGCTGCTCGGCACCCGTTCGGAACCTGCAATGCCTCAAGCCACCGGGTCCAGGAAGTAAAGAGACCTGAAGCGAGGCACATATAAGCAAAGAGAGGAGGGCCTCGACGGGTCAGAGAGGGAAAGGAAGCCCATCAGTGATAGGGCAAAACCTCAAATGCTGTGCGGTGATTGGTTGAGCCACAGCCAATAGAATGTGTGGAAAGAAAGAGGCTCGTCCGCTGTTTTCCATTGACAGATCGTCAATGAAAACTTTATGCGGTACCTAGAGAGTGATCATTTTACACGCTGGGCACATTAGGAACGTGTGCCTGGGTGGAGGAGCTCTGGATGCAGAATAAGCAGACGGTTTATGCTGTGAAACAAAAGCTAAAAGGTTCACTCGGATGAAAATGCCAATGTAAATACAGGAGACAAAGTGTGCACTAAACGCTGCATGTCATGACCCCCCAATTGTCGGTCTTCGCTGGTCGGGTAATGGGGTACAGCACAAAGCGGTCCAGACAAGGACTATGTACTAGGTGGAAATGTTGTAAAACCACACAAAGTGACCCTATAAGGTCCAGCCGAATTGGTGTAGAGGTCTCAGTTGGCTAGCGGTACCATATAGGCAAATACAAACGACTTTGTGTGGTTTTACAACATTTCCACCTAGTATATAGTCCTTGTCTGGACCGCTTTGTGCTGTACCCCATTACCCGACCAGCGAAGACCGACAATTGGGGGGTCATGACATGCAGCGTTTAGTGCACACTTTGTCTCCCGTATTTACATTGGCATTTTCCTCTGAGTGAACCTTTTAGCTTTTGTTTCACAGCATAAACCGTCTGCTTATTCTGCATCCAGAGCTCCTCCACCCAGGCACACGTTCCTAATGTGCCCAGCGTGTAAAATGATCACTCTCTAGGTACCGCATAAAGTTTTCATTGACGATCTGTCAATGGAAAACAGCGGACGAGCCTCTTTCTTTCCACACATTCTATTGGCTGTGGCTCAACCAATCACCGCACAGCATTTGAGGTTTTGCCCTATCACTGATGGGCTTCCTTTCCCTCTCTGACCCGTCGAGGCCCTCCTCTCTTTGCTTATATGTGCCTCGCTTCAGGTCTCTTTACTTCCTGGACCCGGTGGCTTGAGGCATTGCAGGTTCCGAACGGGTGCCGAGCAGCGAGGGCGTAAGTGTACCTTCGGCCTCCTGTATCCTTATGGTAAGGTTTGCAGTGCTTTTCGGCTTGTGTTTTTGTTACCTAGCCGCCCGTGGCCGTTCTTTCTTTCTTTTCCCTTCCAGGGTGTGCCATATTTGCTCGCACCTTCACCCCGGGATCCCTGAGGCGACGAACGGTCTTGCCTCACAGTAAGAACCTTTCTACTCCCCTTGGCATTTCTACCTCCCAGGAATGCTACATTGGCCGCGTTCATTTGTTTCCTGGCCCTCGTTAGTTCTAGTCTCTCACGCAGCATCGAGACTCCACGTTCATTTCGTTATACAGTTTTAGTCACGCTATTCAGGCGAAGTCTTGTTTTACTTCCCTGACACCAGTATCTGGCTAATTCTAGGTGCACGGACAGCACGTCTATTATGCACCTGAGGTACTGATTATTGGCACAGTCCCCATCCATGCACTATGTTTGAGCCTGTAACTGTGGCGCTTTATAATGTAATGACCACGCACATTTACGATTCTTTTATGTTTTGTCTTGTGTATGTATGTCTCTTTTTTCATTATAGAGTAAACTCGTTTCTCTCCACCATCATATCTCTTGGCGGATTTTTACCTGTGTTTATAAAAAAAATTTCACATCTGAATGCCTTCTTGATGGAATCAAAGTAAAAAACTGAAAGTATTTCCTACTGAGGAGACTGTAGTAAATGAGGAAATTAGGAAACATCATAACAAATAAGTCTCCCAAAATGGCCACCAGAGACAAAAGAGCCCAAATGTAGCCGAAATATCACCCAGATGGAGCCCAAGTATAGCCCAATGACAGAATGTCCCAGAGTGTTCTAACGAACAACTAGAGCGCTAACAGTCTTACTTATGACAAAAGTATGGCACACCTGAAGCCATCTTGATTGGAATAAACTGGTAACACTTAAAACATTTAATTTAAAAAGGAACACAATGAGGGGGTTCATTTTGCCATAGAATGTATGATTAGTGCTGAAGAAAGAAAAATTAGGGCACATTTTGAGTGACTTCTCAAATCCTCTTCTATTTCATTAAAAAATTCTGATATGCAGACTGAAACATGCACTTTTAATACCAGCAGCTGACTTCCGTGGTGAGCAGTAGCTTTACTACAGTGATCTAATGAGCAACTAGAGTGCTAACATTCAGAATTTATGGCAAATATGTGACATATCTGAATACCTTCTTGATGGAATCAAAGTAAAAAAACTGAAAGCATTTCCTACTGAGGAGACTGCAGTAAATGAGGAAATTAGGAAACTTCATAACAAATAAATCTCCCAAGATGGCCACCAGACACAAAAGAGCCTAAATGCAGCACAAATATCACCCAGATGTAGCCCACATGTAGCCCAATGACAGAAGTGTGCAAAACACTTATTTTTTGTGTATTTGCAGTTTTATATAGTGCAGACTTGTCAGGTATTGGAATGCTTTACATGAGCATTGGTTACATCACACAAGATAAAATTCATTTTGGTTGTAGACATGGGGAGTATAAGTGATTTGACCACAATCACAGAATGTTGAGCCGAAGCAGAAACTCCAACCTGGTTCCCCAGTTGCAAAGTCTGCAGCTCTGGAAGTAACACCACATCCTCTCGCCAAGGTGCAACATTTAATCAAGTGGTCAACTGGATAAAAACATATAAAGATTACAAATAATTTAAAAGTTCTTTGTCGCTATTTGAAAACTCCGAAAATATGTGCTCATTTTAGTTTTTTAGAGCACTAACCATAATTTTGATGCAAATAAGACCCTCTCATATATGTAATTTCTAAAGGAAATACTCTAGGTATTACAGTTTTGATTACATCAAGATGACGTCAGGCGTTCCACACTTTTGTAATAAATATAGAATGTTAGCAATCTAGTTGTTCATTGGGATACTGTTGAGAGGCAGACGCCAGGGGCACGGACTCTGAAAATTGAAGGCAGGTAGGAGAGTGCAGAGGCAACAATTTGACCACACTGGGCAGGCAGGAAGGGCAGTGGCAGCACAACAGACTATGGAGGGCAGTGGAAAGGGGGGCAGGGGCAACAAACCAACAATACAGGACTGGCAAGAGAGGCAGTGGCAATATAATAGGCCATTGTGGGCAGAAGGAAGAGGCAGTGGTAGTACAACCATACATGCCAACAGACCCGTTTCAGCCAGGAAATGTCCTATGATTTTAAGATCAAATGGGCTTTATTTGATCTGTCCCCTGTCTACAATCTCCTCTTTTTCAATGTAACTCAAAGGGGAAAATCAATACCCCAGTTTTTTTTCAAAATCTCCCTCTTACCAAGTTCAAAATGTTCGCAAGTATGGTACATTGGATCATGGTAGGCAGGAGGAATTGGGGTAGGGACATGGACTCAGATAACAGAGGACAGGAGGGACATGGAGAGGTGCACCAAACTGACCCTACAGGGCAGGCATCAGGGTTTGCAGCAGCACAATACACCACACAGCGCATGCGGGACGGGAGTGCAGCACAACAATCCATAGAAAGCAATAGGGAGGGGACAGGACCAAGCCAGGAGGGAGGGAATAGGGGGTCTGCACATGGAAACAGAGGGCTGGGGGCAAGATGGCAGGGCAGGAGCAGCAAGATGACCATGGAGGTCAGTCAGGATGGGCACTAGAAACAAGACACACCATGGAGAGCAACAATGAGACTATGGTGGCATACACACAGACCATGGAGGGAAGGGGAGAGGGGGTTAGGGGCAGCTAACTGACCACACAGGGAAGGTGGGAGAGGCCATGGCAGCACAGAAGACCATGCATGGCAAGCGGGTGGGTTAGTGGCAGCACAATGGCTATGATGGGCAAGAAGGAGGGTGCAGGGGCATGCACAAAGGACCATGGAGGATAGAAGGGAGGGTCAGGACCTGGGCACAGACAAGAGAGTTCAGGGGAAGGGGCCTCACAACAGACCGCGCGGGGCAGGCAGGAGGAGCAGTTGCACAACAGATCAGGGAGGGCAGAAGGGTGTGGCAGTACAATGGACCATGTAGGACAGGAGGAAGAGGATAGGGGCATGGCATGTGGACAGGCAGGGTGTAGGTGGCAGGGACAGGTTACAGTCATCTGACAATGCTAGGCAGGTGGGAGGGGAGTGGCAGCTCAACAGAACACTCAGAGTAGATAGGAGTGGCAGGTCCATGGAACATGGTGGGCAAAAAGGATGGAGCAGGGGCATGCACAAAGACATCGGAGGGCAGGGGGAAGGAGAATAGGGGCAGCAAGCTAAGCACAGAGGCTAAGCAGGAGGTCAATGATGGGCCATAGAATTGGGCAATGGAGGGCAGGAGGAGTGGACTGGTACATCATGCTAAATGGAGGGCAGTGGCAGCACATCAGACCATGCATGGCAGGAGGGAGGAGGCTAGTCCATGGATTCAGACAACTGAGGATAGGGAGGAGGTGGATGGGGCAGCAAGCTAACTGTTCAGAGAAGGTGGGTATTAGGAACTTTATTGTTTTTAAAATGTGTGTCTGTGCGAACTACTTAAAATATGAACAAGTATGCAGCGTAATCTCACTTTTATTCAGGAAGAAGAGGACGTTTGTGACTGTGACTCCGGGCTCACTTGGCAGAAACACCCCCTGACACTCCACCCCCATCGCAAAATGTAATGCCCGTGAAAAGGGTAGGTGGACGCTGTGGTATATAGAACATAGTCCTGAGAGGACGATTGAAAATGAAAACTAGATGTAGTATATAGTATAAACTATGCACGAAAAAGTGTCATATAAGATGAACCGGGGCGTGAAATATAATATGCAATACATTGTGCGCAATGACAGATTCATTGGAGAGTGCGAGATAGCACAGGCACTAGCGCGTGCTATGCGATATGCGCCTTGGAGTGTAATATGCACAGGGCAGTGTTGTGTAACATAACTAGTCTCTACAGTTGTAATATAAAATATGTGCTGGGGAGTGTAACGTTGCATATGCACTGTGACAAAGATATGGATCCCAGATTGTTATATGTATGGCATAGCGCTGTGCGTTATAACATAGACATCGAGGAAGGCACGTTAGATGGGGCAATATAACCCGTGCGAAGGAAAGTGTGGCATGACATATTCACGGGGTGGTGTTACAGTGCACATGGGCTAGAGAGTGTCATAGCATACGCACTAGCTGGTGGAATACAACACAGAGGTGTGTGGCACTCGGTGGGCACTGGTGGGTGTAACACAGCATTGGGCTCAGCCAGGAGCACGCTGTGACTCTCAAGTGAGGTTCGTCTCCTTTCCAGAGAGTAAAATAAAAAGGATTACACATCCGGCGGTGGATGGGTTTTTTATTAACCGTGAGGGGGGTTTCTTGCATAGTTTGGTCGAATTTGTGTCGAATCCCCTTTGAATGGCTTGGTGTGCGTGTATATTAAATGTGCCCGTCAATAGCTACCCATGTTTGTATAAATAAACGACAAGGGTGTCTACTTGGAGAGTACCCACCGGCGGGGGCGCCGGGATTAGGCACGGTAGGGCGTCAGACACGTTAGAGCTTCACTAGTGGTGTAAATACATTCCATGTGGATTCATTCTATGCATAGTCGCCTTTTAATGAATATCACGCAAATCGTCATGGTGATAGGTACATACGGTTTGTCCAGCATGTCCTAGGTGTTTCTATAAATATATATATTTTTAAAATAATAAAAAACAAAGGCCGGCCCCGGGGGATGGGGTCCCCGGAGCCATAAGTGGCCTCAGGAGGGGGGCAAGGCAGCCCCCTCCTAAAGAATTTAAATAAAAAAAGCACATGACCCGGTGGTTGGGGTCCCCGGGGCCGATTAAGGCCTTGGGAGGGCCAAATTTATTTTTTTCAACAAAAAAAATTAGGGTGCAGGCCCTGGGGGATGGGGTCCCCAGGGCCAGTAAATTAGAAAAAGACGAGGGGCCACACAGCCCTCCTTCTTAAAAAATAAAATAAATAAAAGACCGGCATCGCGCTGGAGGCCATGCCCCCTCCTTGCAGCACTCTGCAAACACGCCCCCTGGCCAGTTGTAAATTGGGGAATTAATTCCCCTTCAATACTGAGGGTCCCTGAGGGCCAACTAGCCCAACAGGTATCTCCAGTGTGCGCCAGGAAGCTGCGTTGCAGACAGGTGTTCTGAGGCCACGCCCCTTTTTACACCTCAATGCAACGCAGCTCTGTGGCGCGTACTGGAGGTACCTAGTGGGCTAGTTTGACCCTAGGGACCCTTAGGATTCAAGGGGACTTAATCTCTCAACTTAGAAAGGCCACAGGGCGCGTTTACACAGTGGTGAAGGAAGGGGACGGGGCCTGAGGTGACATGTGCAAACACGCCCTGTGGCGCGTTTTAAGTTGGGGAAATAATTCCCCTTCAATCCTGAGGGACCCTGGGGGCCAACTAGCCCACCAGGTGCTTCCAGTAAGTGCCACTGCTCTGCGTTGCAGAGAGGTGGTGCAGGCCGTGCCCCTTTTTACACCTCTCTGCAATGGCACTTACTGGACGTACCTAGTGGGCTATTTTGCCCATAGGGATCCTCAGGATTCAAGGGGACTTAATCTCCCAACTTAAAAAACGGCCACAGGGCATGTTTACACAGTGGGGAAGGAAGGGGACGGGGCCTGAGGTGACGTGTGCAAACATGCCCTATGGTGCGTTTTAAGTTGAGGAAATAATTCCTCTTCAATCCTGAGGGCCCCTGGGGGCTAACTAGCCCACCAGGTGCTTCCAGTAAGTGCCACTGAGCTGTGTTGCAGAGAGGTGGTCCAGGCCGTGCCACTTTTTACACCTCTCTGCAACGCAGCTCTGTGGCGCATACTGGAGGTACCTAGTGGACTAGTTGGACCCTAGGGACCCTCAGGATTCAAATGAACTTAATCTCCCAACTAAAAACGGCCACAGGGCGTGTTTACACAGTGGTGAAGGGAGGGGACGGGGCCTGAGTTAACGTGTGCAAACAAGCCCTGTGGCGCGTTTTAAGTTGGGGAAATAATTCCCCTTCAATCCTGAGGGACCCTGGGGGCCAACTAGCCCACCAGGTGCTTCCAGTAAGCACCACTCCGCTGCGTTGCAGAGAGGTGGTCTAGGCCGTGCCCCTTTTTACATCTCTCTGCAACGCAGCTCTGTGGCGCTTACTGGAGGTACCTAATGGTCTAGTTGGACCCTAGGGACCCTCAGGATTCAAGGGGACTTAATCTCCCAACTTAAAACGGCCACAGGGCGTGTTTACACAGTGGGGAAGTGAGGGGACGGGGCCTGAGGTGACGTGTGCAAACACGCCCTGTGGCGCGTTTTAAGAGGTAGTTTTAATCCCCTGCCCTATTATATACTAGGGGCTTACAGAGGAGGTCATGCTGATCACAGGGGGACCCCAACGCATATTGTTCCCTAGTGTATGTAGGTGTTTTCACTGTATTCTGAGTGTCTTTTAACATAGCACTGGCTCTAGGACTGGTTAGTCAGACTCAGTTACCACCAGTATCTGTCTGAAAAAGTTGAGGGTACAGGATGATTTTGCAACAAGGCTTCTTTCTGCTCTTCTGTTTGTTCTTTCTACACGTTATCCTTCTCCCTGCACTTTTCTTCGTCTTTGAGGACTTCTGTTGCTTCTTTCTGCATTTCTTTTTTTTCTTTCTGTGCGTTTTTTCTTCTTTCTTCACATGTCCTATCTCTGTAGGCATAGTTAGAAATTAGCATTTAAAAAACTTTTGAAATTCACTGAAAAAACCATAGGTTTCAGGCACGTTATAGTTAGGAATTAGCATTTAAAAAACCTTAGAAATTCACTGAAAAAACCATAGGTTTCAGGGGCGTTATAGTTAGCTGGACTTTTCACTCGTACAAAACCATTGAAATTCCCCCGTTATAGTTAGTTCAGGTAACTATAACTCGCGCGTCCGCAATGCACTGCTGATGACGTCACATATTACATCACTCATGACATGGTCAGTGACATCACTCATGACATCACTGATGACATCTCAAATGACATCACTAATGACATCATCCTTGTGATAGAGTGGCAGACCTCCACTTCCCCTAATATAACCTTTGATACACACATTCAAAAATAGAAACTACAATGTTCAAAACAATGGACATACCAATACCAGTTACAACAACCTATTCAGTAATTCTAAGATCCACATACACTCATTCACCAACAGTCCTATACAGTCACTCATACATGTACTCACTCATCATATGTACTCACACACCTATACATCCTGTTACACAACGCCACTCATCCATAGAGTTACTCACACACATAGTCACTCATGCTAATAAAGAATCAAACATCCATTTACTTGCATATACAGTTATACACACACCACTACACTTACTTCTACAGAAACTTACACATACTTAGTCTTTTAAACAATCACTTATAGAAATACATACTTATTCGTACAGGAACTCTTTCAATCTCTCACTCTCACATATACTCACTTATATACACCAATAGTCACATATACTAGTTTAAAACATATGTAGTTACTCATAAAGACACTATTGAGACAGTCTATCACTCACTAACACACCCATGCACACACTCATCCACCCATACAGTCCTGCACACATGCTGTCTTCACCACATACAAACAGTGAGTCACTCATTCATGCACCTATGCACTACGTAATACCCCCCACCGAACCATACAGACACTCAGACACTCATACTGATACTCAAAAAACCAACTAATAACCTATATAGACACTCATGTAGCTACTCACCAACCCATGCAGCCACTTATACACAAAGTGAGAGACTGATACAGATATTTACACATTTAAACATTACTCACTAAGCCATGTATTCACTAAGATACACTTAATCAGTCAGTTATACAATCAATTTTTCAAAAGCAAATCATCCATTTAGACACTTATATACCCATTTATTCTTCCATCGACCTTGAGATATACATATATAAAACATATGTAATTTTCAGAAAAACACACATTCACTGGATGATGTCATCAGTGATGTCATTTGAGATGTCATCAGTGATATCATGAGTGATGTCACTGACCATGTCATGAGTGATGTAATATGTGACCTCATCAGCAGTGCATTGGGGGCGCGTGAGTTATAGTTAGCTGAACTAACTATAACGGGGGAATTTCAATGGTTTTGTACGAGTGAAAAGTCCAGCTAACTATAACGCCCCTGAAACCTATGGTTTTTTCCAGTGAATATCTATGATATATATATATATATATAATTTAGTATACTATGTATACATGTGAAAATGTGTCGGTCCACCTGTTTACCTCGGTAGCACAGAAAAAATGGGTGGAACTGACATGAGCACGCCGACGAGGTCCTCTTATGGCTCCTATGACGTCATACAGTATCGCGAGCGGAGCCATACCATGCTATTATGACATCATCATCGATGTGGCAGAGCTAGGAAAGAATTTCCGCGAAATGCTGGCGCAGGGGATATTCACCTAAGTGTTCAGGCTAGTCCTTTGGGAGCAACTGTTTATGTTGCCACTCCAGAAACTGAAACCAGTGATCCGAGGGCAGAGGCCCTGCAGATGGCACACGAGGTGGGAAGCCCAGTCGTGTGCACCGGCGGGGCAGCGAAGTGACAAGCACCACTACCCACAGAAAAGGTAACAAGGGCACTGAATAACACAGGATTTTCTCTTTGTATCTGGCAGGAACAACAAGGTTAAAATGCCCTAGTTCCAAAATGTAGAATTAGTGCTACAACGGTCTTCAAGAGGACTTGCGATGGATGCCGCTTCTGCCTTCCGTACACTGGAGGCGGCACATGGGTCACGAGGTACGGTCATACTAAGGTGGGACGCACACTCGTTGACCTCCCATGGCCAAGCTCCACACTTCGGGGACAACACTTTCCATTAGCTGTGTTTTCTGATGACATGTCGCGACGGCCCTGTCCAACAGCAGAACCCCTTTAGATCCAAACAGACTCTTCCATTCTCTCACCGGAAGTGAAACCAGGCCATGCGGACACTTACATAATACAACAGCCGGGGAATGCACTTTTTGTTTAAAAAGATCACATTCCTTCCTCCTAATTTATCAAATGAACGACTCACTGAAGCACAGGGGCCAGCTTCGATCGGTAAATAGCCATTACAACGACTTTTTTACTTTGCGATTCCATTACAACGCATGCATTACCACGCATGCGTTGTACATCGCGAAGTCATTACTACGCATTTTTTTAGAACGCATGGTCATTTACCACGCATGCCTTTACAACGAATGTTGTTGAATTTGAAAAGGTAAGTATGGTAAATGACCATGAGTTCTAAAAAAATGTAGACGATCCACGTCGTTGAAAGGAAACAGAGGCTGTTCTGTTTCCTCACAACGACGTGCACCGCCCCTCAGAGATGACATGAAGCAGGAACCACGAGGAGAGAGGAACCACGAGGAGTGAGAGGTAAGGGGGATTGGGCATGGGGTGGTGGTTACTTTTCTACGGTTTAGGGTAGTGCAGTGGTGTTTTGGTAGTGTAGGGGGTCGTGCTGGGGTGGAGTTTCAGGGTTTAGGGCAGTGCAGTGGTGTTTGGGCAGTGTAGGGGGTCGTGCAGGGGGGTGGTGTTTCAGGGTTTAGGGCAGTTCAGTGGTGTTCGGGCAGTGTAGGGGTCGTGCTGGGGAGGTGTTTCAGGGTTTAGGGCAGTGCAGTGGTGTTCGGGCAGTGTAGGGGGTCGTGCTGGGGGTGGTGTTTCAGGGTTTAGGGCAGTGCAGTGGTGTTCGGGCAGTGTAGGGGGTCGTGCTGGGGGTGGTGTTTCAAGGTTCAGGGCAGTGCAGTGGTGTTCGGGCAGAGTAGGGGGTCGTGCTGGGGCTGGTGTTTCAGGGTTTAGGGCAGTGCAGTGGTGTTCGGGCAGTGTAGGGAGTCATGCTGGGGCTGGTGTTTCAGGGTTTAGGGCAGAGCAGTGGTGTTCGGGCAGAGTAGGGGGTCGTACTGGGAGTGGTGTTTCAGGGTTTAGGGCAGAGCAGTGGTGTTTGGGCAGAGTAGGGGGTCGTGCTGGCGTTGGTGTTTCAGGGTGTAGGGCAGAGCAGTGGTGTTCGGGCAGAGTAGGTCATGCTGGGGGTGGTGTTTCAGGGTTTAGGGCAGAGCAGTGGTGTTCGGGCAGAGTAGGGGGTCGTGCTGGGGTGATGTTTCAGGGTTTAGGGCTGAGCAGTGGTGTTCGGGCACTGTAGGGTGTCGTGCTGGGGCTGGTGTTTCAGGGTTTAGGGCAGAACAGTGGTGTTCGGGCAGTGTAGGAGGTCGTGCTGGGGGTGGTGTTTCAGGGTTTAGGGCAGAGCAGTGGTGTTCGGGCAGAGTAGGGGGTCGTGCTGGGGGTGGTGTTTCAGGGTTTAGGGCAGAGCAGTGGTGTTCGGGCAGTGTATGGGGTCGTGCTGGGGCTGGTGTTTCAGGGTTTAGGGCAGAGCAGTGGTGTTCGGGCAGAGTAGGGGGTCGTGCTGGGGGTGGTGTTTCAGGGTTTAGTGCAGAGCAGTGGTGTTCGGGCAGTGTAGGGGGTCATGCTGGGGGTGGTGTTTCAGGGTTTAGGGCAGTGCAGTGGTGTTCGGGCAGTGTAGGGGGTCCTGCTGGGGGTGGTGTTTCAGGGTTTAGGGCAGTGCAGTGGTGTTCGGGCAGTGTAGGGCGTCGTGCTGGTGGTGGTATTTCAGGGTTTAGGGCAGTGCAGTGGTTTTTGGGCAGTGTATGGGGTCGTGCAGGGGTGGTGTTTCAGGGTTTAGGGCAGTGCAGTGGTGTTCAGGCAGTGTAGGGGGTCGTGCTGGGGCTAGTGTTTCAGGGTTTAGGGCAGTGCAGTGGTGTTCGGGCAGTGTAGAGGGTCGTGCTGAGGCTAGTGTTTCAGGGTTTAGGGCAGAGCAGTGGTGTTCGGGCAGTGTAGGGGTCGTGCTGGGGCTAGGGTTTCAGGGTTTAGGGCAGAGCAGTGGTGTTCGGGCAGTGTAGGGGGTCATGCTGGGGGTGGTGTTTTAGGGTTTAGGGCAGAGCAGTGGTGTGCTGGCAGAGAAGGGGGTCGTGCTGGGGGTGGTGTTTCAGGGTTTAGGGCAGTGCAGTGGTGTTCGGGCAGTGTAGGGTGTCGTGCTGGGGTTGGTGTTTCAGGGTATAGGGCAGTGCAGTGGTGTTCGGGCAGTGTAGGGGGTCGTGCAGGGGGTGGTATTTCAGGGTTTAGGGCACGGCAGTGGTGTTGGGGCAGTGTAGGGGGTCTTGCAGGGGGTGGTGTTTCAAGGTTTAGGGCAGTGGTGTTCGGGCAGTCTAGGGGGTCTTGCTGGGGCTGGTGTTTCAGGGTTTAGGACAGTGCTGTGGTGTTCGGGCAGTGTAGGGAGTCAAGCAGGGGGGCGGTGTTTCAGGGTTTAGGGCAGTGCAGTGGTGTTCGGGCAGTGTAGGGGGTCGTGCTGGGGATGGTGTTTCAGGGTTTAGGGCAGTGCAGTGGTGTCCGGGCAATGTAGGGGGTCGTGCTGGGAGTGGTGTTTCAGGGTTTAGGGCAGTGCAGTGGTGTTCGGGCAGTGTAGGGGGTCATGCTGGGGTGGTGTTGCAGGATTTAGGGCAGTGCAGTGGTGTTCAGCAGTGTAGGGGGTCATGCTGGGGGTGGTGTTTCAGGGTTTAGGGCAGTGCAGTGGTGTTCGGGCAGTGTAGGGGGTTGTGCTTGTGGTGGTGTTTCACGGTTTAGGGCAGTGCAGTGGTGTTCGGGCAGTGTAGGGGGTTGTGCTGGGGCTGGTGTTTCAGGGTTTAGGGCAGTGCAGTGGTGTTCGGGCAGTGTAGGGGGTCGTGCTGGGGCTGGTGTTTCGGGGTTCAGGGCAGTGCAGTGGTGTTCGGGCAGTGTAGGGGGTCATGCTGGGGCTGGTGTTTCAGGGTTTAGGGCAGTGCAGTGGTGTTCGGGCAGTGTAGGGGGTCGTGCTGGGGGTGGTGTTTTGGGGTATAGGGCAGTGCAGTGGTGTTCGGGCAGTGTAGGGGGTCGTGCTGGGGCTGGTGTTTCAGAGTTTAGGGCAGTGCAGTGGTGTTCGGGCAGTGTAGGGGTCGTGCTAGGGCTGGTGTTTCAGGGTTTAGGGCAGAGCAGTGGTGTTTGGGATGTGTAGGGGGTCGTGCTGGGAGTGGTGTTTCAGGGTTTAGGGCAAAGCAGTGGTCTTTGGGCAGAGTAGGGGGTCGTGCTGATGGTGGTGTTTCAGGGTTTAGGGCAGAGCTGTGGTGTTCGGGCTGTGTCGGGGGTCGTGCTGGGGTGGTTTTTTCTGGGTATAGGGTAGAGCAGTGGTGTTTGGGCAGTGTAGGAGGTCGTGCAGGAGGTGGTGTTTCAGGGTTTAGGGTGGGGCAGTGGTGTTCGGGCAGTGTAGGGGTCTTGCAGAGGGTGGTGTTTCAGGGTTTAGGGCAGTGGTGTTCGGGCAGTGTAGGGGGTCTTGCTGGGGGTGGTGTTTCAGGGTTTAGGGCAGTGTAGTGGTGTTCGAGCAGTGTAGGGGGTTGTGCTGGGGATGGTGTTTCAGGGTTTAGGGCAGTGCAGTGGTGTTCGGGCAGTGTAGGGTGTCGTGCTGGGGGTGGTGTTTCAGGGTTCAGGGCAGTGCAGTGGTGTTCGGGCAGTGTAGGGGGTCGTGCTGGGGGTGGTGTTTCAAGGTTTAGGGCAGTGCAGTGGTGTTCGAGCAGTGTAGGGGGTCGTGCTGGGGGTGGTGTTTGAGGGTTTAGGGCAGTGCAGTGGTGTTCGGGCAGTGTAGTGGGTCATGCTGGGGGTAATGTTTTAGGGTTTAGGGCAGTGCAGTGGTGTTCGTGCAGTGTAGGGGGTCATGCTAGGGTAGTGTTTTAGAGTTTAGGGCAGTGCAGTGATGTTCATGATGTGTAGGGGGTCATGCTGAGGTAGTGTTTTAGGGTTTAGGGCAGTGCAGTGGTGTTTGTGTAGTGTGCAGCACATGCACTACATCGCTAGGCGAGCCCTAAAAAGCCTTCCACCAAGATGGCTGCCAACACTTCCTGGATTGAAGTGTTGGCAACCAATTAGAGCCAAGCTCGTGCTTGTGTAGTTAGGTCCCGCCCAGATATTTAAAGGTTTTTTTCCTTTAATATCTCGAAAACTACTGAACAGATTTACACCATTTAAAAAAAAAAGGGCGCTTTCTGAACCAAGCACTACCTTTTTGCCAAATTTGGTGTAATTCCATTCAGGAGTTTTGGCTGTAACCATGTCTTAAGTTTCCTATGGGTAAAATCATATTCCGATCTCTATTTTTTGAATTTCTCAGAAACTACTGAACGGATTTACACCATTTACAAATAAGGTCTCTTTCTGAACCAAGGGCTACCTTCTTGCCAAATTTGGTATAATTCCGTTCAGCAGTTCGGGCTGTAGTCGTGTCTAAAATTTCCTATGGGAATTAACATGGAGATAACACGTTTTGGGGCCCCCCTTTTGTCTTGGCCCCCGCTTGGCGAATCACCCCGAAACTTTCAGGATAGGAACTGACCGAAGCAGGACCAACGTTTTGAAAATTTTACGAAGATTCGTCAACCAGCGCCAAAGTTATTGGGAAAATAATTTTTTTTTTTTAATAGAAACAAGGTCCTAACTATAACTGTCTACTGGCGACTGCCAGTAGATAATATATGTATACAACACTCCTTTCACCCGTTATAGTTTACAGAGACCCACCATGCACTGCTTATGACCTCATATATTACATATTTTGTGAAATGATCAATGACATCATTGATAACATAACTGATGTCATCTCAAGTTATATTATTGATGACATCACTGATGACATCCTCCAATGAGTGTGACAGTTTGCTATATGCTTCAGCCACTGAAAGGTACTTAATGAGCTATATCTAGAGCAAATTTGCTATAGCTTCTGTACTTCCAATGAGTATATTCAATTGCAACATGCTTCGCTCCTTAATAGGACTTGTGTGTGTGGTGGGCTGTCCGTGAAGTGTTGTCCACAGGACAAAGACTGTGTGTAGTAGGGACCTCACCATCCAACAGTATTTGAGAGCCTATAGGTAGAGGGATCTCTGTGACAGGTTTTTCACAGGGCAACAGCTTTTTGTAGTAGGGCTTGGAGACCTCATGGGGTTCGGGTGTCAAGAGGGAGCAGCCTCTACGTAAAGAGCTATGCACAGGGTGAAAGCTGTGCGTAGTAGGGCCTTGGCCACGTAATGTGGCTTGGATGTCTAGCGGGAGTTCCCTATCCATGAAGAGCTGTACATAAAGACGAATGGGGTGCTTGGAGCTTTGGCACATAATGGAGCTAGATTGTCCGGAGGTAGGGATTCTCTGTGAAAAGCTGTGATCATGACAAAGGATATGCATAGTAGGGGCTTGTCCGCCTAATAGTGCTAGTGTGTCTAAAGAGAATAAGCATCATTGTAATTATTTTTTGTAAGTGCATGTTTATGTAAGTCATGCTTTACATGAGTCTGCACTATTTACTACTTTTTTGCATCTCACAGGATGTACTGGTTTGTAGAGTAAAATTGAATAGAAGATTAGTGAAACATGTCATCAGTGATATCATCAGTGTTGTCAATTAGGTCATTTGAAATGTAATCAATGATGTCATTGAGCATGTCATGAGTGATGTAATATGTGAGGGCATAAGCAATGCA
Organism: Triturus cristatus; assembly: GCF_964204655.1. NCBI lineage: Eukaryota > Metazoa > Chordata > Amphibia > Caudata > Salamandridae > Triturus > Triturus cristatus. Next base: position 1,216,141,061 of record NC_140589.1, on the reverse strand, counting down.
TGCTGGGGCATAGGTTATAGTTATAGTTAGCGGTCTGAGTTTAAAATGTTATTTTTAATGGTCCAGTTTTGTTGGGTTATGTTAGCTGTTTTGGTTTGTGGGGGCATGGGTGTGTGGAGGTATATTGTTCTGCATGTCATATTGATCTATATCAATGTGTGCATGAATGTTTGTGTCTTTCCATGCACTCTCTGTACAAAAGCCACATCTGTTTGTATTTTATATGTTTGAAACTCAATGATTGGGATGGTCTCCAATTATTTTATGTCTTGTCAATTAAACTTTGTCTTCTTTTTAGGCACACCTATTCATCAACAATTGAATTGGTTTAAGGAGACATTTGATTATCTGTTTTCCATTTATAATTCGTCAGAGGCTAGTGATGCTGGCATTGTTTTACTATCTGGGTGAGTCCAATTCTTTTCAAATAGTGCATGTATTTTTATTTCGCCTTATCAAAATGCTGTAACTCCATTTGCTTTTGCTTCCGCAAATTTGTTTGTCAGCTATAAGGTACAAAAATGAATTTAAGCGTAATTACTTTCCTACAATAATATTATTAATTCATCAGTGATCCGTTAGGTCACACCGAGGTGCAGCACGAACCATAAGTCCAAATAACTATTTCTTTTAGCATAATCTATCACACATTCAGTAAAATCTGTTTGCGCTTATAACATGTAGTTATAAAACAGGAAAGCTGCTTTATTGTTCAACAAGCAAACAAACAAAAACTTGAAGTTGGACTAATTGCCAACACAGTAAAACGGAAAATAAAAATAGAATATTGTTGCCCAGAATAGTAGCATCTTGAACAGCAAAGAGGTAAGCAAAACAAGCATTTGCAATGCAATAGGTCTCGTATTTGCAGGAGTTTGAGTTATTGGCATTGTAAATGACAATGCATTTTATTTCTGTGTTTTGAAAACCTGGAAGTGGTGTGTAAACATGCACTTTAAACTTATAGTCCTTGCTTACGAGAAGCACGGCTGGCAGTAAAAGAGGTGCAGTTACTGCCAGCCTAGCTTCTCCTAAGCGATGACTATACGTACAGTGTGTGTTTATGCACCTCTTGCAGGTTTGCAAAACACATAAATAAAAGGTATTGTCATTTACAATGCTAATAGTTCACATTTTCGCAAATGTGAGACCTATTGTATTGCAAAGGCTTGTTATATACGTCACACGCAAGACACTTTTTCTATAGCATTAGAAAACATCTATGTAGCTTCTTAGTGGGCAAGGTGTAAAAAGCATGATCCATATTTTTTGTATACTGACAGCTAGGTTATTTCTTTCCTACCGCATCCCACCCCATGCTAGTTTAGAAGCAACCTCTATGCAACTGGGATAAGGGTTTCTATCCTCATTAAAAAAGGTACACTGCCTTTCAGTAATGTAGCGACAGGTACAGCAGATTGATGTGTGTGCCTCCTATGTGATTTATAAATGTAAACTACAAAACAATCTTTAGGTGAGTCATTGGTGTGCTTATGTTATAAACATTGCCTGGAATTGTTGGTATTTTCAGAGCCCCAGGCTTACTTTTAGTGCTCCCTCTGCCTTAGCAACAGCATGTGTAAAGCCCGAGTTTAATCCTAGCACCCACTTAAGGCAGCACCATAAAACACCTGCCTACAATTGCTTTAATGTTCCACATCGATGACCAGGAACAGGAGAAGGATTTTTAGCACTGCAGGCAGCATAGAAATGTCTAGAGCACTTCCCAAAAACATAGAAATGGCGATGTGTTGGTCTTTTGTATCACATTACTATCGGTAATAGGTGGTGCCTTAAGGTTGTTTCTTAACCTTTTGTTATCAAAGCCCCAACCATGTAATCTGAAGTAGACAAGTGTGTTTGAAAACCAGAGCCTGTGAAAGGAGAGGGATGCAGGAGTGGGGAATGGAAAGAAGCAGGCTCTGCCATGCACAGCTTAGCAGCCATGCTTGTAAAGGGACTACAGAGATCCGTTGCAGCAGCAGCAGCTGCGTCACAGAAAGGAATGTCGGTAACAAGCTAGCCGGTAGAATGAACTGAATGAGCATAGTGGAGTACAGGATGAGCAGAAACTGCAGGACTGTTTAGGGGGGGAAGGTGAGGATCAACCTTCCCACTGACAAAGCCCCTGCTAAGGTCCGTATTGTTACGTCCGAAACCTGATCAGCATGGGTGTCCACTCCGATCCCCAGCTGAGAATATATGTTAAGCCTGTCCCCTTGCTACAAAAAAAGAAGAAAACAAAATGTCCAGAGCTCATACTGTTTGAAGTCCCTTATTACCCTTCTCCGTGCGGGTATAAACATTGCTAATAATAAACATAACTTGTTTTACTTTCCCTAGTGCATAAAAGACCAGTTTACCTCCTTTATGAACCCGGAGTACAGGCAACCACTGATAACGCGCAGCGACACCCAAGGGAAGCACAACGCTCGACAAGATGAAACCAAATCGCAGGTGGAACTACAGGGTGTTGTAGCCTGCCATTAACGGGAAAAAATGATGCGCACTTCTGCAAGTTTGCAAATGTACTAGCGCCACTGAATGCTTTTTTTAAAAAACGAGCTTTGTAGCAATTATAGCGCATGTTGAAGCATTCACGCTTACTTATATAAACAACCCCCTACCCCCTTTACTTACATGATGGTACATCCCAAACCACACAATTCATAAACCTAAACAATGCGCTCTACAAACGGCCCCCGCGATTAAAGTATGTTTCAAGAGCACCGCACTAACAGTTATAGTTGTTCCAAGTATTTAACCAGACTTAAAGGTATTGTTTATTTTTGAAACATAAAAATGGGCACCCGTGTTGTGAATATATTAGAAGCGGGTGCCATGCTAAAAGAGAGCGTGGCGCCCGTGCACAGTAATTAAGCAAGTAACAAAGTGCTCTGTTGTGATGTTATGCAACACTTCTGAGGGATTTGTTTTTTTATTTGTGTGGGCAAGCAAAGAGTTGTGCGATAACATGTGACGTCCTTCTTCTTTGTGCTTGTCTTTAAAGCACTGGTAGACCCCTATGTGCCTGGAACCAGAGCCAATGGTGGGATCTGGTAGATGGGTGCGCAGTGTGTTTTCTTTTCTAGGGAGAGGCTTCCAGGTCTTTAGCAGCTGTCTGGTCTCATCTGAAAGGGAACCAAGAAGGGCTGGGCGAGAAGGGAGGGGGGAATGCGAGCAACAGAAGAGCCCGCGAAAGTGAAAGTGATCGTGATTACGATCGCTACGGAGGAAAGACACATGGCGCTGCGCGCATTGCACGTTCACGTGCACTGTAGCTTTAGGCCACGGCAGCACTTTGAAAAGCCCAGATATAAAATGTCTCTTCGAGCCTTTGGCTCACGAGACCTAAAAAGAGTATCCAATAAACACAAATTATTTTTTAAAGTAGGTGAAATCTTAATAAATTTGGTGATAAAGAAGTGTACAGGATCCGCAATACTTGCAGATGGCTTTAGTATTAAATATAGGGGCCGGTTACAATGCGATTCGTAGGGATCCGACTGTCGGTTGGAGCCTTTCGAACTGCGTCGTAATGTGCCAATCGGATTCCTTTTCAACCACCTCATTACAATAGAGGTAGTCGGTAAGGAAACCGACCGGTCATTCTGGCTGGCTTCCAATGGGCTCGTAGAGCCCGCTGCCAATCGCAATGTGTCAAGTAATCTCAAGGGTGGGCCTTTCCACTCTTGAGATTACGATGGCGGTTTCTGACATGGTTTCCATGCCGGAAAGCGTCTTTGGGGGCCCCCAGCAGGGCCCACTTGGGTGCATGGCCTTCGGTTGTAGTTGGAGGCCTAGGGGGCACCTGTGGTGCCCTCCTGTTGATCCTTGCACCTTTTGGCAGGTACCTTGCGGTGCCTGCCACAGAGTGCAGTAATAACCGCGCCTCCCATTTTACAATGGGAGTAAACATTACGGCCAGTTTACGGCCGGAATGCATGCTCCCATTGTAAAATGTAGGAATGTGACCGAACAGTGTTCGGTCGCATCCTAATGTGGTAGTCTGGACTGCCGACTGGGTGTCGGTCGCTCCCATGATCGATGTGGTGTCGGGCGGAAGTGATTCTGCCTGACATCGTAATGAGGGCCATAGTATCTAAGACATATGTCATGCTGCTAAAATCAGCTTTCTCCACAAAACCTCTATTTGTGCTCACCAGATGACAAAATCCAAGAAGGAGGTCAGGTAACAAGATCATAGCAGCCTCAAAGGACTTGACATTAAGCATGTTTTACAGTTACTAGAGAGTGAATCTTTTGTAAAGATTAACATTCTGACCTTAGGCTCAACATCTTTACAGGAGATGGATACTTGTGAAATCAGAACAACAAAAAAAGTAGTTAAATACGTATGATGAGCACGGCCAATATATTTGGGATCTCATCATTTCGTCTAATGAAAGTGAACAGAAGAAGCTATTACAAAAATCAATGATACTTCAAGCAAGAAGGATCCAAGTGGTATCCAGCAGTTCTTCATTCATTATTATTGCTCTGTGTATATTCCCAGGATCCTAAACATGTATTACCTAAAACACAGGAATGGCCTTAACCTTTCAACACCAGGCGGTGCGTTTGCAGAGTGGTGTAAAAAGGGGGCGTGGCCTTGGACCACTCTCACCAATCCAGCTGTGTGGGGCTTACTGGAGGTAACAGGAGGGCTAGTTGGCCCCATGGACCCTCAGGAGGCAAGGGGACTTCATCCCCCAACCAAGAGCGTGACAGGAGGCACGTTTACAGAGTGGTGCCAAAAGGGGGAGTGGCCTGTGTCCACCTCTCAGCAATCTCACTATATGGGGCTTACTGGAGGTATCAGGTAGGCTAGTTGGCCCCTAAGGACCCCCAGCAGCGAAGGCAACTTCACTCCCCATCCAAGAGTGAAGCCGGGGAGCATGTTTGCAGACTGGTGGCCTGCTTTGAGAACTTACCAATGCTGCTTTGTGGGACTTACTGGAGGTAATAGGAGGGGTAGTTGGCCCCCAAAGATATCCTTGGGGGCCATCTACCCCTCCTGTTTCCTCCAGTAAGTCCCACACAGTGGTATTGGTAAGATGTCTTCTGATGCCACACCCCCCTTTTTCCACTGCTCTGCAAAAGCACCTCCTGGCACACTACGGGTTGGGGAATGAAGTCCACTTTGCTCCTGAGGGACTATGGGGGCCAAGAAGCCCTCCTGGTACTTCCTGTAAGTCCAATGCAGCGGAATTCCTGAGCGCTAGCTGAAGGCCCAGCCCCCTTTCTGCACCACTCTGCTAATGCGACTACTACATTATTGTTAGAAATTGGCATTTAAAAAACCTTAGAAATTCACTGGAAAAACCATAGGTTTTAGGGACGTTATAGTTAGTAATTAGCATTTAAAAAACCTTTGACATTCACTGATAGAAACAGAGGTTTCAGGGACGTTCTAGTTAGGGATTGGCATTTAAAAAACCTTAGAAATTCACTGAAAAAAACGCAGGTTTCAGAGACGTTATTGTTAGGGATTAGCATTTAAAAACCTTAGAGATTCACTGGAAAAAAACACAGGTTTCAGGGACGTTATAGTTAGTTGGACATTTTACTCGTATAAAACCAGAGAAATTCGGGCAGTAGTAGAGCTAACTATAACTCGCACCCCCGCAATGCACTGCTGATGACGTCACATATTACATCACTCATGACATGGTCAGTGACATCACTGATGACATCACTGATTACATCTCAAAATGACATCACTCATGACATCACTCATGACATCATCCACATGATCATCTGATGCACCTCCTCACACCCTAATAAAACCTTTGATACACCCACTCTAAAATACAGACTACCAATATTGAAACCATAGACAGACCAATAGCAGTTAATACATACCTGCTCAGTGAGTCATACGTCTACATACACATCCACTCACTAACCCATACTGTCACTCATATACGCAGTCATTCATCAATACAGCCACTGATATATCCACTCATACACCCATATAGACACTCACACACTGCCACTCACCCAAAGAGTTACGCACACACTTACTGACATAAGCACACTTATCCATGCAGCCACTGTCACAATCACTCACTGTCACTTATACTCACTTATATACTCCCAACGCTCACATATACTGCATTTCACATATGTAGTTACTTACACATATACTACTAAGACATCCATTCACTCACCAACACAGCTATATGTACACTCACTCACCCATACAGTCCCTAACACATGCTCTCAAACCCATACACCCAGTGAATCACCCACTCACACAACCATGCAGGGAGTCACAGCCCCCCACCCACACAGACACTCAGGCACCCATACAGATACTCAGACAACCAATCATTAACCCATGGTTTTTTAGTGAATTTCAAATGTTTTTTAAATGCTAATGTCTAACTATATCGTCCCTGAAACCTATTTTTTTTCAGTGAATTTCTAAGTTTTTTAAAATGCTAATTAATAACTATAACATCCTTGAAACCTATGGTTTTTTAGTGAATTTCTAAAGGTTTCTAAATGCTACTTTCTAACTATGCCTACATAGGTAGGACATATGCAGAAAGATGAAGAAAGGTGCAGTAAGAGGCAAGAGATATGCAGCAAGAACCAACAGAGGTGCACAAAGAGGACTTGTTGCAAAGTCATCCTGTGCCCCCAACTTTTTGCTGACTGGTACTGGTGCTAACTGACTCTGACTAACCAGGCCCGGAGCCAGTGCTATGCTAAAAGACACTTAGAATACAGTGAAAACACCTACATACACTAGGGTACACTATGGATTGGGTTACCCCTGTGATTGTCATGACCTCCCCTCTAAGGCCCTAGTACATAATAGGGCAGGGGGATTAAAACTACCTCTAAGTCAGAGGTGCAGAAAGAAGCAAGAGCAGTGCATAAAGAACCAGCAGAGGTGTGGAAAGAGACAAGAGGGGTACAGAATGAAGTAGGAGAGGTACACATAGAGACAAGAAAGGTATAGAAAGAGGCAGGAGAGGTACAGAAAGAAGGAAAAGAAGAGCAGAAAGAGGCAAGTAAGGTGCAGAAAGAAGCAAGAGCAGTGGCCAAAGAACCAACAGAGGGGCAAAAAGAGGCAAAGCAGGGGTGCAGAAATAAGTAGGAGAGATGCACAAAGAGGCAAGACAAGTACAGAAAGAGGCAGAAGGGGTGCAGAAAGAAGGAAGAGAAGTGCAGAAAGAAGCAATAGAGGTACAGAAAGAGGCAAGAAAGGTACAGAAAGAGGCAGGAAAGGTGCAGAAAGAGGGAACAGGAGTGCAGAAAGATGCAAGAGAGGTGCAGAAAGAGAAAAAAGGAGTGCAACAGGAAGGGTGCAGAAAGAAGCAAGTGAGGTGCAGAAAGAAGCAACAGAGGTGCAGAAAGACGCAAGAGAGGTGCAGAAATAAGCAAGAGAAGTACAGAAAGAGGCAAAAGAATTGCTGAAAGAAGCAACAGAGGTGTGGAAAGAAGCAAGAGAAGAGCAGAAAAGGGCAAGTGAGGTACAGTAAGAGGCAAGAGAGGTGCAGAAAATGGCAAGAGAATAGCAGAAAGAGGCAAGAGGGTGCAAAAAAGGGAAGAAGGGTGCAGAAAGAAGCAAGAGACGTACAGAAATAAGCTAACGAAGTGTAGAAAGAAGCAAGTGAGGTGCAGAAAGAGGGAAGACAAGTGCAGAAAGAGACAACAGGGGTGCGGAAAGAGACAACAGGATTGCAGAAAGAGACAACAGGGGTGCAGAAAGAGGCAATAGAAGTTCAGAAAGAGGCAAGTGAGATGCAGAAAGTGGCAAGAGAACTGCAGAAAGAGGCAAGAGAGTTACAGAAACAGGCAAAGAGGGTGCAGAAAGAGGGAACGGGTGGGCAGACTGAGGCAAGAGAGCTGCAGAAAGAGGGAAGAGGGGTACAGAAAGAGGTAGGAGAGGTGCACAAAGAGGCAAGAGGGGTACAGAAAGAGACAAGAAGGGTGCAGAAAGAGGCAAGAGAGATGCAGAAAGATGCAAGTGAGGTGCAGAAAGAGGCAAGAGAGATGCATAAAGAGGTGGGAGAGGTGCACAAAGAAGTAAGAGGGGTACAGAAAGAGACAAGAAGGGTGCAGAAAGAGGCAAGAGAGATGCAGAAAGATGCAAGTGAGGTGCAGAAAGAGGCAAGAGAGATGCATAAAGAAGAGAGTGAGGTTCAGAAAGAGGCAAGAGAAGAGCATAAAGTGGCAAGTGAGGTGCAGAAAGAGTCAAGAGAGGTATAGAAAGAGGCAAGATAAGTGTCAAAAGAGGGAAGAGAAGTGCAGAAATAGGCACTTGAGGTGCAGAAAGAGGCAAGAGAGGTACACAAAGGGGCTCGAGAAGTGCAGAAAGAAGCAAGAGAGGTGCAGAAGGAAATGAGTGAGGTGCAGAAAGAGGCAAGTGAGTTGCAGAATGAGGCAAGAGAGGTACAGAAAGAGGCAAGGGAACTGCAGAAATTGCAATTACAATACAATACATTACTTTTGCAAGGATATGAAATACCCTCTCACTTTTTGTATTATATTTCTTACTTGTAGCCGTGTGGATGTGAGTTGTGGTTTGCTGCTTTATTAGAACATGTGCGGTGAAGAGTGTGAATTGTCCACTATTCTTTCTCATCAGTTGGGGCATGCTGGATCAGGAGAGGGATATTTGGGAGTTCCTTTCAGCATTTCACCAGCCATGGTCTAATACGTTCTCTACCTTAACCCTTCCTGGACAGACTTGTACAACTTTGATAAATATGATTTTCAAGCTCCGCTGGTATAGGTCCATACATGCAAGGGTTTTCAAGTTTTTGTAATCTTGTGAACATTGGATTTGAGGTTGGTGATTGTGTTTTGTCCACCAGTTTGGAGGTGGCACATGGATGGCAATGAAAAGTCTGCTTACCATCATTTATTTCCACTTGCAGCAGTAAAGCTCAATATAAGAATTTAGAACATTATATAACTTTGTGAGCAGTTTGGCACCTTGTATTAGGTGTAGAGAATTGTGGTTGAGAATGTTAGTTTGTGGGTACAGTCGGTCTCATAGTTTGATGTAATTTGTTTCAGTTGGAAACCATACCTCAATATGCAGGTGATGGGAATGGGCAGGTTTAATGACCTACGTGATGGTTATGTGAATACTAGTGGTTCCTAAATATACTACTCTGTTGGAAATGATGACTAGCCATGCTTCACTTTCCAGAAGTATTGACAGGCCTTTCAGGAGAACTATGTCACATAGATCTTGCTGTTCGCCTAGAACTCCAGAGGGGTATCAAAAATGTCTGGTCTGAACCAGGACTTTTGTTTGGGAGCTGGCTCCATCAACCACAAAAATCCAGGTTGTTAATGTAGTGTCAAAGGGTGTGTGGAATGGATTTTGGATTCCTTTTCAACTCCTTTTTCAAAGTTGGTCATTTTTCCCATTTGAATATGAATATTTTGTCATGTAAGGAAATTATTTTGTCTGGATTGGCTGAGGTACACGGGCTGAGACTGATAACAGTACCTTGATATGTCATGCAACAGCGCTTGCAAATTGCCATTTTTATGGGCAGCCAATGTAAAAAAAAGAATTTGTATGGGAGCCGGAGATGACTGTGAGGGTAAGTTACAGATCAACCAGGCAGCAGTGTTCTGAATGACCTGTAGTTTAGCCAGCAAGGTATCATTTGCTGCAACGGCCTGTAGTCTAGCCAGCAAGGTGTTATTTGCTGCAACCAACAATGCATTTTCATATTCAAGGCAACTAATTATAAGCACTTGGACCAGGTTTTTCATAGAGGTGGAAGGTATCCAGGGAAATGCTTTTTTGACAGCCTCATTGTGGCAAAGGGGGTGTTACATGTGGCATTAACTTGGTCTCTCTGAAATAGTGTCTGATCAAGTTGTTTCACTCCTAAGTTTCACACCACTTGCTTAGGAGTGGGGACTGGTCAAAGAGCCAAGGGCCAGCAGTCAGCTGATCAAAGCTCTTGCACTTTGCCAAACAACACAATCTCAGATCTCTCCCTATTTAGTTGGAGACAGCTATTGACCATCCAGTCAGAGATCTCCCTCATGCAGTGCCAAATTGCTTTTTCCATCATATCTGGGTCAGGACTGAACGAGATAAGGAGTTGAGTGTCATCTGCGTATGACACAATCTTCACACCGCAGAATCTCACAATGTCTGCCAGAAGTGCAACATAGATGTTAAATAAAATTGGGCTCAAGCACGAGCCGTGGGGAACTCCCTTATTAGAAAGTATTTTTCTGGATTTAAATGGACCCAAACAAACCTGGTGGATACGGTTGTCGAGGAAGTCTCTGAGACAGAGTAGTGCCGTACCATGGATACCTACTTCATGTAGTCTGTGGATGAGAATGGAATGGGAAACCTTGCCAAACGCATCAGACAGGTCCAATAGTACCAACATGATTGGGGTTCCTACATCAAGAGAGAGTCGGATGTTTTCAGTGACTGCCACAATACAGTCTTGGTACTGTGTTGTGCTCTAGAACTCAATTGTGAAGGGTCTAAGATCTGATGTTCTTCTAAGTAGGATATGAGCTATTTGTTAATGTGGCTGTCTAGAATTTTAGTGAGCATAGGTAGTAGTGAGATGGGTCTATAGTTAGTGAGATCTTCGATATTGGCAGAGGGCTTTTTGAGAAGTGGAGATACCACTGCATACTTCCAATCTGATGGCAGTTTGGCAGACGTTAATGAAAAATCAAACAATGATTTTACCAAAGGAGCCAGATAGCCAGCTAGACTGGACATTATCTTAGGTGGGCAGAGGTCTAGCGGGGAGCCTGATTTTACCAGAGCTAGCATCTGCTGCACCTGTTTCACTGAACTGGGTTTAAAAGCCTCCAGAGTTGCAAAGGCAACAGGGTGAGGTTGACTAAGATCCAGTGCCGTATCTCGGTGTTCTGGGCTTACACATAAGCTCTTATTTCTGGCATTTATTATATATTCAAAAAGGTTAGCTAGGGAATCTCAGAGTTTCTGGGATGACGGGGCAGTAGTAATTCAGGCACAGGTTTCAAAAAGCTGTTGGGGTTTAGTAGAGCTCCTTAGCAGAGTTGTCCTATTGGGTGATTGTAGAGATAATATGAATTTTCCGAGCAGCTCTGATCTTGTTATTATAATTGCGGAGCATAACCCAGTAAGCTCTTGATCAGTGAAAGATTTAGTGACCCACCAACGCCATTCAGGCGTTTACATTTCGTTTTGTCCTGTCTCAAGTAATTAAAATACCATGGTGCCAGGTTTCTCTGAGAAGAAGGAGAAAAAGGGGGTTTCTTAAAAGGCGCTATTTGATTAAGAGTATCTGTTCGAGATTTATGATAGGCATCTACAGCAGCAGTCATGTCCGAAAAGAATCACGAAGTAGCCTCTGTAAAACATTCTGAGAAGGAGGAAGTAGTGACTGCCCTCCATGGACGATAGGGGCTGCTGAAGTCTTTCTTAGTTTTTGCAAAATAGTTTTTGCGTAAAATGGAGAACTTAATCAGATAATGATCTGACCATGTAAATGGGAGAGGTGGTTCACTTGTCACATCAGCTACATTTGTCAAAATAGGGTCTAAGGTGTTTCCTGCCCTATGTGTAGGGGCAGTGACTGTTTGTTTCAGCCCTAAGGTCTCTATCTCAGCTAGGAACTGGGACACTCCTTGGATGTTAGTATTCTCACCAAGGTAGTTAAAGTCACCCAATAGGAGAAATTTATCAGAAGCTAAAATGTGGGGTGCAATAGAATCAGCTAATAATACCTGGCTAAAATCTTTCTTGGAGCCAGGTGGGCGATAAATCAATGCCCCCTCCAGACTCTAGTAGTGGGTATTGAGAATTTAAAGATGCACATCTCAATCCATTCTGAAAGTAAGGAGTCAATTATTGCAACTTGTACACAATCGTGGAAGGCAATGGCAATGCCTCCTCCCAGACGTTTTTCCCTATTTAGTTTAACTAGCGAATACTGTTGTGGTATTGGTAGTGAGATACTAGGGAGTGCAGTGTCACATAGCCATGTCTCGGTAAAGAATCATATTGTAGGGCGATGAGAAGAGATAACATCCCAGATCTCTATAGAGTAATTTACCATAGATCTAATGTTACAGTAGAGCCCGTCTATGTTTCCTATACTGTCCTTGTGTAAACATGTGGGGTTGGCAACTTGCAGAAGAGCTTTGTGGGACGGGTTTATGGGGACCTGAGAGCAGACAAGTCTAAGCGATCAAGTTCATCGCTTAAGGAGTGAGCAAATATAATGATCCTTTAGGCTTAAGAGATTGATTTGAAAAAGGGCCACATTGCCTTGTTGGATTTGTAGAGGAGTACACCATGTAAAATGACTGGATATCACAAACATGGTTGTCATCCGAAAAGGGATACTTGTTTCTGATGAAAAATGCTAAAACTATAAGGCCAACAAATTGTTGTGCTTATTTTCTTATGAATGTGAAGTTGTATGTCGGAAAGTGTTCGAAGGAAGGTGCGAGAGAATGATTACAGGTGTTGAATACAGCTGTTAGGTGATGGATGTTCCCACTTCTTAAATTCATTCAAAAAAACCTTTAAATCAGCGCCTCTTTCTAGATTTGTTTGCTGGTTAAGAATGGTGGTGAACTTTGGTGAACGTTAGAGGCTCGCTTGCAAGACTTTTGAGGCATGCAGATGGGCCAAATGACTTAATTATAAGCGTGGCTCTGAAATTACACAATGTTAGCCTTTGTGTGGAGGCATTACATTTGACCATTTGGAGTTTTCAGCCATCAAAAAGGTAAATGGAAAGGAAAACTTTATTCACAAACAGATGGCGTTTACTTCAGAAGAATGAACCGGGAAGAATGAGTGGCACCGATATCCGGTCGGCCGTGCTTGACAGGCTTGTACGTAACGGGCAATCATCTCAGGCTTGATCTCCACCTGATTGAAGGTCTTCCCTTTGTACACGCCCACAATGCTTCCTATCTTCTCAGGCAGAATGATCATGTTGCGTAGGTGACTCTTCACCACCTTTGGTTTCTCCATGGGAGGAGATTCTTTATTGGCTTTGTGAAGACGCTTCAGGAGGGAATGCTGCTTTCAGCACAGGCCACGTTTCAACTACAGACACTGGCAAGCGCAGTACAACTGCACGATCTGCTCATAGGACATGTCCAGTTCCACTCCCCTGTAGGTGAACTTCCTGAAGCTTCGCTTCTTCTTCTGCTCAACTTCCGCAAATTTTGACAGCATCTCTCGGAAATGAGTTTATGCATACTGTGAAAAATGTGAACTTTTGTAATGACAGACTTTTTTTCAGTATTTCTGCTGTGATGGATGTATTACCACTCATTGCCAGCATCACCTTTATTAGGAGGACATGCTTAATATTAGGGTCTGTGACATTTCCTTCCCGCTATCATGTACAATATCCTTCATTGGGCACCGGGAGTATCTTTTCCAACTTAGGTCCCGATTCTGATGCAGTTTGGACATTTTCCTGACCAAATCAGTTTGGGAAAGGTTTTCTGACCGACTCAGATCGGGAGAGTCCGACCGAGTATGATGCATCCGGGTGCTTTCAGATTCGATTTGGTTGAACTCCCATTGACTTCAATGGGAGCCTAGGTACCGGCCGAATGCATAGGCTGGGGAAAATCGGGCATCCTGTGGTGGGCACCCCCTGGTGCCTCCCACACCGTGCTTGGCTGGTAAGGGGGGCCCCATGGGTACCCCCACGGGCCCGATTGGAAAGGTTCTGTGTGCAGAGGAACCGGCTACAGGCCCCCAAAGTCTGATTCCGACTACTGGTTAACGTCAGACAGCCTGTCCGAATCCAGCATCGTACTTAGTCATTCGGAAACGCTGCACGTAGAGACGTACGATTCTGCTCCGTATGGCTTGGTCATTCCAAATGCCGTCTGGTTCGGATTGGGATATTCCTTATGCCTAACTCTCATTCGGACAGAGCAAATACCATTAAGCAGCCTTCAAAACCACATCGGAATCGGGCCCTCAGTACTTCCTAAAACTGCCAAGTAGTCCAATCATGAAAAGGAAGTCCTCCTGTCGGCGCAGCGGTGGCAGGCAAACAGGAGGACCGTCAAAATCGTAATCAGTCCCTCCTAGGTGGTGCAGCACTGCAATGAAAGAGATGTGCGATACTCAAGATGGTCGGGGATGGGCCACAGTGTGTAGAGAGAGCTTGTGCTCAGGTGATTTATAAGAAGGCGCTAATTTGTTGCTATTTGTCTCATCAATTTGTTTCAAACGTTTGGGGCATGTTCTGGGAGACTGCGAGAGAAGAAGGATTTCTTTTTACACTGAGATGCTTTCAACGCAAATCCCATTAATAATCAAACGTTACAAGGCAAACATTATTACTTGCTGGCTCATAGCAACTGCCTTTTTGCTTTTCCTTGTTATTTAATTCCCATTGTGGAGACAAAAGACCGCGCCTATCCCCAAGATGGACTTTGTACATTATGGCTTAATTAACTACTTTATTGTGACCATTGAGAAGTAACCACGTATATTGTGTGTATTCATTTTACATATTTCACACGTTTCTGAAAGTCATTTGTTTTAGGCACTGAACCACAGCCATATAAAATAAATGGAACACATTGAATCAGAATCCGTTAAGCAGACGTGAATGTTTAACGCTCAACATATATAAAAATTAAAAACTGCAGATCTGGTCTCAATTTTCAGTAGCTTTGTAAATGCAATTAAGAACATAAATCTCTAATGTTAAGGATATTTACCACAAAACTGATTTCCTGTTGAAAAATGTCAGGCCCAGGTATCCAGGATTTGTGATGCCTAAGGCATTACATTTAACTTGAAGGCACCATTTCAGAACAGGCCTTGCCTCATGGGCAACCCCCTCTCGGCCTTAGTGGTTTTCTCCATGCCAGTTACCGATCGAGTGTCTCCCAACTCAACCCCATACAAACTACAACCCCACATATTTTTGCTGGGGAGGGTTTTGAAAAACAGGATGGATGGCGCTCAGGCAGGTAAACGGACAGGTAAGAATTGAGAAGAACAAAGAACAAATGCTTAACGGTGCAAACAGGTCAGGGGAAGACCCAGAACCCCTGTATAAGGTGTGGGCGAGAGCCCATGCCAGAACAATTATAAACAAATCCTGTGCACACGTAACAATTAGGTAATATGATCACAGAAAGAACAACAAAGTTCAACAAAATATGAAGAAGGTGTTGTTTTAATTCAAAGATGAGTTCATCAAGACAAAGGGCGCCAGCCGACACGTGTTTCGTCAACAGTAGAAAAACTGTGACTCTTCAGGGCAAGATGAAAAGTGTCATTTGGATAATCAACGGTACAGATATTGAGTTCAAGAAAAGAGCGGTATCCCGGAGGTCAGTGCGACCAGGAAACAAAGGGCCTGGTGACGGCGTTGTGAGCAGGAATATCTGGCTGCCGAAGTGCGGGAGTATCTGTACCGTTGATTATCCAGATGACACTTTTCATCTTGCCCTGAAGAGTCACAGTTTTTCTACTGTTGACGAAACACGTGTCGGCTGGCGCCCTTTGTCTTGATGAACTCATCTTTGAATTAAAACAACACCTTCTTCATATTTTGTTGAACTTTGTTGTTCTTTCTGTGATCATATTACCGAATTGTTACGTGTGCACAGGATTTGTTTATAATTACAACCCCACACAGTTACCTCAAAATTACTCCTCTTCCACTTTATGCAGGAAATTATTAGCTAATTATAGTGAAGAGCCAAAAAGTTAAGATGTTTAAGGTGTTCAAAGGATTTATAGTGGGCAATCCCAGACACTTCTTTTGGAACAACTATATTCCCACATCTAGACCAAATTTACAACATTGTCCACTTAGTTCCACCTCGAAGATGTTCTGGTTGTGTAAATTGAATCTCTGCATCAAGGTTTGCTCAAATCTGGAAGGAACACGATGTGTTACCGCACATTAAACTTTTTCCCACCAAAATGTCACTGTTTCGGTTTGAGAATGGGCCTCTAATGAACTTCTGATACGTGTAATCCATTGGACTGTGTTTTACAGGAGCACCCTTGACAGAAAGGGAAGGTTGTGGCCAAAACATTAATAGGATTGCATAAATCCACTACTGTAATAGTACAAATGCAGTGACTCTATTATGAAATGGGGTTAAATATACTAATTATTGTTTACATTAACCACCTCATACCGAGCTCCGGCAAACTGAGCATGGGCTGCAAACAAATTTTGTGCACAATTTGTAGTAATGGGGCTAGCACAAATTCTGCTTTGTCCTTTATTTTTGCCTGAACAGATTGCTCCAGGTAGTACTTGGGGGAGTGACCAGCCAAACCAGTGCGACAAAGGGGATACCCTTCTGTAAATCCGGTTGCAAAGAGAATTACTGCATGTGCTATCCCATTACTCAGCTGGAGACCCAGAATCGGGAGTAAATACTGTGTGGTAACACTATCCTAGTTTTTGGTGCTCAGTTTTTGTATGACACTTGGAATGAGGCTATGAATAATGATATTCCCATCTTTATATGTTTCTATGACTGTCTTTCAGGTGGCAAATATTTCAGACTTCTCCAGCAGAAAAATATCCCTTTTGGTCCGATGTGGTCCTCGGTTTTCGTCTGATGAGCGATTCGGAGTTGAGAAAGTTTCCCCACTATGTATTTGGCCATGCCTTTACCACCCTGAAATGTGAATGCCCACCATACCTTCTGTGGCTCGAAAAAAGGTTGGTTAACATCTATTTTTACTACTTGTAAGCCACTCTTTCTGCGGTACAATATTAAAATGTTCTTCCTTGATACCAGCTACCTAACAACATTCAGCTTGATTAAGTATGAAATAAAATGTAGATTGATACAGCAAAGAGAATGGATTTGTATCGAAAAGCTTGGTTAGTTTCCTGCAGCTCCACAGGTCATCTGCAGGAAGCTGAGTGTAGGGGACTGCGGCACGCGCTGCAAGTCTTTAAACCCTTGCACCTTCCCCAACCCCCGCTGCAAAGCAAATTAGGATTTGGGCACGTGCCGTTTAACTGCATACAAGTCAGAATATCGCAAACTCACTACTCCTATTATGAGCTCTAATAGAAACGAAATGTGTCAGGGCTAAAGACTGTGATTAATAAAAAATACAAAGAAAAATTATAGTATAGTTCTAGAGTTGATAGCAAACGGCTACAGTGGCCAGCATGCAATGAGAAGAAAGAAAGGCTGGTAAAGCATTCGATATCAGTCTCACAGCTGTGGTATTTGTTCAAGCAGGCTACTAAAGCATGTCAGTTGGTACCAACCACTTGAAGACTATCTCTTAACTACTTAATGGGTATGAGTGCAGCCAGAATATATTTTCCTTCTTAAAAAGTGGACTGGGTGTAGTTAATTTGCAGTGTGTCTATTGCATGCACCAATCTCTCTACACGAATCCTAGACATATTTGTAGCGAATCACTCCTCCCATGATTACGTCAGCAATTTTCTCTATAATTTGAGAAGGCCATTGATAGTCAACCAGGTGTAGCTCCTTTAATAAGTGCTACTGAAATTCCTCCTCATGCTTTGGTTTAGAGAAACCGGTTTCCGTTTAATGTGTACGTATCCTACACTTATATGGAAAATCACAGGTTTGTTCATTGGTGATTTATTTATTGTGTTTAGCGTGACCTTGCTCGCCTACGCCATGAAAAGATTATACAACAGTTCATAAAAAACACAGAATTCAGCTGGAAGATGATTGCAAGTGGAAACTGTCCCTCTGATGAATGGCTGTCCAAAGTCCAGCCGAGGCAGGTCCATTGGGTCTGAGGGACCATGCCCCCCCACCTTCTGCCCCTCATGAACAGTGTCTGTCAGGCTGAACAAAGGTAAGCCTGACAGTCACTGTTCATTTTCAGGTCAGGCAGCCAGGAGCCAGCCATGCGCTAAATACTCAGGCTCCTGACTACCTGAGCTGAACTTTGCTGGGGCTGAAGAAGTCACAGCTCATGTGGGTGTGACCTTCTCAGCTCAGCAAAGGTCCCTGAGGCCCTCACCCCAGTAACAAGGGGTAGTGTCACTGATTGCCTCACACCTGGGCGCTTCAGTTGTAAGCCCTGAAGCGCCCAGAGTTGAGTGTCACTCAGTGACACTTCACCACTAAGTGGGGTGGGGTTAGCAGTCTCACTGACCCCATCCCACATTGTAATGACGTTGGGACTGCTGACTTCCCTCAGTGGCTGACCTTAGGTCTGCCAATGAGGGAAGGCAGCAGTCCCAAGTCTCCTGGGACCGCCAAGGCAGAGCTGCAGGTAAGTGTGTGTTTTATTTTTAAATAAATGTTTGGTGTGTGCCTGCATGTATGTATGAATGTTTGGTAATAAGCATTGTGAATGGATGTGTTTGAGTGTGTGTGTGTGTGTGTGTGTGCGTGTGTGTGTGCGGGCATGTGAATGCATAGCTGTGAGTGTGTATGTGTATGTGTGTGTCCCATCCGCTCCCCTGCTTCCTAAACATACCGGCCGCTACTGCCAAAGTCTGCTCCTTTGTGAAGCTTGGAACCTCTTCTTTGAATGAAACAATGTTATTGAATTTTCTTCATTACTTCATCAAAAGGCACATCTGTGAGAAGGTGGCTAATATATGCTGTCCACTAGTTCTAGTGGGCACCTTGTATCAGTCCAAACAACCCCTTATGGTGATAGGTCAAAGACAACCTTAATTGAAAGCTATCCTAGTGGTAGCTATGGAGATCAGCCTTCAGGCTAAGTCTTGAAGGAATGTAAAGGAGCTTGTTTTACCAGTCTATAATCTCCTGAATGATGAAAAGAAAGGACAACCACACCAGGTATATATTCAAAATATATGTATTTAGGTTAGAATACACCCCTCTAGTCTCTTTATGAGGCTGGAGTTCGAAGTACTTAAATTACAAGTTAGCAACCAACAGTAATAGCACAAATACACGTTTGGGCCCTAGGGGCGTACCAAACCATATACCAAAAAAGTTATATAAGAACCACGACTGGAATAGACACAAGGCCTAGAGCCTGTAGAATCGCTGGGACCCCAAGGAACCACCCAAGATAGTGACACAGGGGACCCACGGGGACTGGATGCAGTGTGTTGAACACAACCGCGGGTTCCCGTTAGCTTCTATGGGCAATGTCGCGGTTGGAAATTTAAAGATTAGGGACACTTGGAATCGAGTCAGGACCAAACCCTTTTGGACTTAAGAAGATCTAGGGCTAGCACCCACAGGAGCACCGGAGAACTCAAGTTACCTCACCCAGGGAAGCCGGGTGCATAGGTGTCTTTTGGTGTCAGGTCGCGTCGTTGATTGAAATGGAAGCTGGCAAAGAACTGCTGCTGCCGTGAAGAGGAGAAGTGTCCGAAGAGACCCAAGCCTGGATCTAGGATGGAAGGAACCTGAAAGCAGAGGGGACAGAGTCTGGGTCACTAGCCAGTGACCACGGGCAGGATGGACCAATGCCCACAGATGTTAGGTGCTTCAGGTGATTTGATGGGTGTCTTGGCTCTTCAGCCACGAGGTCCCGGATACGTCGATGAAGTCCACAAGCCGGATTCGAGCTGTCCCACGAAGTCTGTCGAGTGCTGTGGCATCGGCGACCAGAATGGAGCCAACAAGCCTTGGCAACGGTAAGTCACTGGAATTCAGAGAAAGGACTGCGGTGCAGACCAGCAAGGTCTGAGGGACTCACCCAGCAAGGGTAAGTTGGGGCATGTCTGGGGCAACCAGGAAAGCTCAATTAGAATAGGAGTTGCCTTCGTGGGGACCCGCTAGCCAACGGGCTAGTGATCACGAAGGAGCCTCGAGCGGTCACACTTGAAACTGGCCCACGGGTCACTCGTGGAGTGGAGGCCAGCAATCTTCGGTGCAGGAGGTGCTCAAGGCTGGGGCTACTCAGAGCCCAAAGCACAACTTCAAGGAGGACCAGGAAGATAGTGTTGCTGCAAAAGTTCAAGGTGTCCAGGGGTCACGGTTCCACGTCACCCACGATAGCCACAGGCCTCTGCTTTGCTGTGGACTCAGGGTAGCCTCGGGGAAGTCTGGAAATCCACCTCTGGTGATGCAAAGACTTCGGCGTCCGGCGGGAGCTTCAGCGATGCAGACCAGTCAGTTGCTTCTTTGGTGCCTGCCAAGCAGGGGAGTCACTCCTTGACACCAAGGGAGATTTCTTCAGTCTTCTAGTCAGGATAGAATGTCGAAGGTCCAGGATATATGATGCAAAGTTTCGTCCAGGGTAATCTAAAGTCGCAAAGACTGGGGGCCTGATTCACAGAACTAACTTAAGACAAAATCCTAAACTTACTACTTTTGGTATTCACAGAAGTTAGGATTTTGTCTTAAGTTTGTCTTAAGACAAACAGAAGACAGACTTAAGACAGTCTTAAGACAGACTTAAGACAGACTTAAGACAGTCTTAAGACAGACTTAAGACAGTCTTAAGACAGTCTTAAGACAAACTTAAGACAGACTTAAGACAAACTTAAGACAGACTTAAGTTAGGATTTTGTCTTAAGTCTGTCTTAAGTCTGTCTTAAGTCTGTCTTAAGTTTGTCTTAAGTTTGTCTTAAGTCTGTCTTAAGTCTGTCTTAAGTCTGTCTTAAGTCTGTCTTAAGACTGTCTTAAGACTGTCTTAAGTCTGCCTTAAATTTGTCTTAAGACAAACTTAAGACAAAATCCTAACTTCTGTGAATACCAAAAGTAGTAAGTTTAGGATTTTGTCTTAAGTTAGTTCTGTGAATCGGCCCCAGGGTTCCCATACTTATACTAAGTTTGGGGGTTGGACATACTCTAGGGACCCACCTATGGGAGGGTTTGGAAAGAGGGTGGTTACACCCATTTCCTTTGTCCAGTTTCGCGCCAGAGCAGGGTCAGTTTGCCCCTGCAACCGGTTTGAACTGGACTATGCACAGGGACACCAAGTGTGCCCCAAGTGCAGGACTTCAAAGCACCAGAGCGTGCTCCCGCCCAGCCCCAGTACACATCTGCCTGTCTGGGGAGGTGGTTACACCTCCCTTTGACAGGAAACCTATTGTCCAGGCCTCCCCTGCCGGACTTTCAGTCAGCAGCAGGAGGCCAGACCCGTGTCTGTGGCAGAGGCATCCATTTTGTGATGCCAGGGCTCAGGAAAGTCCTACCGGGTTAGACCAGTGTGAACATGTCCCTCCCTCTAGAAGGGTGGAATGCTACCCCCGCCGCCAGAACTGGCGGGGGGGTTAGTATTCCAAAGCGTTTGACACCAAACACGACATGTTTCCGTGCAGCCATCCCAAAGTTAGCATTTACAGCGAGGTTATAATGCACTTAAGAGTATATGGTCAGGCTGCACCACAAAAGGCATCAGAGGAGGTACTCCGAACGCTGCAGAGGGGCTCTGCTCATGCAGGGGCACCCTCTCACATAAAAACCAAGCACTCTGCCTTCAGGATTGTTAAGGCCTGCCATAGGAGTGACTTATAGGTTTTATATGTGTGTGCAATAGTAGTGATATAGGTATCCTATACCACTGTAAGGGGTGCAAGCACACCCTTACCCAGGCCGCAGTAGCAGACCTGTGGTGCCATTTTGGAGTGCTTCCCAGGGGTGGCATAATACATGCTTCAGCCCCTGGCAGGCCTCTGAGGTACCTATGCCCTAGGTACATAGTATACCATATACTAGGGGCTTATAAGGCACTCCAGAATCCAATTGGAAATGTACCTAATGTACATGGAAACCATTTTACAGAGAAAGCAGATAGACTGGGGCCCTGAATAGCAGGATCCCAGTCCAACTAAGTCATAAACCAGCATAACACCAGGCATATAGTCAGATTCCACCTTCCTACAACATCATCTTATGGTACACACTACATCCGTTAACGAAGTGACCTTAGGATAAAATAATGCAATAAAGCCCCACAACATCATGCCCATGATTAACTCATTTCATCATTTTGCATGTTTCCATTATTACGGGCAGTAACTGAGGAGTCCCCAGAAAAACCCAATAATCCATCCAATCTTTATTTATCTTGACATGTTTATAAGGACAACATCTGGCTTTGTATATAGGGATTTCTAGGCCCATGCAGCAGTCCATCCTGTTGGCCCATTCTTCAGAGCTAAATGGGTCTCTATGCTGCCAATACTTAGCGATGACACTTTTGGCCAATACCAATCCAAGATTGATCAAAGCCAATTTATATCTGTTAGCATATGTGTAATAATGCTAATTTTGGGTTGTGCTTAATAATCTAGCACATAACCTTCTTTAATATGCGACACAAATTCTACCCCAGAAATGTACTGATTTGAGTTACTTCCGGTTCAGTTAAATAAGATCCGCCTTTTGCCCTCCATGTCGTAAAAAAGAAGGAGACAAAACCATTCAACATCTCCATAACTGATGCTGCGTAATGTAGGTTTGGTGAAGGTATCTGAGCTGAATGATGTGGAACTGAGTGGCCACTGCAACCTACCTTGGTACCATTCTGGCTTCCTGCCATTCCTCATCCTCCAGCGTATCAACTTTCCTATCCCATGCTGCTCACAACCTCGAGAAGATGTTGTTGTGTGTATGACAAAGGGCCAATGTAGGGTAGAAATCTTGCATTTACACATATCTCCTATTAGCAGTTTTCCCTCTATCTGGGCTGTTAGACCTTACACCCTTGGGTGGGAGTCTCCCAAACTCTGCCTTCACCCCTCTTGCTTTCAGAACCCCTTTTTGTTGACCTTTAGGATTCTGCACTGTACCACTGCTAACCAGTGCTAAAGTGTTGGGTTATACTCAATTGCCACATTTCACTTTCGTCAGCCCCTAGCAAAGTGGTACTACATGGAACCAAGGCCTGTACTTTCAATGCTACTTGTGGGTCTGCAGCACTTATTGCGCCACCCACTTAAGTAGCCCTTTAAAAATATGTCTCTGGCCTGCCATTGCAGTCTTTGTGTGTAGTTTTAAACTGCCATTTCGACCTGACATAGTAAACCTTTTGCCAGGACTAAACCTTCTTTTTTTAATACATATAAGTCACCGCTAGGGTAGGCCCTAAACAGCCCATGGGGCAGGGTGCATTGGATTTTAAATGTTGGGCATGTACGTCTATGTTTTTCATGTCCTGGTAGTGAAAATCTCTCTTTTGTTCTTCACTATTACAGTGCCTACCTTTCCACGGGAAAACATTGGGTTACCTTATTACATTTAATAAATGATCACTTTGTGTGGAAACAGGTAGGAATATCATGTTTAGTTTCCGAGGAATTGTAATTTAAACCCCTCTTTAATGGTAAAGTAGGATTTTAAGTCACACTTCATAAAATGCCACTTTTTAGAAAGTTGGCATTTTCTTGTTCTAACCATTTGGTGCCGGCAGCCTGTTTTATGGGTCACTTGACTAGGTATCAATCAATCAATATGTATTTGTCCAGCGCTGCTATTCCCCCTTGAGGGTATACAGGAGCTAGATTATTGGGCTCAGTCGAAAAGCCAGGTCTTGAGTCTCTTCCTGAATTCCGCCAGGGAGGGTGATGTCTAGAGGTGGAGGGGAAGGTTGTTCCAGGACTTGGCGGTGAGGTAGGAAAAGGAACTGCCTCCACTGTGGCTTCGGCGAGGGAGGTGGAGCGAAGGTGTCTGGAGGGTTGGTGGAAGTTCAGACGGTGATTGATGTATGCTGGTCCTTGTTGTTGAGGGCTTTGAAGGCGTGTGTCAACGTCTTAAATTGACACCTTTTCTGGATGGGGTGCCAGCAGAGGTTCCTGAGGTGGGTGGTGATATGGGTCTTTTTAGGTACTTTGAGGATGAGTCTGGCTGCTTAGTTATGTATCGTCTGGAGTCTCCTCATGAGTTGGGGGGTGGTTCCTGCATACAGTGCGTTGCCATAGTCCAGCTGGCTAGTTACTAGGGCTTGAGTGACAGTTTTCCTTCTGCCAATGGGAAGCCATTTGAAGATTCTTCGAAGCATGCAGATGGTGTTGAAACAGGTGGAGAAGACTGTGTTAATCTGTGGTTTCATGGTGAGTTTGCTGTCCAGGATGATGCCGGGGTTGCAGGCGTGGTCTGTCGGTGTGGGGGTGGGTCTGAGTTCGGCAGGCTACCAGGTGTTGTTCCACAGTGAGGCATCGTACCCAAAGATAAGTTCTTCGGTCTTGTCAGTGTTGAGCTTCAGACAGTTGGTCTTCATCCAGTCGCCGACATTCTTCATGCAGTTGTGGAAGTTGGTCCTTGTGGTGTAGGGGTCAGCTGAGAGCGAGAGGATGAGCTGGGTGTCGTCCACATAGAATATGATGTTGAGGTCATGGGTTCTGACAATCCTGGCTAGGTAGGCAGATTCTCTGAGTTTGTTCCTTGAGGAATTATGTGATCCATCTGAGGGCTTCTCCCTGGATCCCGATGTGGTGCAATCTCTTGATGAACGTGTGGTGGGATACGGTGTTGAACACTGCGGAGAGGTCGAGGAGGATCAGGGTCATCGATTCTCCCCTGTTGAGGAGGGTGCAAGTGTGTTCAGTGGCGGTGGTCAGGGCAGTCTCAGTGCTGTGGTTGGCATGGAAGCTGGATTGAGAGGTGTTGAGTAGGTTGTTTCTTTTCAGGTGTTCGGTGAGCTGGCGGTTGATAGCTATCTCGAGGACTTTGGCGGGAAAAGAGAGCAATGAGATGTTCACACCAGAACATGGGCTTCTATGGGAATTCACAAGGGCATATTATCAAGCCCATTATCGCTGCTTTAGCGGCAGTTTCCTGCGGCTAAAGCGGCGATAATTTTAACGCTGATCTTGATAATATGGCCCTTAGTTCTATGTATGTCTTGGTTTACCAGTAGGTTTTCAAATGAGCACAGATTATTGCCAAACATAACATCCCCAAGTTTTGACTCTCCAATAAGGTCCTATCCCCTGAACCCCTGCAATAAGTGTACCTGAACAAGCCATGTTTTGAACCATAGTGGAGTTTTACGTTTGAGGTTACGAAACAAACTCATATCCCGCAGGGTATCCTGCCACAGTTTCAGCACTGTGGCAGCTTTAGGTGGCAGGGTAAGGTAATACTTCCCACCATATATATAGTGAAGGGGACTCATCTCTCCCATACACCACTTTATTATTGTGTAGGCCAGGTCAAGGGATGCATAATTCAGCCACTTGTTAATTATAATTAGATGGGACGCACAGTAGCATGCTTTTATATCAGCAGCCCCAATCCCAATTTAAATACGGAGTTTGATGGTATTTACCCATGGAAATATTAGGACTTCAAGTTTCCCAAAGAAAGACCTTCAGCATGGCACTAATGTGAGAAAAAATATTTCCTGGGAGTCTCAGACGGGTAGTTATGTATCTGATACAAGATACGGGGCAGGGATACTATTTTAAAAATGGCTGCCCAGCCCATATGAGACAGAGGAAGGAATGACAAATAGTTCATATCAGGTTGTGGTTTGTCCAGCTGGGAAACTGGTTTGCGCTGCCACACCATAGATCTGTTAGGTGCAATGTAGACCTCCTGATACCAAACGCCTCAGGTGCCTCCTAAAACCCGTGGCCCATTGCAAGTTGGATTTGGTCATCTTTAAGAGAACACCATAGACTCACCCATATTAATTGTTAGTCCTCAGTGTCTTCCAAAGTTACGAAGAATTGACAATAAACAAGGTACAGACCAGGCTGGGTCCTGAAGGTGTATAAAGAAGTTCTTTTGTGTACAGTGATACTCTATCTGAGAGCATGGACAACCACTCAAACCCCTTTGCCAAGTTTGGTACTGTTTGGTAAAATAATTGGTGGCTGCGAATGCCTGTTGATTTTTCAGCAACCTTTTATAAAAATCTTTTTATTGAGTTTTATAAACATAAAAAGGCATTACAGTACAAACCAATGGTATGCTTAGGGCAGTGCACAACCGGACTGGTCAATGAGGCATAGTCAAAGCAAATCATCAAGACAATAACTGGGATCAAATCACATACAAGCCCACCGGGCCCACAATCAGCATACAATTCCCATCAAAGGTTATTCAGCAATACCTCGAAATTCTCACCACGGGGACCAGATTTTTTCCCATTTACGAGGGCGTCCTCTGCCATTTTATCTTGTTTTTCCTGCTGACATGCACCAATCCATGTCTTTCTCCCAAACTTTCACCTCCAGTGCACTTCTCACTCTCCACAGTTGAGCAATGTTCCACTTGGCCACCTCCAGACCTAGGGACAACCAGATCTTACCATATCTGGGCGGGGGATCGTCCTTCCAAATATACAGGATACAGCATGTAGCAGTGTCAGGGACCTCTGTGCCCAGGACCGTTCTCATAACTCCCGGAAAGGCTGACCACTAGGGTCGTTTATATGGACAGGACCATAGTGTATGAAGAAATGTACCCACCTCCCTCTATCCCTGTAGGCAAAGATTTGTTGGACATCTGCCCATGGTGTGCACAGTCGTGTGTGAATAGTAAGATTGGTGCAGGATACGCTGTTGGATTAGTCTAAATCTTGTTTTAATAGTAATCTCCCTGAAGGCACCCATGGCTCATTCACCATCTTCAAAGTCTTCCACCTCAGCTTCCCATTTAGTCTTTAGCTTTTTCAGGATGTCTGGGGCGTTATTAATCATTTTTTTGTAAATTAGCAGGATGGCCCCTTTATGTAGCAGTTCTGTCAATTTATTCAGTAGTAAATAGTTGGGAACAAGTGCTTACAGTCGGGTAATGCCAAGTGTCTGTCGGATTTTATCTGGGATTTTTACATGCCCACACTGACAATTAACACACAAACTCTTATCTATGTTTTGAAGAGGTTCTCCTTTGGCTGACATAAAATACCATCCACATTCTGCACTGCATAGATTGCACCAGTGCTGGGGAAAGTTTCTATTGACATTTCCAGATTACATTGTTTTGACGAGTGGAATTTTGCACGACATTTGCACCATGTGACAAGTGTGAAAATGGCATTTCCCCCAACTGACCACCAAAAAGGTAGTATTTTGCATGGTACTGATGTTGGTGCGAAACCAGTGAAACTTACGTAAATATGTACTAGGATGATTTTGTGTGAAATTGTGGTGACACCGGTGCACCAATTGGTAGCTTTCAACATGACAGAGCACTTTCACAATTATTGTGTTATTGACCGGATAGAAAACTACATTAATCGATTTAGCAGTAGACTTGAAGTGAGTTGGTTTGTCGACAGAGGAGCTGTCAATTAATCAGGCCACCAATCTCGAATTACACTAATAAAGCTTCCTTTAAACTATTTCAATACTTATGCTCCAGTTTTCAACGCACATTATAAAGTGGAAAAGCAACAGGGACTCCCAACATGATTCCTTATGGCAGCAATAGGCAGGCAGAAACTGTATTCAAAATTGTAACGTGTATTGCAATGGGGCACTTTCCCTTTATTAGTGCGTAGCCAGGAAGTGCCTACTTACAGTAGGCGTTGCTGTAGTGCGCAAGTTCTGAGTGCTCTCCAAGGTTAAGTTCTCCATACCCACACTAAGTAAAGTAGACTCCAGGGCTTATGCCCAATGACAACCAAAACAAAGAGACTCCATTTTGTCTTTGGGAATCAGAGACTTTTCCTAAGGGATCTTGCTGATACTAACCCACACGGGTGTCATGAAGTTGGTCAATAGGCCACTACACTTTGGGCAGTCACGCTTCCATGATCTTGGAACCCCCTTAATGTTCCATATACAGGCAATGTCCTGTGATCTTGCACAATTGGGAACGACTAAGCAGCATGTTCTCTATACCCCTAACCCTTTCGCTAGATGGCTGATCACATCGGAATAACTGTTCTGCAGGTGCTAGCTAGGTGCTGTAGCATTAGCCCCCACCCTGTACATCTTAGTGCTCTTGACCTTAAATTGAGTGATATTTAGTTTCCATTTGAACGGCCTTAAGACTTAGGCAAAGCTTACAAGGCCGGATGTTGTCATCCCTTGGACCTCCGAAGGTCATATCTGCATATCCATCGTGGGTCGGTGACTATATTTAAACGACTCAAGGTTACATCATGGCAAACCCTTATTCACTCTTGTTAGAAATGGGGGTCTCTAGTTGGCAGAGGTAGGTACCTTTGACCAAGTAGGGGCCCTTGCTTCTAGTCAGGGAAAGGGAGATACACTCCTGAATAACCCCTGCTCTCCCCCTAGATAGCCTGGCACGAACAGGCAGGCTTATCTCAGAGGCAGTGTGTAAAGCATTTGTGAACACCTACAGTAATACAGTGAAAACACTGCAATAGACACCACACCAGTTTAGAAAAATAAGTAATCTTTACCTAGACTTAACACAAGACCAAACGACAAAAATCCACAATAATGTAGTCAAAAATAAAACTTTAAAATGGTCGAAATAGCTTAGTTCAATGTAGATGGTAAATGCAACACTTTACTCTCAGAGTACCTTGGATGCGTAACGCAATACAGACAAAAGGGTTGCAGGGAAGGTGATGCATCGGTTCCTTACACTCAAGAACGGTGTTGTGTCGGTTCCTTGCTTCGGGGGAGGTGATGCGTTGGTTCCTTCCTGCAGGGGAGGTGATGCGTCGGGTTCTTTACCGCATGGGGAGGTGATGCATCGGTTTCTTACTGGGCTCTGGTTACAATGCGACAAGATGGCACCTCGATGTGATGCGAGTATCCGGTGCGATGCAACAAAATTGCGGCTTTGATGCGATGCGACAACGTGGATGTGATGCGTGCAGACCCGACGGCCGTGAGGCGAACTAGGTAGACTCTTGAGCCGCGACAGGCCCTGCGACATGCTTCTCCGGTAAAGTACCAACAACCTCTGCGGCGGCGACACGCTTCTCCGGTGATGCGACAGCAACTGCTGCGGCAGCAACACACTTCTTCGTTGCATCACATTTCCAGCTCCCAGCAACACGCAGTCTTCAGAGGGCCCAAAACAACAACAGGCACCTCACTGCAGGTAGAATTCCCAGCAAGGAAATTCAGGGGGAGCTGGTGGTGAAGTCACTGTATATGAATCACAAATGCAAGTCCAAATCCCAACACGGACCACCAATGTTAGAAATGGGGGTCTCTAGTTGGCAGAGGTCGGTACCTTTGACCAAGTAGGGGCCCTTGCTTCTAGTCAGGGAAAGGAGGATACACTCCTGAATAACCCCTGCTCACCCCCTTGGTAGCTTGGCACGAGCAGGCAGGCTTATCTCAGAGGCAGTGTGTAAGGCATTTGTGAACACATACAGTAATACAGTGAAAACACTACAAATGGACACCACACCAGTTTAGAAAAATAAGTAATCTTTATCTAGACTTAACACAAGACTAAACGACAAAAATCCACAATTCTGTAATCAAAAATAAGACTTTAAAATGGTAGAAATAGCTTAGTTCAATGTAGATGGTAAATGCGACACTTTACTCTCAGAGTACCTTGGTGGCGTAACGCAATACGGACAAAAGGGTCACAGGGAAGGTGATGCGTTGGTTCCTTACACGCAAGAACGGTGATGCATTGGTTCCTTGCTTCGGGGGAGGTGATGTGTCAGTTTCTTACTGCAGCGCAGGGGAGGTGATGCGTCGGTTCCTTACTGGAGAGGAGGTGATGCGTCGGGTTCTTTACCACGTGGGGAGGTGATGCGTCATTTTCTTACTGCTCGCCGGTTACGATGCGACAAGATGGCGCCTCAATGCGATGCGACGATCCAGTGCGATGCAACAAAATGCCGTCTTTGATGCGATGCAACAACGTGGATGCGATAACCGCATCAATCTCTGGTAATTTCAGGAAATGTCTCCAGCAGGATTCTGCCTCCCGAGCATGGGTGTGGAATGCACCATCAATAATAGAGTTTTTGTGTGTTAGGTGCCTCTGCAGGTTGCATTTCAAGCTTCTCTGAATCTCTGATGAGGCTCACAACAGGATCTACTGGCTATATTGAGAATCATGGAAACATCATGGACTTGTGCATATTTCCCCTGGAAAGTAGGGAAGAATGGACTTACGGTGGAATCAGACCCAGAATTGACTCCCCTATTAATACCTCACTTCTGCATGAATTCCAAGGGTTCATCTTGAAATCCCTGTTAATACTGCACCCCTTGGAGTTAACAGGACACCTGATATTGTTTACTCCAGGGGTACAGAATTAACATGGCACATGGTATTAATGATGTCTTTACCAGGCATTTATAAGTCACAGCATCTGGAGTGGGGAATACCAGGTGAAAGTGGTATAACCACACCATTTCCCGCATGCTACTCCCTAATCCTGGCCGATTTTCCAGACATTTTTCCACATGCTTTATTCTTGTGGATACTGCCCAGAATTGCTGCTGAAACAGAACTACAAGTGGACCAGGAAATGGGATTACAGGGGGACTTGGAATTGGCTCCTAAGCAGTCTGGGTTCTTTCTAGAGGGGAAAACAGTGGCCAGTAATGGTATTACCTTAGAAGCCATTTATACTGCTTCTTGTGGCCATATCAGAGCCTTAATCGATCAAACAAGGAATCGTGGTGATTTAAATCCATGTAAATGCAATACATTCAATGAGATGAAATGTGTCTGGCATCATTAATTTTGCCGCCCAGCCTCAGATTTTGTCTACCTGGCTGTTTTTTACTGTGAATGGGCCATTTTCTAACATTGCGCCAATTAATGTGCCTGTTACTTAATGACTAGATCATTGATGACTTCCGTGTTTTACAGTTTTTCCCCTTTTTTATTTTAGGTTGAAAAGAAATGGAGGTCAAGTGTGTGCAGGAAAAGTAGAAGACGTGTGGGAACTTCATGGCCAGTATGACATTGTTGTCAACTGTGCAGGTCTTGGCTCCAGGGAGCTCTTTGGGGACCAGCAGATATACCCGGTTCAAGGACAGGTGCTTAAGGTAAAAGCTCCATGGCTGACTCACTTTGTCCGTGATGGCTCTGGATCCACATACATCTACCCAGGGATGAATAGCGTAACCCTAGGTGGGACAAGAGTGCCAAACGAGTGGAGCTTAAAACCAGATGCCGGTGTCAGCAAGGAGATATTTAAGAGGTGCTCCGCTCTTGTGCCCTCACTTGAGGGAGTCCAAGATTCTAGGGAGAGGGTGGGACTAAGGCCCACCAGACCCGCAGTGAGATTGGAGAAAGAGGTGTTGCTGCGGGGTGGTCAGCGACTGCATGTGATCCACAATTATGGCCATGGCGGGGGTGGATATTCTGTGCACAGAGGAACCGCCAAAGAGGCAACACACCTGGTGGAAGAGACTGTCACTTTATTGAGAAGCACCATGATTAAATCTAAGTTATAAGAGCTTGTAATTGGGTACTACCAATCTAATAAATAAAAAAGCCCAAACCCCAGAACATCACGCTGCCACATCTTGCGCATGACTGAACAACAGTGGGTAGCCATATTTGTATCTGTTTCATGACTCCAAGGATAACCCAACAGCTGCATTGAACATGTTTTATCACACAAAGGTGTGGGAACTGTGGAGAACCTGATCGCCATCACTACTACAAGACACATTTAGCGGCATTCGATGCAAACAAACATTGATCTCAAAGAAAACAAATCCAACTTGGAAACCAGCGAGAGATTTTGCAAATTCTTTCTGCAAAGCAGTATGTATTTAAGGGTGGAAGATGCGATTGTTGTGTGTGACAGGTTGCTAGTCTTTAGAAATGTTTGAGATGAACCCATTTCCTGGACTTACGGTCCTTGAGAAGGATGAGGTGGCGTAAATATTGTAATAAATACGGTCACGGTACAGTCAGTTAAGTTAGTGGCTTGAGTCTGCATGATCACCCGAGCCACCTAAATTATTTTGAGGCAGATGATAGAAGCTCAATCATGGAATAGTCCAACAATTAAATGTTTAACTTTCTTGAGAATTAACAATCTTTAGTAAGTATTCTTTTGTATTAATAAAGAGCTGTTTTAAATGATAGGCTATAGGTGTTGAAATAGATTGAATTCTTCCAGTCATATAACAGAAAGCACCATCAGGTATGTATGGTCTGTGTGCCTAAAGCTGTTATAGCTGAAGCTCGTCAAAAAGCAATCTGGCATAGATGCATGTTCATTTTTGCTGAAATCGTCCATCAGTATATGAAATTATTCCAAAATAAATTCACATATGCTAAAATAGAGTACTTCCATACAGAAGTGGTTTGAAATGAGCATTTCTAGCATTAATTTGTACAAAAAAGTGTTTTACAAAATATTCTAATTTGTATCTAGAAAATCTTAAGTAGTTGAAATGGGATTCCGTTTTCTCCAAGTTGACATGTACATTGATTTTGTGCCTCATTTAGAGTTTGGCAGATGGGATAACTCCTCATCTATGTTCCTTGACCATATCAAGTTACATAATGTGAAGTTAAGTATAGTAAACCTATAGCTACCAACCTACCTATATATACTTTTCCACCAATATTTCAGGTCCCGATACTTAGACCTCAATATTTTGATCCTAAGATATTTTGTTGTCAATATTCTGGTGGAATACTCAATCATTGCATTGCAGCCAAGGGAGCTTGGCACTTCACAGTGCGGTCTTTGGTTGGGTGACTTCCCAGGTACTAACCAGATTGAAGGGCCAATGTCTAAATAGTTTCTTTGTGGATATGACTACATAGATATGCATGTCCTGACTGCACTCTGGTGTCTGCCGGGGTTCTTATGCATGACATTTTTCGGTTGAACTTTGATGTGAGACAAAATGGTTTGCAGCTCTGACTTTGTCTCTGCTGCTTGCATACACATCCTCAAGTGATGTTGGAAAACAACTGAGCCAGCTACATTTGGACACCATTGAAGCAGAGGTGAGATCAATGCACCGTTACTCCTACTGTAACTCTGGCAATTGCCACGCTGTGACATGCTTATGGAATAGTGCCCATTGTGATGTACACCCAGTGGTCCACCCCCATCACTTCCAACTATAAGCAATGCATATTTACTTTGTGATGATATTAAGGCCTTCATCAGTGGCCAGGATATGCATCTATATCCATGGATTTTATTATATCCACTCACAACATGTATTTTGTCTGAGCTAAATTCAGTTATTGTCCTTGCCTCATGTCATATTCTGCATCACATCATTGACTATTTTATCTACTTCCCTCTAACATAGGAAATTGGCATGTCAGCAAGTTCTCTTCTTTCCCCTATGCAGGAATGCCACATGGCAGGGGCTAGCACTGCACAAGTCAAATGTGGCAACCACCATGTTGCCACGGGAAGTAAGTATACAGAGAGCAATTAAATGAGATAATGTTCTTGCTAGGACCATAGATGCAAGCGTTGGGTGAGTATTGGTTACAGGTGTGAGATTTGCAGATGGATGCATGTGGTGGATGCTGGCAAAGAATCCAATGGGGTGAGAGTAATTTCTAGGTCACTGCGACTCAGGGAGAGGATGGGAATGGGTATAACACCAACGTCGCTCTACTCATCTGTCCCAGGTTTCTTGCCTAAGGGAAAAGAATGTAAAATTGGAGGATCAATGCAGAGCAGGACAAAGATGAGAATATAGAAACTGGCAGTAGGCAGGCACATAGGAACAGAGCAGTGGGTGGTGCCAGAAGAGAATTGACTGTGCTGTTGCAGATACTTTGATGTCTGTCTTTTTTGGTGGCAATGTGCCCAACATGATCGATAAGAGCAGTGTTTAACTGATCTCTGCCTACTACTGATGGAGGCAACATAAAATGTTAGACAATGATGAACATTATAAAATTGTTACGGTGGTAGCAAAGCATTGTGAATGTCTGGCCTTAGTAAAAAATATGTGAGATGCTATGTATCACCAGCATCTTGTGCACATGGTATAGAGGCAAGTAAGCTTCTGTCTGTTCATCAGAGGTACATCCCCAGAATAGTGATAGTGAGGGAACACATACTGTCTTGTCTGTATGTGGGGGTTTGTGCTGTCCTCCTTTGCCATGGTTGTGTGTTTAATGGTAGTAGTCATGAGACTCCAGAGGGGTTTCACTACCTTGGATGTATGACGTTACATCGCCTTTACCACGCATGCATTACAATGCAGATGCCATTACAACGCAAACCTTTACAACGCATGTTATTTCAAAGAATTTGCCTTTAGCCTGCATGCCTTTTCAACAAATGTCATTGTAAAAGCATGTATGTTAAAGGCATGTGCGTGGTAACGGTTTCTGGGACCCCTACCCTAAACCCTAATCCCAGTCCCTGGTGTGCTCCACCCCTGGCCAACAACCCTTCTAAAAAAATACCCTTTCCATAAACCCTAAAACCCTATCTCTGTGTGACCCCCTCTGTCCCCAGCCCTTTTCATGCCCTAAATCCAAAAACCTTACACCTATGCGTACCCCTGGCCCCCAGCCCTTCTGCCTTAAACCCTAAAACCATACCCCTGAGCAACCACTCTGTCGCCCACCTCTTACTCTACCCTAGATCCCTACCCCTTTGCTCCCCATTCCTCAGCCCTTCACCCTACCCTAAACCCTAAAACACTACCCCTGTGCCCCCCATCCCCCAGCCTTCTTTAACCCAACCCCCTAAAATAGTAGCTCCCAGCCCCAAGCCCAATACCCCTTAATTCTCTCCTCATGCAGGCAGCTCATCTGAGTTGCGGTGCACATCGTTGTGAGGAAGCGGAAGAGTCTCTCCGTTTCCTCTAACACTGGGGATGGCCTACCAATGCTGATGTTTCCACAATCATATGCATAGTAAAAAAATGTGTAGTAAAGGCATGCGCTGTAACGCATGCATTGTAATGGCATGCATGGAAACAGCTGCGTTGTAATGGCTGTTTCCCTCTACCTCTCTGTGCTCAAGTAGGCTATCTTAGAGGCTGCAGTGTGTGTGTGTGTGTCTGTGTCAGTGTATCATCCACTGTTTGGCTATGGTCCCCGGACACTGTTGGATGACTGCCCCATGTCAGAACAGTCGTGGCATTGAATGTAGCAGCTTTGACATTCCAGAATGGTCATAATTTGTTATTCCATGTAGCAGAGTATGAGGCAAACATGATCCAGATCCCTTGCGTTCAGTAGGTGAACTTGGCTCAGAGAAATTACCTTATGGAGGCACTTGAATATTTGCTTGAACGCGCCACTGCCACTCTTGAGGGTGTATTGTGCCCTGTTGTGCCTGTTTTTTCCTTGTGGGTTGGACTGTGATAGGGTGCCATAAAACATGTCTTCAAGGGTTAATCAATGACACAAGTAGGGAGATTTACAGTCATGAGTGGTTGGTATAGGGGTAGAGATGCTGTGTTGTATGTAGCTATGTGCATAACAAACTTTGTAGACTAGAGACAAGACTAGGAAAACCTATAACTCCTAGAGACTGTTCCGGATTACAAAATAGGCAAAGTAGGCACCGACCTATGGGCCCCACTTCTTTTAAGGTCCCCACGACTACAGATCAAAATAATATTGATTTGATCTTGAAAGAAAATTACAATCAAGCTTTCTTGAATCGTTTCAAAAGATAGAAAAAAATTAATTAACTCAAACAAACAAAAACTTTACATTAAAGACTTCATAGAGAAAATACTGTATTAATGTAATGTACCCATTAACAACTTAAAGTACATACACCAGTGATATCAGATTCACATAACAGTTTGTCTCTTAAAAGCTCCACTTTTTTCAGTTTGTAAAAAAATCTGGTGCAAACTATGGGGCAGATTTACAAGCCCCTTGCACTGCCAGTGCTTCACTTTTTTTGATGCATCGGCAGCGCATTTTTCTTCCCCATATTTACAAGGACAGAAAAAGCCACCATGCAGCCCCTTTACACGCTGCATGTAACAGCTATGGAACCAGACAGATTTCCAGATTTACAAGAAATCGTAAATCTGGAAATGCGTCTGAATGCTACGCCTCCCCAGGGGAGGTGTAGGGAGGTGCAACAAGGAGAAATGCATTAATTTCTCCTTGGTTTCTTGCCTCTTTTTGTGCATGGTGCATTCTGCAGCACACATAGAACAAGGAAATGACCTCTAGTGATTGTTTATGTACAGGAAGGTGTCCCTTCCTGTACATAAACAATCCTTTAAATCAATGACATTTTACAATTTTGCAAGTTCTATGTGTGCTAATGCAGGACACATAGAAGTTGTAAAACGCCATTTCTAATTGTTTATGTGCAGGAAGGGAACCCTTCCTGCACATAAACAATCATCCCCGTGACGTAGGCATCCTTGCACCATGGTCCAAGGGTGCCTGTGTCGGTGCATGGCAGCAGTTTGTGCGCCAGCGCAGGGGGAAACACAGAGATGCGACATATTGTTGTAAATATGTTGCATGCCTGTGCTTCAAAACTAATGCAGCGCAGCAAAATGAGTTGCTGCACCGCGCTGCGTTAGTTTATTGTGAATCTGCCCCCTTTGTACGTGTAATGTACAGTAGTGATGGTCATCCCCATCTAGCGGCCGACGTGCACACTACTTAGTTCAATGTTATCCCACTAGAGCGTGCGCACGAATCAGCTCCCATCAAAGAAGCTGTCCAAAGATTTAGAGAGAATTATCCTGAGGTTATCGAGTTGGAGTATGCAGATGAAATGGTTAATTTCAAGTATTTTATATCACAGTTAGAATATTCTGATGAAACAGTGCCAGCATCGCAATCGTACAAACTCATTATTGAAAATATGGTGCTATCAACATTCCCAAATGTTATGACAGCGTTAATAATTTATAGGTGTCCCATTATCATAAACGCCACTGGTGAACGAACCTTTTCGAAGTTAAAATGACTTAAAAATTGTCACTGATCTTCAATGACAAAAGAACGACTGAACTCACTTGCCATTATGGCCACTGAATACGACGTCTTGCAAAAGATAAACATCCAAGATATCCTGAAAGATTTCACCACAAACAAATTGAGGAAAGTGAATATTCAAAGTTTTGTTGGTTTATTAAAACTAAATACAAGTATTTTTTGTTTAATAACATTAATTTATTGTTAATGTTTAGTTTTGTGTAATAAAATTGGTTTACTAAAATTGTTGGTTGTAAATTCTAAAACTTATTTGAAGATAATTTGCATGGGGGAGCGAAATTTTGACTGTCTAGACGTTCCACAGGGTTAAATCAGGCACTGCCTAGAGAACTAGGTATAATAATATATTAAAGAAAAATCTAGTACTGTTCTCAGTCAAATGCTTTAACGTTATTTCAAATAAAGTGGCAATGGAAGAAAAGTACTCCAACACAGATTATCAACTAAGAAGTGTAGGTTCTTTAAGAAATGCATATCATTTATTTTATGTATACGATTGTCTGTTTGAACCATAGATGCCAACACACTTCAGCTACAGTACTGCTCAAAATGCGATCCTTATGAATATACGAACATTTGATGGTGTCTTAACACCATCAAAGGACGACAATCAACTGGACACCACCCACAGTCATTTGTATGATGCATTCACCAGGACTGGCGCATTTTGCTTGAGAGAATTCATACGATTGCACTATTGGGTGGAAACTTATAATAGACATATATGGACAGGAAATTAGGGGATCCTGTAAGTTAGCCCAAAGTGTTAAAAAAGCTATCAAGTGTAGGAAAGTAGTATCTGCTTCATGTGGTTACCCCCACTTTTTGCTGATGTCACACTGTTTTTGGCCTAGTCTGACTGGGATCCCACTATCCAGGACCCCAGTCTATCTGCTATCTCCCTTAAATTACTATGCATGTACACTCCAGATTGGATTTTGGAGTACCCTTATCAGTCCCTAGTATATGGTACACCATGTACCCAGGGCACAGGTACCCCAGAGTCTTCCCATGGGCTGAAGCATGTATTATAACACCCCTGAGAGGCCATTCAAATTGACGTAACAAGCCTGCTACAGCAGAATGTGTAAGTTGGTGCTTGCACCACTTACTTAAGATATAGGTTCACTAACTATATCTATCTAAATCAGTACACTTAAATACCTATCAGTCACCCCTATGGCAGGCCTTAGCAATCCTGAAGGCAGGGTGCTGGGTTTTACGTGAGAGGGTGCCCCTGCATGAGCAGAGCCCCTCTACAGCCTTCGGAGACCATTCTCCGGGGTTGTCTGTGATGCAGCCAGACATATATGTTTAAGTGCATTATAACCTCGCGGTAAATGCTAACTTTAAAACGGCTGCTTAGAAACATGTTGTGTTTGGTGTCAAACACCTTGGAATCATACCTCCCCACCAGTAACTGGCGGGGGAGGTATGATTCCACCTTTCTAAAGGAACATATGTGGGTCACTGGTCTAACGGGGACCAGCTTTCTTGGCCTGGGCAGCACAAAATGGACCCTGCCAGCCACAGACATGATTCTGCTCTCCTGCTGCTGAGCCACGCTCGAGCAGAGGAAGGCATGACAATAAGCATCCTGTCACAGGGAGGTGTGACCACCTCCCAGACAGGGTTTAGTGTATTATGGCTGGGTGGGTGCACTCAGAGTGCCAGAAAGTCTGCACTGGGGACACATTTGGTGTCCCTGTGAATGGTCCAGCTCAAACCAGTTCTGGGAGCCATTTGCTCCTGCTCTGGTGCACAACTGGACAAAGGACATGGGTGTGCCCCTCTGTCCTGCCCCTCCCCTAGGAGGGTCCACAGAATCTTTCCAACCCATTTCCATGGGTATAAAGTGGGTAACCTGGCTACAGGACTTTAGATTTTACCTGGACAAGATTCTGCAAAGATGAAATTAAGGGCCATAATCACAAGGATCTATCACTGAGTCAACAGCACTTTATCGCAGCCAAAATCGCCCCAATCACAAGCTGGTGTTAACAGCCCACAGCACCAGTTTACCCGCGATAGCAGCCGCAAAAAACATTGCCGCGGATGACCCCCGCAACTATCCCTAATGAGATGCAGAGTAGGCGTTCCCATGCCAAAAGCCGCAACACCACTCCACAACATTCACAACGAAGAGCCAGAACACGAAACAGGTGATAAGGCGCGTTAGCACCAGGAAAATAACACCTGCTCCGACCTGGTGCTAAGTCGGACCACAGCCTGGACCACAAAAGGGAGACCAGCCCAGAGCCACACCTGAAGAACAACAGATACACCTGGGCAACTGAACATGCAGCCCGGAGGTCTGAAAGGGAAACAACACCTGCCGCAACCACCCCCAGGACCCCCCTCCACGGCCCCCCCAACCAAAGACATGCCACATCAGCTACACCCAACACGGACAAAATCAACCGCACGATGTTGCAGAATCACAACTGGTGACATGCATGTGTCGTCACACAAATGAGCATCACACAATCATTTCCGAAGCAACAAATCAAACTTTATTAAAACGAACACTGAAATGAAATGAAGACACATTGCGGCTCCCCCGGGCCAATCTGTAGGTTGCAGCCTGCAAGACAAAAATCATAATGAGAAGGTGTGTCCTGCACACATCAAAGGACAGAGAGAGAGCAAAGGGGAGAGAGAGGGAGAGAGAGAGAGAGAGAGAGAAGAGAGGGGGAGAGAGAGAGAAGAGAAGAGAGGGGGAGAGAGAGAGAGAGAGAGAGAAGAAGAGAGGGGGAGAGAGAGAGAGAAGAAGAGAGGGAGAGAGAGAGAGAGAGAGAGAGCGCCACCCCTGCGCACCCAGGCCACACTGCTCACCTGCTGCCACCGGTGTGTCTCCAACCACTTGCCGGCATGTAGTGCAGTTCATTAGGTCACACATCTGAGACAGACCCGTCATCTGAAACAGAGTCCAGATATATGATTGGCATAGTACACAGAATTGCATAAGACAACATCGCCTGCCCGCCCATGCACACCCAGACAGAGGAAGCCCAGCCCCTCCCGCCGCCCATCTCAGCATGCCCGCCCATGCACACCCAGGCCTCACTACTCACCATCCGCCACCGGCGTGCAGACAGGAGGTCCCACCATGTGCCGCTGCAAGCCACAAGCACTGGGCACGCGGACATGGCACACTCCACACCATGCCGCCCCGCTCCGCAGGCCACCAGGTCCCACGTTTGGTGCTGGGTCTTGATTACTCCATGGCAGAGGACATACCAGTGCACCCGGCCTCATCACAGGCTGCACACCCACTCAGCCCAATAGGTGCCACCAACTCTGTGATCCCGGAAGCGACGCCACGTGGCGGTAGGCCCTCGCTTCCCACTGGCCATGGCCTACACTGTGGTCCAGCAGGGCACACAAAACCTGAGCTGTCCGGACTGCTGAGACGGGGCATCATCACAGGCTGCACACCCGCTCAGCAGCTCAAGGTGCACCTAACTCAGTGCACCCAAAGTCATCGTCTCGTGGCGGGGAGCCTGTGTCGGCCGCAATGCTCCAGGTGCCACTAACCCTGTGCAACCCCAGTCAGTGCCACGTGGTGGCAGGCCGTGTTGGCCGCAAGGCCTCGGGTGCCACTAACCCTGTGCAACCCCAGTCAGCGCCACGCGGTGGCAGGCCCGTGACGGCCGCAAGGCCTCGGGTGCCACTAACCCTGTGCACAACAACTCATGAGCCCTTTAAGATTGAGAACCGTGGAGCGTTCGTCATCCAGTCACCACCGGCAGAGGGGAATGTGACGTCGTCGGCCCCATATGTTGGCAGAGTCACATGGCCTGTGACGCCTGTGCCGGATGGGTGTGGTGTGCGTGCAAACCTGACCTCAGGGAGTGGCTGTGACATGCTGACAACTAGACCAGTGACCTGCACACCACCAGCGAGTACGCCTGCGACGGGTGACAATGAGGCCCCCCCGTCGGAGTGTAAGTGGAGTGGTCTGGCCTGCCGTACGCCGGACCAGCGCAGGGCTCGCAATAATGACTTGTGGGCTCTGGGCGTGGTTCAGTCCATGCCCGGACATGGAAGTGACTGATGCGTGTGTCCCTGTTGTAGTGTTCACGGGTACACAATATGCAATGTAGCACCCTCTGACTGGCATCCCACAGGATGAGCATCATTGACGGGTCTAGACACCCATGGATGGCGTCCAGTTTGGTAACCATGAGATCGAACCCCACCCACACCTGCTCAGCCGTCTCCCTCTGGGCCTCCAGCACACGGCATTGGAAGGCCATGTGTTGTTCCTGGGGGTCTTGGGAGACTAGTGGGGCCGTGGGTGCCTCCTGCTGGGTGGTTTGGGTGGTGGGTGGGGTCTTCTCGATGCAGCTGGTCAGCCCTGATCCTGGAGGTGAGTCGCGGATGATGTCAATGATGTCTAGGAGGGCTTGGGTGTTGATGCTGGGGTTGTCCTCCCCTTCATCAGTGAAGAGTAGCTGGGACTGCTCTGCAGGGGGTGTTGACGCTGGCCCTGGAATGTGAAGGGGAGATGGTGTATTGCAATGTGTCCACATGTATGGAGCCACATGGGACATGTTGACATTCAGACAGCATGGCATTGTACATTGTAACAGTCTATGGATCTGGGTGATGACCCAGAGTCATTGAGGGTGTGCACTGTGCTGTGCTTGATTGTGCATGTGTGCCATCATGGCCATCTCCACCCATCCCCCCAGTACCTGGTGGTCACTCACCCTGTTGCTGTTGTGTTGTGTCCTGTAGAGCAGTGTCCGGTCCCCCAACTCTGGCCACAGTATCCACACTGATGACTGTCGACACCAGCTCCTTCATGTCATCCAGCTCGAGCTGTGGCACTGGGCCCCCACCTCCAGTCTGCATTCCTGCCTTCTGGCTGGCTGCGAGTTTCTCCTTAGTCTTCCGCTTGATGTCATTCCATTGCCTCTTGACCTCGTCCATTGTCCTCTTGTGCTCTCCGACGGCATTCACCTTGTCCTCGATGTCCCGCCATATTCCAGGTTTGGTGCCCAATGACACGTCGGAGGTGACAAAGAGTTGTTGATGGTGTTCCATCACCTCTGTGACTATGATCCTGTTCTCCTGCGGACTGAACTTCATCTTCCTCTTCTTCTTGTCCTGGCCCTTCCCTGTCCCCGAGGTCATGGGCTGGTCGTCCGGGGTGCTTGTGGGGTTGCGCTCGTCCTCTGCACCTGCTCCGGCTGCCTCCATGGTGCTTGAGTGTTGGTCAGTTTATGTGTGGGTGTTTTTTCTACTTTTATGGTGATTTTTCCCGCCGGCCAGGTGTGTGTTGCAGGCCTGGGGCTGCTTATCGCTGATTTCCTCATCGCGCTTTGGCCCATCGCAGATTTTTTGGTGCTGTGGTTTGTGTTTTTATCTCTATCGAGGTGGTTGTATCGCGGACATTGTCCGCGGTTTCGGCAGACTATCGCATGGTACCGCCTTGTTGTGAATTCCACGTTGACACAGGGTTATTTTCCCGCGATAGGCTGCGATATGTAAAGTTACGTTAACATTTTTTGGTGATGTTTAGCACACGTTCTTGTGAATATACCCCTAAGTACTTTGACTGCCTGCACAACGCTGGACAACTGAAGAATCTCCCTTGGAGTAAAGAAGTTACTCCCCTGCAAAAGCAGGCCCCTAAACGCATTTGACCAGTTTGCTTCTCCCGAGCTCTTGAGGACTCCAAAGAATTCAGCAACACAGGAGGTGGGTTCGCGAAGGTCCCTGAGGTCGATCTGCACTCTCAGCAATTCTGAGACCAGTATCCCTCGTGGGGACTGTGCAACCTGAACCCCTGTGCACTGCGTACATTTGCAGCTGCATATGCTTAGTGACGATTCCCAAGCTTGTGCATTAAACTCTGTGTTGTCCTGACCCCGAGCAGTATTTGCACCAAAGATTTCCGGCCTCTATTCCACGAGTGTCCTGTAGGCTGGTACTTTGCAAACTTGTTTGAGGTCTCCTCGTGATCCCTGGTCCTTTGGCCTGTGGGTCCTGGCGAGGGTCACCTTGCTATTTCTTGGGCTTACCTGGTTGCTCCAATGTGCCCTGACTCTCTATTGCTTGGAGAGTCCCCTGGACCTTGCTGGTCCACACTGTCACCTGTTTCCTCTGACTGTGTGGGTTGCATTTGCCAAGGCTTGTTGGTGCTCCAGCCAGACATCGACCCTCAGCACTCGACATCCTTCGTGGGACACCTCACCTCCGGACCCTGGTTGTCCTCGACGTCTCCTGGTCCCCGTGGCTGCAGAGTCAAACAATCCTTCTTCACTCCTGAAGCACTCGACATCGGTGGGCATTCGACTACCGAGCTCCTGGTCACCAGAAGTGACCCAGACTCTGTCCGCTCTGCTTTCAGGTTCTTCTCACCTCAAATCCAGGCTTGGATTCCACTGGACATTCTTCGCTCCCGTGTGGCAGCAGGACTTCTTGGCAGCTCTCCATTGAAAACAACAAAGGTTGTCAACACCACTTGACCCCTATGCGCCCAGCTCCTCTGGGATAGGTAACACGGGTACTTTGGTACTCACTGGTGGGTTGGCCTTAGAACCTCCTAAGGTCCAAAGGGTTTGCTCGAAGTCCTCTCAGAAGTGTCCTTAATTTGTAATTTTCCAACCACGACTTTCCCATAGAGTTGTACGGACACACGTCTGTGTTTCTTTACAGCACCCGTCCTCCGTGGGCTCCCTGTGTCGCTCCTCTGGGTGGTTCCTTGGGGTCCCTGTCGTTCTACATGCTCTAGGCACTGTGTCTAGTTAAGTTGTTGTTGTTATACAATTTCTTTCGTATATGGTTCGGTCCCCCCCCCCCGGAGCCCGCTGTGTATTCTGCTATTTACAAATGTTCTATTGATTAAGTATTGTGTGCTTTGTGCCCTAGTCTCGTATAGAGACTAGTAGAGAGTGTTATATTAATAAATACATATTTTTACATAAACACTGTGTGGTGCTCTTTTCATTTGGTTATTTAGGAGGTGATATTCTGGTAAAACAAGCTGCTTTAAATTCGTTCAAGACTAAGCCTTAAGGCTGCTCTCCATAGCTACCACTAGGATAGCTTTTAATAAGGTTAACTTTGACCTCATACATCATAAGGGTCGTGTGGACTGGTACAGGGTGCCCACTTTAATTAGTCAACAGCATATACCAGGCCACCTTCTCACATTAAGGTAATGGAAAAATCTGAAAGAAAGTTGGGGCATAGTACCCAAGTCAAGGTAGGAAGATCCTGAAACTAGAAGTGTCGAATAAATCATATCAGTTGGGGTGTGGCCAAGATTGCATCAGAGTAGGAGCTGTTCCTCACTCTTCCATGTCCGACTCCGCACAGCACATGTCCTGCTGGCAAGGAAGCAGTTAGCCCGTTGACATTGGGCAGTGTGCCCAGGCTGCAACTCTGAACCAAGCTATCTGTCCTGGGTCCTCAGTGGGGTGCAGAGCCAGACCGGCTGTGCCGGGTGGAGAAACATAATAGCGGCCTGGAGCCTCAGCTTCAACCTTGGCCATGGCTTGGAGTGGCAGCCTCGGACGTCTAGCAAACCTCACACTACAGAGAAAAAGTGAGGTTTTAGATAGCTGGGATCCAGCGGCTAGATTGTGCTCCCTTGGAGGCCTAGTGCTGGCGTGGGCCAAAAAGAAGCTAGCATTAACAATTTGAGGCAACAGCATCCTGGAGGTGAGATTCATCCTCTGAGACACAACAAGCATCACAACCACTTTATCATAGAACCCCCCACTGATCTGAGAAGTTAGTAAGCCTGCACACACTTTATCAGAGGTAGTTGGTGGCTCAAATGGTTTGGCCATGGAGCGGGGAATTGGATTTTTCCTGGGGCTGTCCCTTATGGTAGGCTGCCCTTGGAGACAATGATACTAGGCCACCTGCATAACCTACCTATATGCTGCACAGAAAGTAAAAATCACCCCAGGATAT
Organism: Triturus cristatus; assembly: GCF_964204655.1. Taxonomy (NCBI): domain Eukaryota; kingdom Metazoa; phylum Chordata; class Amphibia; order Caudata; family Salamandridae; genus Triturus; species Triturus cristatus. The sequence goes on along the minus strand of NC_140589.1, from coordinate 1,216,096,430 downwards.
AAATGAGCACGAGTGCGCTTTGGTCCCGGGGGAGTGTTGTGCTCCCATGCCCACCAGCCCATAAATAGCGCCTCGTGTCCTAGAGCACATTAAGTAGCTAATGTATATCAATAAAAAACCTACCACGAATTGGCAGACTCCAGGTCAACTTTTTAATGGTCTACCTGAAACCACACATCATATGGAGATCCTCACGGGGCCACGAAGGAAGTAAGACCTCTTCTGTCCACTTGCAGATGCCCTCACCGGGACAGCGGGCCTCAACCCTCTGGCTTCTTGGGGGCTGTCCAGAGCCTGGGGTCTCCTGCCCAGTGCTACACTGCCAACACAATGTCCAGTGTGCAAGAAAAAAGGAGATATACCACATGCTGGCTCAACAACAGATTGCCTTGTTCCATTAAGACCTCTAAACAAAGATGGCAGCTCACAAAAACAGACAAAATACCACCCAGGAAGACTTGCTTTCTTAATATGCAGAAAAGCGTCAGAACTCTCACATGAGGCCTAAGCCAGATGCCTATAAAACCCACAATTACTCTCCGCAGAAGGCGCTGCATGACCACTCTGAAGCCCCATTCACAAACTCCTTAATGGAAGGACTCTTTAGAAAACTACAAAATGATTTTGTGTCCCTCTGTGAGGATGTTTCTAAGTCCCTGAAGGAATTGAGACATGAGATGGTGGATCTGGGGCAGCGGGTGTCCACCTTGGAAGACTCCTGGAATGCCAAAGAGGTTGAATTAGAAGCACTCAGGCTAGAAGGTCTATAACTCAAAGATCAAAATAGTTAGAGTGCTATGTCAAAGATCTGAAAAACAGATCCAGGAAATCAAACATTAAAATGAACCCTGGACAGTAAACTCACCTCCGCTCGTGGAGTTTGCGGAGTTTACGCACTTCTCTTTATGCGGAGCTCACGGAATTCTGAAAAACGCATAGCGGAACAGAGTTTTTTTCCTCGCTCGCGCTTGCCAACATCAAGTTGGCGAGTGATGAAAATCCACCTCCCGGTGAGATTTTTCCTCGTTTGGGATCGTCAATGTCAAGTTGGCAAGCGCGAGCGCGAGCGTGGAAAATCAACCTCCTGGCGAGATTTCCTAATTTGGGCGGTCGATTTCTTATTGCGAGTGGTCGCGTGTGCTCGCGCCCGCTTGCGTTGAGAAATCCATCCACTTGCGTTGAGAAAGCTGCGACTCCGGTAAAACTTCTACCAAGCGGCAGAAAGGAAGCAGCGCCCGCCCGCGTTGTGCATGGTGCTGTTCACGATGTTTGCACAGTGCGGACAAACACCCAGGACTGAAATCACCGCAAACTGCATTAATCTTGCAGAGCTTCGCAAAGCGCGGCGGTGTTTTTTTGCACTTCGAACTCCGCATAGGCTTGATTAGAATTGGAGGCATGTCCACTGGTGCAGAGACGGGCAACATAGAAAAGTTGGTTCAAGCATATCCTGCAAAAGATATCAGACTCAGACATCCAAATGGAGAGGACACACTGAGAGGGGTGACCCGCTAGACCTCAAGATAGACCCAAAGATATCCTGATCTGCATTCAGCATTTCAAAAAGAAGGCGGATATCATGAAAGTGACACAGACAATGGGCACTATCACTTTTGAAGCGACAACAATCGTGGTGTATCAGGGTCTGACAAGCAGCGACTTTCTTGACCGAAAAAGTAATAAAATACATGTGTTATCCCTTTTTATCTTGTTTTCACCTGGAACAATGAAACACATGGGTTGTGCACCCCTTTCAAGGAGCATCAAGTCCTCTGCATTGCTAACTTTCTGGATGACAATGGACAGCCTGCAGACACACCGCTAAGGGAGCCGTCCCATAAAAGCAGGAGCATTGGACCAAGGCGACCTCAAAGAGGAACTCTCATAGGCCGTTATTGAAAGAAATTCTCTGTGAATGATGAGTTGCTATCAACAAGCTGAAGCCGATGAGCTAGCCAATGGGGAGTGAGTCTCCGGGCACCGGAGGTCAAGACCCATCGTGGGAAATGGGTGCGCTGCAAACCAGATACCCCTTGCCCCATGACATGCAGAGAACAGATACATCCTGGTTTGTGGGTATGGCGGGGGACTAGCCAGGATGCACCCACTTAGGTCCAAGGGATCAGGGCAGAGGCTAGTTATATACAATAGCATTGTTTATGATCAATGCATCGGGCCCCTTTATTCTACCTCGGTAGGGAATTGTTTATTAGTACTTGCTCGTTTTGTGGATGGGGGAGAGTTGTACCAGTGTTTTTTCGAGTTTGGGAAATAATGAGGGGTCTCTCCCAGAATCCACTTTCATGCCAATGGTTTTAACTTTAAACTCACAAGAGTTGGGAACACATGGCCTTCCCGTAGATGATCTGAGGATGATGTCCCATAGATTGTGTCTGGCCATTGTAGCATACCATTGACGCCTTCAAAGATGTCAAAGGAAAAGAGGCACAGGAGAATCAAAAATAAGAAGTTAAAGGCATAGTGACAAATTAAAAATGGCACAAAAGTGAAACATTAATCTGAGTAATACTTTATCTTTGAAACCTGTTTTATGCAGCAGTGCTTCACTCGTTGTAGCATTCATTTGTCTTCGAATGGTGCAGCTTCTTCATCAGCAATAGCTTTTACCAGAATCTTTACTAAAACCAAAAATGTATATGTTACACAAAATTGTGTTCTTTTAATGTACAACATACAAGGGTTCTGGTATATGAACAAGATTTATTCTATGCATGTGCTACAAAGTACCACACGATACAAAATGGTACAGTTCTTCTCTACAGACAGCTTTTCGGTGCATTGTACAAAGACGACTGTCGTGCACAGGCAGAAACACGATCTTCTGGTTGTACAGTCTTGTGGTAATTGATCATTGCTCACATGTGTAGGGTGCATCCCTGTTCCTACTTCATCATTTCTTTCCTTTTCCTCCTCATCTAGTTGTGTTGACGCTTTTTCCTTGACAGCAACATTCTCTAAAAGGGTGCTCTTGCCTATAATGTAAAGAATATTTGTGATCAGGCATACTTTGATACAACTTTTAAAATGCACAGAATTGTAAATTCCAGTTTAATTTGAAAAACAAAAAAAGTAAATAAATACGTGCAGCTGTCCACTTTCACTACTGGTATTGTCCACTTCCGCCTCTGAACATTTCTGTTGCGCTCATGATACCCATGCCATCTTTCTGTGTCATAGGAAATCTTGCCTTAGTTTTGCACCTGTTCCGTGTGTAATTCAGGGACGCTCACACTATCCATAGGAACAAAACATAAATGTAATGAAGTCCTTCACATGGCACAAACATGGCTTTAATGATTGCTTTTTTTCTGGTGATAATGCTGATAATATCAGACTTAGCAGAGCCTGTGCTTCTGCTTACAGTTTTAGTGTATTCGATTCACCTTTCCCATCCTGCTCCATTTATTGCAGCTAATGCTTTGCATTTCTTAAAAGTGGGTCAGGTTAGCAAAGGTACCTCAGAACACTAAAATTGCCAGCAGCACCGCCTCTTTGAATTCAGTTGTTTTGACAGCCCTTGTCTGGATCTTTTAAAATATGATGCTAAAAGAGTCCTGGTACTCTAATTTAAGACCTGTGAGGGCCCACCAGCAACTGCTGGCATGCACTAACCTTCCTTGTCCTCTGTAGAATCAATCTGCTACAATGACGCGATAGATGCTTGTAAGTTATAAAAGATGTAGGTTTATTAGCTTAGTTGTAGGTTGCAGATAACACCCCACGAGGAGCAGCACCCTGCTGCTAAGTCTCTCTCACTCCAGCTGTCCACTCATCCAAGCACAAACACTCTCAACATTCCAACCATACAATGACCTCGCTCACTTGCTGAGCAGCAGGGAACATCAGGACCGTGGGGAGAATGCATAAGATAGCAAGAGGCCACAACACAATCCTTCATCCTTTGTTGCAAGTAAGCTTTCTTGGATAACCCTGAAATCTGAATCAAGAGATCAACACATGGGCCACCATCTGCCTTACACCTATGCTTCCTTGCTTCCACAAATGTCTCTTTAATCCTTCATTTTATTTACCAATTTTATAAAGCAACCTCTGTTATTTATTTTTACAACTGATACCATGCATACTTTAGCAAGAATATCGGCCAATATTTAGTTTTCTGCCCACATGATTCAGTGACATTTAGAATCAAAGACATTTAGGATTATTTAATCCATCACGATTTCCGGTTGACATCTAGTAGACCTGGATTTTCTATTCTGATCTGCCATAATGCACAACCTGCATTAAAAAAACTCAACATCTTAAGCACTTTCATGGTACATGTTAGATCTGGGGGTCTCTAGTTGGCAGAGGTAGGTACCACTGTCCAAATAGGGACCCTTGCTTCTAGTCCGGGTAAGGGGGGATACACTCTTTAGATAACCCCTGCTCACCCCCTTGGTAGCTTGGCACGAGCAGACAGGCTTATTAAAGGCAATGTGTAAAGTATTTGTACCAACACTCACAGTAACACAGTGAAAACACCACAAATGGACTCCACACCAGTGTAGATAAATAAAGTACTTTTATATAAACTACACAAGACCAAAATGACAAAAATCCAACATACACAGTTCAAGAATATGGTTTCAAAAAGAGTTCTTAGGTTAGCGACAAAATCATTCACCATAGCGTCAATTTTAGCCAACAGTACCTTGTTATGTGATAAAAGTTCTTAGCGGCGCTCAGGCGTCGAAAAACAAGCATCAGCGTCAGTCCTGAGACCCTGGGGAGGCGATGCGACAACCCCGCTGCACCCAGCGGGCGTGGGCGACGAATCAGGTCTGTATGGGGAGTGAGGCGATACTTGTATGGATTCCAAGGCGTAGCTTTTCCGGTAGAAATTTACTCGCTAAGGCACGATGCGACAAAATTCGGCCCGCTAATGAGCGGGGCTACAATTTCACCAGCGATGATCTGGGTTGGCTCTGCGACGATATTCGCAGTGATAAAATTCTGCCCGCTAACGAGCGGTGCGATGATTTTGGCTGGCTCTGCGACGATGTTCGCAGGGACAAAATTCGGCACGCTAACGAGCGGTGCGATGATCTTGGCTGGCTCTGCGACGATCTCACCCAGCGGCGGCAGGCTCTGCGACGATCTCGCAGCGATACAATTCGGCCCGCTAACGAGCGGGGTGACGATTTCACCAGTGTTGATCTGGCTCAGCGGCAGCAGGCTCTGCGACAGTGTTCGCAGCGATAAAATTCTGCCCGCTAACCAGCGGACGACGGAAATTTTCTCGCTAAGCCGGCTGTGCGTGAAAAAGTGTAGATCCTTAGCTTCTTTCTTCTTGGTCAGCTTCCCAACAGCAGGCACAACTTCCAGAGGCCCCACAATTGGATCAAGCACTCTAGGAAGGGCAGAACTCACTCAGCAGAGTTCAGGGGGAAGCTGGGGGGGAAGTCCTTTTGTTCCTGGGACCTCTTAACAGGAGGCCAGCTCTTCTCAGGCCCTTGGAGATCTCTTCAAGCAAGGGGACACAGCAACAGCAAAGTCCTTCCCATCTCCTTGGCAGCAAAGCAACTGCAGGTCAGCCCACAAACACACAGCAGGACAGTCCTTCCTCTTCAGTCTTCCAGCTTTCTCCTTGGCAGAGGTTCCTTCGTGATTCCAGGATGATCTAATTTTCTGTAGTCTGGGTCCCAATACTTATACCCCAAAATCCTTTGTCCCCTGCAGGCAGAGAAGCCTTGGCCTAGTCAGAACCAGTTCTGGGCAGTCCTGGAGCACTCTGTTTACTTGGTTTCTTCTTTCCTTTGAGAGAGAGGGGCAGGGTCGTCAGTCGCCCAGCAGGGGGTGGAGCCAGCATTGTGGAAGGCGGGCACAGCCCTATTCAGGCCCGGTTGCTACTCCTCCCACCCATCTACAGGGGAATTTCCCTATTCAGCCCTGGGCTGACTCATCCAGGCTCTGGGAGCCACCCCTGTCCCTGTCACTCACAAACCAGACAGTCAATTCACAAACAGGCCAAGGCAAACAGAAAGGGCAGAAAAGGAAAACAGCCACCTTCTAAAAGTGCTGTTTTCACACACAGGATTTAAAAACCATCCTTCCTAAAAGATGTGTTATTAAATTCTGAGTTCAGGAATTCCAGACATTAGCTTTCTATCTTGCTCCTATGGGAAGATATGCAGGTAAACATCATACTCAGCATTCCCCATTATAGCCTATGGGCAAGATAGCCTTTCAATAGTGAAAAACGAAAATGGCTGTAATTCACTACCAGAGCATGTCACCTACACCAATACATGCTCTACCTTTCACATACACTGCACCCTGCCCAGGGGGGTACCTAGGGCCTTCCATAGGGGTGTCCAATGTGTACAGAAAGGGAAGGGTTAGGCCTGGCCAGTGTGGACACTGGTCAGGTCAGCATGGCAGTTAGCAACTGCACCCAGGCACTGCGGTGGCAGGTCTGTGACACCATTTTAGGGCTACTCCTGTGGGTGGCACAATCAGTGCTGTAGGCCCACTAGTAGCATTTGAATCACCAGCCCTGGCACACTCAGTGCACTTTACTAGGGGCTAACAGGTGAAACAAATATATTAATCATGGATAACCAATCAAAACACAGTTTATACAGAGAGCATATGCACTTTAGCACCGATCAGCAGTGGTAAAGTGCCCAGAGTCCTATTGCCAACAACCACGGGTCAGGAAAAATAAAGGAGGAAGAAGCAAAAAGTTTGGGGATAACCCTGCAAAAAGGGCCATTTCCAACCGTACCTTGTTACCTTCAACTTCTTAACTAAATGATGAATGAAGACAAAAAGGAGAGGCAATAAGGCTGACACATGCTAATATACCATGAGTTTACCATGCATCGATAGTTCAATCAAACACATATTCCCCTTGAAACAGATTGCTCCAGCCCTTTTTCCACCACATAAGTTGCCAAACATTTATATAGATACCCCCACAGACTATATATTCCTCCTACATCACATGCTTTGGTCCTTAACATAAACAAACATATTACCATCATAATATAACATCACGTCACTACAATGCACTGCAATCAAACCTCTTGTTTCCCCCTCAATTGGAGAGTGTCAGCCTTCTTAGAATTATTTCCGCCTACCAACATTCCCAATGCTTCTAGACTGCAATGAAAGCACCAGCCCAGTGCTCTCGTTTTCCCAAAAAAAGACACCAGACCTCACCAGCCTTGGAGAATTCTTGGAGAGTCATTTGGTTGAGTCTTGGGCTGTATTGCTGCCTCTGTAATGTTCAAGTAATGCCTAGCAAAAGGCCTGCGTTACTATTCCTATTCACAAACCAGAGATATGCAGTTTGTACATGACTGATTGGGTAAAGAATGGCAATGCAATTTTCAATGACCCATAAACTAGTAGTTGTATCACAAATTCTGCATTTGTAGGGGGTTTAAATCATGGCTAGTTGTAATTTGTGACCCCCCCCCCCCAACATAGGTGCAAATCAGTTATGGAGATCTGCAAGGGACAGTAGACCTTTATCCCTGAATTTACCGTTCCAAACTGAAAACATGTGTTTAAACCAGCTCATGTTCATTAAAGGGAGCTGCGCTCTTTATTATTTTTTTTTTTAATGGTTTCCTTTTGTGGCCACTGCCTCATCCCCACACACCATCAACATAATTCCCTATGGGAACAGCATCCCCTTTGTGAATGAGATACCACAAGATTTGAGTCTCAGTATCTGATCAAGAGTCTGCAACACCATTTACGGTCACAAACCATTGATACATCCCTTTCCGAATAGCAGATAGGATGAGTACTCTCCATTTTTGGCCCTCCTATTTGATCTCCACAGAATGAAGCAAAAGCTCTTTTATGAATTGCGAAGACCTTTACGGCTAATAAAGGGGCTTTTATCATTAATAAAACGGTATTTTGTAGTGGTGAATGTTGTGATTTCGTGAATCCCAGGCTTTACAACCACAAAATACCTTTGTACATCATTCTCTTAGTAAACTATTTAACAACACTTCTATAAAAACACATTTTAACATCCACTGGTTGATACCTGACAAACCTTTATTGAAATATATTTTACATTAAATAGATTTAAATGACAGCACACAGCTCTCTAACATGCTCTTTTAGTGCACCTGACCCCGAGGGACCATAAAGTGACCTAGGTGCTTCTGCAATGCCTGCTTGGGGCTTAAGAATTTACTGCACAATCTAGACATTTTGATCTCTGCTGGCAGAAAGAAACCAGGAAGCCCTTGTGAGATCCGCAATGAATTGTCAGGGTTCAAATGCACCGCAGGCAAGAGGTCCGTCTGATTTGGCATTCATGGTGTGAGGAAAAAGGGGAGGCTTGTGGCTGCCCTGCTTGCAACAAGTGGCTAATCTGTTATGTGACATGCAGGTATTGTTTCGAAAACGTGAGAAATGATTTAACTGCATTGACATTTTGAATTCGAGAATCTGTTCTGCATGGCAACTATGACAAGCCTTTAAGATGGGAAACCCTTTTGTAGCGGACTTTCTCCTTTATAGTCCAGAATACATTGCCATGGAAGCTTTGTCACCACCACAACTGCATACAACGCTTCACTTCATTTTGGAGTAGGTTTAGTTGAGGCGCAATGCATGTTTGATTTCTTTTTTCGTTCAGAGAGCTTTGAAGCTATTAAAATATGTTTGTTTAGTCCTTTAACTGTTAAATTAAAAACTTTTGATGTGAAAGCATGAATTCATCTTATCTGCTGGTCTAGGGCATAAGTCCTGAAAAAATGAAGTGGGGGGACTGACCTAGTTTGGCAGTATGCCAGTGAACATCATGGCATGTGACATCACGGTGCATGACATCGCAAGTGGCGTCACAGGAATTGACATCCCACGAAGTGGCATCAGAAGCCCGACTTTACAGGAAGTGGCATCACAAGAAGTGACATCAAATCTTAAGAACTCACATATATGTGTAGCAGGTCCATCATGAGTACATTTTAGTGCATTACAATTTCAATTTCAAAGCTTTATTCGACAGCATGTCATAAAAGCATGTAACATCCTAATATATACCATAAATACTACAATAAAATACAATATACATATTTTCCCTTAAAAACTCATTAAATCATGATGCTGGCGAATTAAGAAAGTTAAAAGAAAAAGCTTCAGCAACAATGGTTAAAAACAATTCTGAAAAAGGAAAACTTGGTTTTAAAATTGATCATACATTCTTAGGTGTCAGGAATTCATACATTCATTCATCTTTCTAAAGATTTTAAGGTGCGTAAACGAATAATCCAAGCCCACCCTAGGAATTTTGCCACAGCAATAGCCATGGGAGGGGAACAATCAAATTCAAATATTCTTAGAGCCACTTTGTACCTACGTGTCCCCAAATTTAGGCACACTGGTTTTAGCCATTTGTGGCGAGGTTTCGTGTACAAAGGACATACAAACAACAAGTGGCCTATATCCTCAATCAGATCTTTACAATAATGGCATTTGTTATCCAGGTTAGATGACCATCTATGGGTAAATGCTTTTACAGGCAGGGTCCCAATTCTAAACTGAAAATACAGTTTCCTGTCAAAGGCCCTTTCTATGATGTCCCAATAGGCCTCGCAGAAGGGTATAGATTTAATGTCAAGGAAACGACCTGCTAGCTTAGCATTTTGGCCAGAACTGAGGACAGACATCCAGGTCATATCCCAGTACATTTTTTGGAGGATTTGCTTAGATGGAAAGCTTAAGCCACTTTATTCGTCCCATAGGTGGCCTAGTTCTAATTTAGTTAGCAAGCCCCTAATTTCCTTTAGCCATAGGATTGAGTGAAAGCGATCGGCCGCAATAATATCTTTCATGGCGATGGCATAATGGGTAAGTTCAGGAGTAGTCATAATCCGTCGCCAAAAAAGAAGAGGACGTAGCCGTGCTATATACTCTATTTTTTTCCTGCCTAGGTCATATATGAGCGGTATTGTTGGGGTACTTTGAGGAACTCCAACTAAGCAGCGTAAGAACTTATTTTCTGCCAAACTTAATTGGTTCAAGTTAGCAAAGCCCCACAGTTCTGAACCGTACAATGAAGCACTTATGACTTTCATATTATAAATTTCTAGGACAGGAGTAATAGGCTTAGTTAGGGAAAGTTTATGTTTGGAGGCTACTGCCCCCGCCAACTGGTGGAATTTTAGGGCGACCATATCAATGTGGTTTTTCCAACACATGTTACTCTGGAGGGATATTCCTAAGTACGTGAATGCCTCGACCTGTTCCTACGGGGTATTATTAAAATTAATTACACCTCTAAATCTTTTCCGCTGGTTTAGGGACATAAACTTGGTTTTGGAGGTATTGATTTCAAGACCACATGATTTACAAAAATCTCCAAACATATTTAGTGCCTTTTGAAGCCCGCTCGGTGTCCGCGAAACTATCAACGTGTCGTCTGCGAACATGAGAACAGGCACGCAAGCCCCTGCTAATACTGGAGCATCGGTAGGGGAGCGGCTAAGATGGTCTACAATGCCATTGATGTACAGGGAAAACAGTGTGGGTGCCAAAACACACCCCTGACGAACACCACGCTCGACAGGAAATTGATCAGTCACCTCACCCTGAGCCCCCCATCTGATTCTTGCGTGATTATTTTCATGCAAACGGACTAATAACGTTAACAGTTCCGGCGCCATCCCTGCATCAGCAAGAACCCTCCATAATTTAGAGCGGGTCACCAAATCAAAAGCTGACTTCAGGTCTATAAAGACCGCATAAAGAGACCCATTGGTCAATTTCACGTTCCTCCAATAAAGTGCTAGAAAATAGAAGACCTGATCAACAGAACTAGTACAGGGTCGAAAACCAGCTTGATACGGGGTTAAAATGGCATTTTCTTCTACCCAGGATTGTAATTTTTTTGCACTAATCGACCTATAAGTTTTTGGGCAGAGTCAATCAGACTAATAGGTCTGTAGTTGCTGGGTAGTGATTTGTCTCCCTTCTTGAAAACTGGAATTATTTCCGCACCTTTCCATGAGGTGGGAATAGGCGCACCCATGGCCACAGAATTGGCTAGCCATTGAACATACTGACACCACGATGGTCGATCGCTTAAAAACACGTCGGCAGGTATCCCGTCCATTCCTGGAGCTCTACCTCCTGTCACACAATCAAGTGCTAAGTTAACATCCTTAAGCGAAAATAACTGCCTTTGATAGTAAATGGTGGGAGGGAGTGAGCACTCATCTTCAGATAGATTGGAAGCATATTGGGGACTGAAGAAGTCAACCCACTGGTTTTTAGCAACATTATTTTGAGGCGGAGGGGCAATCCCGCCTCTATCCCATTTGACTATAGCCCAAAATTGCTTTTGGTCTTTAGCTGCACAGGCGAGTCTCAAATCATGCCACCGTTCCTCGTCCCACTGTTTCTTTGCCTCTTTCTGTGTATGCCTATATATATTTCTAGCATTTCTCACACCCTCGATGTTTCTGGATCTAAGTTCGGCACTAAGGTTCTGGCGGGCCAATTTACAAGCTTTGTTATACCATCCTGCCTCAGCTATTATTGTTTTATGTGCCTTTACTGCCTTGATAGACTCCGAAAAAAATCCTTGGAGTTTAGTGAAAAAGAGGGTGTGGGCCTGAAGCATAGCTTGGGGGAAATTTTGATTCTCACATTGAGTTTTTAGGTGGGCCCCTTCATCGGTCACCACTTTTTTAAGGGTTTCCAATTTCTCTGGATTCTCAATAAATTGGCCCCATTTAACGTGGCGCATGTTGTTCGATACTACAATGTCCAAAGTAGTTTTCTCCCCACCCATTTTAAGTTCTCTAGCCCCTTTCGGAATTTTTAATGTCATACAAAGGGGGTTATGGTCACTTTCCACTCTTGGTATTATAGTCATGTCGATCAGACTATGCCAATCTCTAACATCTACCAGAAAGTAGTCTATGCGACTAGAGGACCTACCGTTGTCAAATGTATTTGCCCCTAGATGATCTGACAAAGTGCGCCCATTAGTTGCTCTAAGCCCTCTTTCTAAACATAGAGCTTTAACTTGGATGGCAACTGCTGACCATCTCTTGATTACGGGAAGATCCAACGGAGGGACACCCCACTTACTGTCTTCCTCCGATGCCAGAAATTGTTCCTCTGGGCCAAGTGGCTCAAATGTCCCACAATTATGGAAAACTGGGTTGGCAGTATTGCAAGCTGTTGATCAAGCACAGAGACTACGTCGGATAGAGGATCCCCAACCATCCCTCTAGCATAGATGTTAAAAATTGCCATTTTCTGAACAGAAGGCCATGTAATATTTACTGACAAGATGTCGTTTAGAGGGGAGCTCAGTTGATTAGTTATACAGCATAATGATTGGCGGATCCAGATTATAAGACCCCCTGATGGTCGGCCTTTGGTTTTCTTGGTAGCAGGTATATGGAAGTTTAAAAACCCCAATCGATAAACCGGAACCAGTGACCAGGATTCCTGAAATAAAATAATATCAAACTGGTCAACAAAGCTACACCAATCGGGAGATTGTAGTTTGCTACCAATTCCTGCAAGATTCCAAGAGAGAAGGGACAGCCCTACCTCTGCTGCTAAAAGGCAAGGAGGGACGTTAGTTGGTGGTACGTCTTGAGTCTCACCTTCCATCCCAATGTCATGATCACCGTTGATGCTTATATTATTCAATAGCTCTATTTGTAAAACATTAGGGCCTGAACCATTACATACTAAGGGGCTGGAGGATATTAGTTTATCTGGATCAATTGATTCAGATTGACTCACTATAAGGTTAGGAGGTCCTCTCATGTCAGATTCGGCATTTAGATTGCTAGTTGATACAATTGGGCTCAGTGACATGGCGGCACTCATACAGCCAGACTTCTCTATATTCGATTTCCCTAATCTATCAATCTGGTCATGTCAATCGCATTCATTTAAATCGGACAAAACCCCAAACCTGTTTTCCAGCCTAATATTCCAATTGCAGTTTAGGTTGCTCCTACACCTATTTTTGGGAACAGGAGTCCAATTTATCCTTGGTCCCTCCAGATTGACTTTACTGCCACTCTTGCTGTAAAAATATTCTAACGTTAATGGAACAATAGTAGTACGCCTTTGTTGTGGTGGAAATATATTGATCAAGACATTAGGGAGGACCCCTACGTTGGAGAAATTAAGCACTATACAATCTCCCCAAACATTTTTCGGGTGATTCCCTAACCATGGTACTCGTCTTGCCATAATGATTTCCCCAGCTAGTTGTTGTTTGCCCCAAAGGGACATCCTCATGTTATTAGACAACCAGTGCAACGATTTACTGATCAGGGAAGATGTAGATTCCACTTTATCAGACGACAAGGAGGGTACGTTGGCAAGAACTAATACAAGAGGGGAAGCCTCAACAATACATTCAAATTGGTCTCTCTCCTGATAAAATGTGGTGGGTCTAGATGGTCTGGAAGGAGAATCATCATTCACTATAATCTGAAAATTCTTATCAACTATAGGTTGAGAAGGGAGAGAGTTTACTATTGTTTTAGCTTCAGCCCCTACTCCACAACTAAAGGGAACCACATTTGACTCAGGTCTGCATGACACCGGGGACAAAGTACTACCCACCTCCTCCACAGGCTTGTTAATAAGAGCACTCAATCGTAATACCTCAGTCATAAGCTGATCGATTTTAGCTACCAAGGGGTTAATAATACATTTAATCTTTGCATCGATCATGCTAGCTATTTTTGTAGATAGTTCTTTCTCGGTCTCTTTGTTAACATAAGACCCATTTGCCTCATCCTTGTTCAGGTTTTTAGGTACAAAGGTTACCTTTTTTCTACCTGGACGAGGCCCACTGCTTTTGGACTGAACTTTTCTACATGATCTAACTGCTCTAGACAAAGGGGGAGGGACTGGAGGCGAAGTTATCACTACTTCAGTGTCTAGGGCTGCGTCTGAGGTAAGATTAGGGTGCTGGATAGTAACAGAGGACATACATTGATCAAACGTGTCGCTGACTGCAACCTCTACATCAGCAGCAATACTACTATTGGGCTGAAACGAAGAATCCAACGAAAGTTCCAACGAAAGTTCCGAAGGTTCCGAAGAAGTCCTCAACATAGGGGAGGTGGAAGAGGAATTCAAGCCTAAAGACGCCCTTCTGTCATTGTTGATTTTGCTTACGATCTGCACCAGGTAATTGTCCATGGTATTAGTTGCAGAAGTAACCTTTGATTTGGACATACCTCAGAAGTAGTATACGAATACCTCGATATGCTCTGTGTTAAGTCGCCCAAATCAGGAATAGCAGGTAATAATTGGACAGTTACAAGTTGCTACCTATACAATGCAGAGTTATTCTGCTTCGAATCATATGCAAAGGAACTTAGGAGTCAACAGTACCTTGAAGAGCAATACCTTAGCAGTACCACAGCTTTGTAGGTGATGTAAGGGGGGTGGCCCGTCCTGTCCTCTGCCGACCTCGGACGACCTCAGACGGCCTGCCCTTTGCCCGGGCTTTGCCCGGCGCCGTCCGCACGCGCGTCCCGCGACGTGGGAGAAGAGCTTGACTGTTAAGCGCCTCCTGGCGCGGGAAACGGTATCAGTGGATCACCTGTCCCAGAGGATGATGGGACTTGCAGTTCGTCCTCTCTCGGCGGCCGCTGGTGGAAATGGCGGCGGCGGCGAAGGACGAGAGACAGCAGCGAGGCAAAGGGCACAAGGTGAGTAGTAGCACGTCCCCGGGTCTGCCCAGTAGGGAGGGGGGAGGGGGTAGAAACAGTTTGAAGTGAAATAAATACACCAGCTCTTTCTAAGTGATCCAGGTTTACAAACGTAAAGGAGAGAAAGAGGATGGCTATAAAAGTGCGCGCATGCGCAATGAAAGATACAGCTGGCACTAGGATCGAGGTGCCCTCGCGGCGGCCATGTTTGATTGGGAAATATATATTATAGGCCTCAGGCGGGGCTCGTGGCTTAACCAGAACAAATGCCCTCACTGGAGAGTGTGCGGGGAGTGGAATCAACTGAAACGAACGGGAGATGTAGTCTGTATGTGGCAGTATGTCAGCAGCGTCCCCGGTAGCTGTCAGAGCCTGTGGCAGTTTTGATGCAGGGCAAAAAAGTTTTCACAGGGAATGTGGGAGAGGTAGCGTTCAGCACACCGTAAGCACCCCGCATGCAGCTGCACTTTAAAGGGGGGACAGCGCATCGGGCCCTGGCGCAGTGTGAGGTCTCTCTTCCCTTGCAGGCGGAGTTCTTTTCCCCCACTCACTGTGGTCTTTGCAAGCATCCGCTGCCTCCTGGCTTCTTGGACCCGGGCACTCAAATCAGGGCAAAACTGTCCAAAAATTTGAAAGCCACCATATGTGGGTGGCTGACAATAAAATCAGGTAGCACCCTCAATGTATTTGTAGGCTGGGGTCTCCTCTGGCCGCAGACAAGGCCCTGGGGAGCGGCCACCAGCATGAGGAAATGTCCCCCACGTGCCCAGCATTCAGGACCATAGACGCTTTGACGAAATTCAGGGCTCTCGACGGTCGCCGGAACGGCCCCCTGGGGTAAACACAGGAGACCTCGAGAACCCACCGCCGCAGGGCGATCTTTCCCGAGCTGGCGAATCAATGGAGATCGTCAGCGCTGGCAAGGCGTCCCGCTCTAGCCGTCCTCCTCAGGCGCCACAATCTCCTACGATCAGCCGGAAAACGGACGCTCTCGAAGCAGAGCCGGGTCGGACTCGGCCAGAGGCGGAGCAAGCAGTGAAATGGGAGTCGCGCAGATCGGGCACAGCACTCAGCGGTGACGGCCAGTGCAGGTAAGCTTCACCAACTCTGCCATGTGGCAGCAAGTCAATTCCCCTTTGCATTACGAGTATACATGCAAACCCTCCTGAACAGGGCCGGACTGGGAACTGAAAGCAGCCCTGGCAAATTTTGCCAGACCAGCCCCCATCCGGCGCTTTAGCGAGCGAGCGCAGCGAGCGAACCCGACCACTACTAGGAGGTTTTGGGAGGTGGTTCCCCTAAGAATTTTTTTTCAAAAAGACAGACCAAAATGGTGAATTTTACAGCACATTTTTCATTACATATTCAATTGTATCAACTTTCAAAGCACAGTAAATAGTAGACGATGACCTTAAAGAGCACCAGGTTACCTACCGAGTCATATGTACACATTGACATTCTTTCAGACAGCACCAAAAATAGACACAAGTAATGAATCTGAGAGAACAAAGTAAAAGTGAGACCAGCCCCCACTATTAGGGGTGTTTGGGGGGTTGTCCCCCCAAGAAAATTTTGGAGACAAAAAAGACCAAAACAAAGCATTTTTCAACACATTTTTCATTGAATGTTTACTACAGGAGAGAGTTTACGGATGCATATTCTTTAAAGTTCTTTTAAACTATTCTCAGTGTTATGTGAAGCAGATTAGCAGATACGTATGTCAATTTACTTTGAGGAGTTAATAATTGGCATATCCCACTGCCATTGTATCAGCAGCAAATAGTTACAGACCCTACCACCAACCATTTAGCCTAACCATGAACATGAAGCATAGGTTGTACTCAAGGGCACTTATGTGACAATTCATTTGTGTGACAACTTGCAGGACACTTTATGACAGGCATGTGCTTTACATGTGCATCGCATGTGCGCAGCCTTTTGACACTCAAAAGAACCTGGAGGGGACTACGGAAAGTAATCACATTTAAATGGATGGATATATGGATGGATGGAGGGCTGGATGGATGGATGAGCTTTGATGAGAGGTCAAAGATGTCTGCGAAGGACATTGTAAGAGTTCGGCCCGTCAGCTTTATCACAGTATATCTAAGATAAATCCCTCGCAGGTTCAAAATACAAACAGCGCACCATCATATATTATAATCGCACGGCCTTTGCACTCATTGTGTTAATGCATTCAATTAAAAAATCTGGGTTTACAATCCAGCAGATCTGTTCCGTCTCACCCGTACAAAGCCGAATAAAAGGGTAGTAGCCATCTCCACTTCTTGTTAGGGCGGACACAATGCCTGCGCGCACCAAATCAAAATTTTTAATCATGATGATGGTCATATTGCCAAGGTATAAAATGATCATTTGCCCTTAGAACTGTAGACACTTCCTCTATGTCTATATGGTCACCTGTTATCAGCATATACATCGTTTTCTACCATTTAACTAAGAATTCAGATGTGTCCCCACATATATCCTATATATGCATATCTTGCCAAAGATCGTTCAGGGTCTTCTATGCATATTAAAATATTATCTGCATTTAGCAAAATCCTGTCTTCCTTGGATGACCCTTCACCGAAACAAATGATCTACACAATAGCACTGGACCCATGCGACTGATTGTTCAATAACCTGTGTAAACAGAAGGGGGAGGAGGGGGCACCACTGCCTTGTGCCCCCCTGGATGGGGCAGGGGAAAGACAGACAAGGTCCTATTAACCCAGACCACCGCCCAGGTGTCCTTAGTGAGGACCCTCACATGCCTCTGAAAAAGTTTACCAAAATTCATGCGGGCTGGTAGTTGGAACAAAACCAGTGCATTGAGTCAAAACCTTCTTAAAATCAATTAAGACAAGGGCCCGCTCTTATTGCAGTACTGGGATCATTCTAGGGTGTCAATTAGACGTCTTAGTCTAAAGAGTGTCTCATACTGCGACCGGGTATAAAGGCTATGGCGTTCTGGTCACTGTGTATCAGTGACTGAGCAGCTTTGCACAATCTAGTTGCCAGAATTTTGGCCTAGATTTTAGCTTCCATGTTAATGAAAGTGATGAGGCAACAGGAGGAGCATTGTGCTGGGGGACGTCCAGGATAACTAACGTTTTTGCAGCACATGAATCATATGGGCGGCAGTGTCCCTGCCTGCGCGGGCCGGCCCCAGTAAGTGAATAGCCCTTGAACTGCACAATGCTCCCACCCCTCGTGGCTCTAATCATCGGAGGTGCAGCTTGGGCGAAGCCAGAGATAGACTGCTGCACTGTGGCCCTTCAGAATCACTCTGTGTAAGAGTAGGAGCTGTCTCTAAATTGCTATGCAGTGACAGAAAAGGAACGTTTGTTGCTTGCACAAGTGGTGCATGAAGTTAAGTTGCTGATGAAAAGCTACTAAGGATACAAATAGAAGTCATCATATCTTATTCAAAGACTGACACGCCTTGGCCATCAAAACCGCATCTGCAAGTTAAAACAATAAAAATGGGGCAAGCCTATGGGTTAGTAGAGCAACGCAATATCAGAAGATGTCTATATGGGACTACAGACTGTAGCAAACACCTCCCAGATTACAAGTGAGCACGCAAGGATATCCTGATGGGCACAAGTCACTGTTTTTTTTTTGTTTTTTTTTTTACTGCCTCTGCCTCAGGTTTGAAGACAGACAATTCTTTATTGTTTGATTAATTAAAATCTTACAATATTTCCAATACCAAGACATATTTAATGAATATATTACATTTAAAAATATTTAAAAAAAACTATTATAACCTAAAAATTTACTTTTAAAAATTATTCATAAAAACGTTTTTTTTTTTTCTATTTTATACTCCCAGTTTTATAGATGCAATCTTTAGGAACTTTACAAAGGCAACGTTCATGACTATATCGTTCGAATGAAGACAGATTTTAAATGCCTGTCTACATGTCCTTGTTCCACGCATGTTAAAATGAGGTTTCAGTAACATGCATCTTTCATTTCGGAGTCCTGGACAAATACATAAAAGGTGGACAATATTCTCTTCTCCACTTTTACAAAGTCTGCACAATGTACCGCTACTAGTTTTTTTCCACGGAGGGACATGACTAAGGCCAGGTAAAATTCCAAATCTTGCTCTCATAAGACATTGTTTACTTTTTTCAGACCAAGGTGTCTCCAAGTATTCTTGTACTTTCTTCTTTTCGTATCCGTTTATTACTGACCATGAGTGTTTTCTTTTTGCTAGTGTATCTTTATCCTGTATAAGTGAAAGGTGATTAGTTGTTCGATTTACCAATTTTTTAAAGGATCCATTGCTTATCGTATTATTCCAGATTGGCATTAATGCAAACTCTTCTAATGCATCATTGAGATATTTCCTTACGACTGATTTGGTATTCTTATTTATTTCTTGCCAAAGTAACTGAGATATATGATTATCATGGTCATTTTTGATCCTGTACCACGTTTTAATAAATTGGCCTTTTCTTGCAATAACTTGGTTAGTTAACCCGAACTCCAGTCTAATCTGTGCTGGGGAAGCGTTATTTGGAAGATAGAATAGGGATTTATATGTTTTTGAAAGAACCTTATTTAACAGTTCTGCATCCGTCCCCATTAATGCCTCACTACCATATGTTATCGTTGGGAGCAATTTAGCCCCTATAATTTTCAGAAGCGGCCCATACGTCAGAGTTCCAAGCGATTTCTGTGCTATCTTAAATGCTGCAGTTAGCGAGTTAGCTTTCCTTTGTATGTCAGTTTTTTGTAATTGATAGTTTCCATTTTGGTCAAATAGTACACCCAGATACTTGTACACTTCTATTTGTTCCAGTTGGGTGCTTTCCATATACCATTTATTTTTTTGTCTCAGTTTTATATTCCTAGTGACCACCATGATTTTTGTTTTGGATTCATGTATTACCATTCCATTTTCTTGTGCATACAAAACTGTTCTGTCTATTAAACGCCGTAGACCTATTTTGGTATGGCTTAGAAGAATGGCATCATCTGCTTACATTAGGTTAGTTATCAGCTTGTCCCCTAGCTTCGGAGGATGTGCATTGAGTTCATCTAGGTATCCTGATAAATCTCCTAAAAATAGATTAAAAAGTAGGGGAGCCAACACACATCCCTGCTTTAACCCATTTGTTGCGGGAATTTCCTTAGTTAGTGATCTGCCGTCCCCCATCCTTACTTTTACCCAGGTTTTATTGTGTAAGAGTTGAATTAGTCTTAACAGTTCAAATGGTATGTTTCTTTCAATGAGTTTTTTCCACAGTAAATTCCTTTGCACACAGTCGAAAGCAGATTTAAAATCTACAAAGCACAGATAGAGGGGCATTTTTTCTCTCAGAGATTTTTCGATTAGTAGTGCTAACGCCATAATGTTTGTCATTGTTCCAAGTCCCTTAATAAAGCCAGTTTGATTCAATGGCAAGATCTTATTTTCTGCTACCCATTCATTTAGTCTAATTAATAATATTCCTGCGAAAAGTTTGGCATCTGTATCTTGTAGTGTGATGAGTCTATATTTCTCCGCAAGGGCCCAGTTGCCTTTCTTAAATATGGGGGAAATTAGAGATCCTCGCCAAGACTCAGGGATGTTACCAGTTTCTATAATTTTGTTGAATACCTTTTCCAAAAAGCTCCACCAAAAGACTGGGTTTTCTTTGAAAAGGGCAAATGGAATCCCATTGGGGCCAGGTGCCCCATCTTTCTGCTTCTTTATTAGTTTTACTAATTCTTCTTTCGAAATTATAAATTGTTCTCGTATCTCATCCCATGCTGTAGAGCTCTCTATTACGTTCTCAGTCTTTTTAGCAGCTCCCTTGCTATTTAGATGTTTTTCAAGGAAAGTAACCCATTCTTGCTCAGTTAGGGTTGATGAGACTACCAATTTGCTCGACCGTACTAATTTGTTTATAATATTCCAAAATTCTCTTGCGTTTGCTTGTTTACTTGCATGAAATAATTTGGACCACATTTCTTGTTTTGCTTGGTATTTCTCGTTCCATATTAGCTTTTTCAAGGATTGATTTAAAGTTTTAAGATTGTTCAAAATTTCGTCATTTGTTACTGTGGTTTTTATTTGTCTTCGTATCTTATTTCGATCTCGTTTTAATTTTGCTATTGTATACGGAAGATTCATATATGAGTCCTTTCCTTCTTCTTTCCATTTTGCAATCCTTTTATTGTAGTTATCCTGGGTTTGGGGTTTCACTATTTTCTTAGTGAATTCCACCCACTGTTCAATTGCTGTTTCTGTTGTATTTTCAGTAAAGCAGGTCTTAATAATGTTCTCAACTTTTTCATTCATACTATCCTTATTCAGTTTAGTCCAAATTAGTTTTTTATAGTTGACAGTTCCAATATACCCCGGCACAGAATGATACGGTTGGTTAATATTGTGCCTAATATTAGTATTTATTATCTGCTGACAGTGATCACTATCTCCAACTTTAAGTAATCTACACGAATTTATGTTTTGAAATAAATTGAGTGAAACCATTGTATAATCGATCCTAGTGCTTGCATTGTGTGCAATATAAGTATGTGCAGGGGGTATATCCTCTTTAAATCGGCCATTAAGGACTCTCAATCCCAATGCTTCTATGTCCTTGATGAATGTTCTACCGATTTGATTTCGTGCTTGGCTATATGTGACTCCTTGATAGTCCTGCTGTGGGATTGACCACTGAAGGTCTTGTAATTGTGAGACATCATCTCTATTAAACGGTATTAACAAGTTAAGATTAAAATCTCCAGTCATCACATAGTCCATCAATGGATTTTCTAGGATTAGTTCCAGTAGTGTGGTATTAAGGGTTGCGCATATGGTTGCTCTACTTGTTTTTGTTGGATGGATATATACATTGATCATAATCAATGACATATCCTTTTGATCTGAGTTTTTATATTTTAGTTTAACTATAAGTATGTTTTTACTATGTGTAGTAAGTTGCTCGTGTTCAGCTTTTATAGAACTAGAAATAAAAGTTGCTAACCCCCCACTCGGGCGTCCATACCTATGAGTTTTATTTGCATTTTCAAAGTATCCAACATAATCCTCTAATACAAAAAGGTTTGTTTCCCAAGTTTCCTGAAGGAATAGAATGTGACAGGGTGATGCAATAGACCTTATTTGTGCATTGGTAATCTTTGCCCCTACTCCGTTTATATTCCATGAACACATTCTCAACTCTGTTACTTTAGTTGAGGGGATTGGAATATTATTCCTTCATTGTTCTGTATTACTATGCAAGGCCTGTGCAATCCATTTTTCGTTTATTCGTATGGATGATTCTATTATGGAAGGTGGTGATGCCTCTCTTGATGTGCTTGTGGATCTCCCCCGAGCATTCCTTAATACTGTTCCTTTTTGAATGATATTTTTTTCTATTTGGAGCAGATTTGATTCACTAATAAGTGGAGTAGGATAAACTTTCGGCTCCTGCTTTTTGATAATTATTCCCCAGGCCTTGAATGTTGAAAACTCTTTTAATATTTTCTCTGCTATTGTCATTGATTTTAATGTGACCAGGGTCAGTTCTTTGGTACTGTTCTCGTCGGCAATAAATTCAATGGAAATAATATCATCGTTCTTGATGTTGACTAAAGCTGGAATTGATTTAAATAATCTAAGGATATTCCCTCTGTTCAATGTGTCATATCTACCTCTGGATTCCTATTCAGGTTTAAATATAAGTTGTATTTTCTCAGCTGCCAGTAGTTTTTCTTTGTGAGTATCTTCCATTATATAATTTGTTCTATGTCTGATTAGTTTTTCTCCTTTCCGTTTTTCAATTATCAAGTGGTCCCAGTATGGTAATTTAGTTTTAAGCTCTATTGTTCTTTCTATACTCAAACTTGCTACCTCATTCCTTTTGACTTTTAAACATGCTTCTATATTCTCATTGTGATACTGATGTTGTTGATCACGTGGATTTATAGTTGTTGTTATTGGCATATCGTCATTTATTCTATTATTATGATCGTATTTTAGATTATCCTCTTGGATTCCACCTTCTTCCTTTATTGTTTCTGTAATTAACGGTGATTTAATTGTAGTCATTTGTTTCTTTATCATCACTTCTTGTCCTTTTATGGTTGTTTGTTTCAGTAATGATTCTTTTACAAATAATGGAAATACTTTTTTTGGTTCATTTTTCGTTATTAGAGTAGTTCTTTCTTCCATTGCTTTTTCTTGTTGTAATTCATTGTTTTTTAATGTACCATCCATTTTTGTTGACTCCTCATACTTATGATTATTAGACTTTTGATTTTTTCTTGCTTTGCGTAGTTGTCTTTTTGACATAATATAACCGTTTAGATCTTGCTCTTTACAGTCATAGTCTGCCTTTGTTTCTGTGTTAGTTATTTCCTCTTGTGAGGTATCCCTTTGTAGAATTTCTTTTGACATATCTCTTTCATCATGTATGTTTTCTTTTTTCTCGGGGATCCTCAATGTTTTTATCTCTTCCTTATCCACTTTTAACATACAGTTCTTTTCTTCCTTTTTTTCTATTTCCGTATCTTCCCCTTCAAATTTCCTTATATTCCCTTCCTGGGTATTTTCACTTTTTATAGCCTTTTTTGTATCTTCTATTATGGTATGCAAAACATCAGGTATCGCTAGAAGCTTATCCATAAGGGGAGTACAAATACATTCAATGACATTTTTTTGTTGTTCTTTCTGGACTCTAGTTATCAAATTATTTAGTTGTGCAAGTTTGTTATCTATCCCTGTGACTGCATTTGCCATCATTGTTAGTAAGTCTATCTGAATATCCATCTTGTTCGATTGATATTTTAGTGCGTCTAGAGTTAGTGTCGATGTTTGATAGAAGATGTCCCAATTTATTCCAACATCCGGGATTACTTTCTCTTTCAGATCACTATCATTATCATTTAACCTTATGTTTTTTTGTTCCGTTCTTAGTGGATAATCCGATGTATGGTTGGTATTTGCCTCTGTGTATACATTATCAGTTATTTTATTAGTTGATCTGGTCTTAATTTCTTCAACTAATAACTGAGGTTTTTTTTTAATTTCCACATTTGCTTCTATCGGTATTACTAGTCGCCTTGATCCCATCATGCCACTTTTAATCTCCTGTATATCCAATATTTCCAAATCATCTAATCCAATTGGTTTTTCATTTTTTATATCAGGATGGATGGTTATATTTAGAATATCCTGGTCCGAAATTTGAAATTCCTGCTCCTTCCTTTGCAGGTTGCAATCTCCGTTTTGAGGAGTACTTTGGATGATTTGCCTACTATATTTTTCCGTACTTGTCGTACTCATCGGCTTTATTGGAGTTTGTAGTTTATCGTTTTCCGTATCCTTATCCATAGTGATAAGAGCACCAGCAGGATCTTTCATAAATTCAAACTTATTAGGGATTTTTCCAGATTTTGCGAACATTCTGGCTATTGGGGAAATTAAAGTTTGATTTGCTCCCGCAATCTTCGCTTTTACCTTTGGCTGTTGTATTTTCTTTGTACGTCTGACCATTGTTCCCGTTGTTCTCACTCTGCCAGAACGCATATTTCCTTATTTTCTTCCTATAGAGAGCTTTGATTTTGGCGAAGGTGGAATGCACAGATTCGCTTCCCCAATATGCAATAAACTGGGTGGTATATATACTCTCCTCTGTTTACCGCTCAGATTATATACCACTCTCCACTTCTCATTCAGCCTTCAGCCTACCCGGCTCAACTGCCCTGTAATAATTGACAGCTGCCTTCTAGGAGGGAAAAGCAGAGACAAGGGCAGAATGAAGAAACCGAACACTACCTCCGAACACTGTAGCAATTGTAGCACAGGACCTCAAATAATTGTTGGTGATAGAGGGCACCCTTTGCTATCTCCACCTAGGTCACCTGGATCAGGTTCTACAGGTTATCTATGCTGTTCATAAGAACTTTCCATGTTATTCCGAGACCTTTCTCCTCCCCTTCAGCTCCCAACCTTGCTCCCTCAGTACACAGTATACTGTTCACCGTTCTCAGTTCGCAAATTCTCAGTCAGTCGTTCACAGTTCTCAAGACACAGTCACCTCCAATTGTACTCACTGAATTCACTGAACTGTTGTTGTTAGGAGGAGAGCACCAAGAGTGGAGGAGAGGAGGAGAGCACCAAGCGAGCACCAGTCGAGCACCAATCGAGCACCAATCGAGCACAAGGCGAAAGGGGAGGTGACTCGGCTCCCTGGCTCCCTGGCTCTGTTATCGCAATACTTGCTCCCCTTACAGCTGCTTTTTTTCGTTGTTTTTGCCGGTTATGCAACAAAATGCGTCAAATTCCAGCCGCTTTTTGTAAATCTTCTGGCGTCCTCCTGAACACCCAGGAACCGGAGAAACCGGAGAAACCCCAGCAACCTCGGCCGCCGCAGAACCACCTCGTCCGCCAAATGCGTGAAACTCGGGGCGGTGGAGGCAGCGGCGGTGGCACAGGGGCACAGGGGCAGGGGCCGCAGCAGGCCGCAACACCCCCGGGCTCCCTAACCCAGACCAGCAACAGCAGCTCACCCAGCCTCGGGGCCGCGTCCAACCTGACCAACCGACCAGGTCAGAATGTCGAATCCTCGTTCAAAGCGCTCCGTTAGCTCCCTCTAGCGGCTCTGTCGAGGTTTGAAGAGACACTGACACTGATGGGCACAAGTCACAAACAAGGTATTGGAGCACATATATGGACATTCACTAGATAAGACAGAATGAAACCGTTCCAGAACTAATGCAGCCTTCAAGATAGACAGCTCAGCCAACCCCTGCTTTCGCTCTCTTATGCACACTAGACTATGGCAGCAAAACTTTCCAGAGCCCTATAACAAAGAGTACCTGAAGATCTTTGAAGTTTGCAGTCTCTCTTTGTCAAGTGGACTAACTCCCAAGGTAACTGAGGGGATATTAACCTCAAAAGAGTATATCAATTATATTTTCTACCAACCCAAGGGTCACATACTACATATTGGGTTGCAAACTCCCAAAAGTGGAAGCACTAACAATGCCTGTGGAGAAGGGGTCACTCACACTGTCCCCAAACATCCATAGCCAAGCAACACCAACTCTCAGTGCATGAAGCATATCAAGGCGTCCCGTGGCACTGTGATCTCCTGGGAAACTGAGGTGAAAAGCAGCTGCAGCCTGGGAGCCATGTTTGGAGCAAAAATGGGCACGGATTACTGTGATGATAACAGTGCAATAGTGATAAAAGTGAAGCCCAAATGGATATCAGATACCGTAGTATCAGCCCTAGTCAAAAACAGATAAAAGTTATTGAACTCTGGTCCTAAATGAATGTTTGAATGAGCTCTCTCTCCCCGTAGAATTCAATTAACTAGCTATGCAGTATTGCACTGATCTGGCTTTTTATTTTTACGTATTTCAAAATATTGCTAATAATACTCCGCCGTATCTCAACCTCAGAATTTGTTATTGCAGACAGCAGTGGACGACGGAAGCATGCTTTTAATTTGCATTTATTCCAGCAAGCTTTGCTGCAGCCAAAAAGTTGTCAATCTAAATTGGCGGTTTTGTAAATTACTTGTTGCATTGTTATTTTCATGGAGGTGTGTTTGCTGTTGGATGGAACTGCATCTTTTGAAACACATTGTTATTTCTGCTTTACCGAAAAGGAAAGAAATGCAACTTACAGCTTTAACTTCTGCGCTGTGCACATTGAATGTGATACGTCTGTGCTACTCACGGTATTCGACAGTAATCTTTTGAGATTGGCTACAGAATGCACCAGAAATGCTGTTACAAATGCCTGCTTTGCTTGGGTGACAATAGGTAAAATTTAATTGAAGTCATCAATTGTGATACAATTCTGCAAGAAGGGCACAGAGGATATTTATTCTTCTAATTTAATAGTCAGATGTCTGAGTGCTAATATATGCTAATTAGACCTGGCAAGAGTAGCACCTTCCACCTTCAGCATGTCCTCGCTGTGCACTTTTTAATGTAAACTACCAGTGCGTTTCATACCGGACTGTATTAGCGCAAGCTTATATACGCTGAAAAGTGAACTTCCAATAATGTGGGAGAGTACATGATTGCAAGCAATAATGTTGTTTTTGCAAAGGTAGAGTCCAGAACACTCGAGTCAAAATGTTCAAAGTAAAAACGTCATCACGGGCTTTATTTTTTGCATATAACAGAAATTTCGACTTAAAAATGTCTATTTTTTATTTTATTACCTCGTTTATCTTGTTTAGTTTCACAACTACATGGATCGGACGAAGAGGACACTTCCCTGCAGTTGTGTAATGTTGTTTATTTTGGGGCCTAACCTTTTCCTTTTAATTCCGGCCCGGCCCCTCAGTGCCATAATCAGGGATTGCATATTTGCATGCAAACGACTGGACTCACCTGCGGGCGGCAGACAGGGGGTCTAGATGTAATTAAATTATGGAGTGCCTCTCTTCATTGTCGTCTCTCTGGCCTCTGAGATCATGAGATGCCTGCCTCCACAACCTCGCCTGCGCCTCTGCAAGTCACGCGCACTTTTTGAGGCAGGTCGCTCCCCTCATCCGCTAACTTACATACATTCGCTCCCCCCATCCGCCACGCAGCCCCCTGTGGGTTGAACCTCTGTTGCCGCTTTTGTCGCCTGACTGCTCGCTCCCTTTTTTATTCTGTACCCCTGCGCTTGGCTTTCTGTGCCACTTTGTTTTTTTCATTCTGTGCCCCTGTGCTTTGCTTTCTGTACCCCTGTGCTCTGTTGTCCCCCTCCCGCCGTCTTTTCCTGCCGTTTTTTCCCCGGGTTTTCCCCCGCCGCTGAGCCCCTGCGGCCCCACCCCCTTCACTCCCATTGGCCGCCCCGCTCCCACCTCCCAGCTGCTCCTCCCTCCCTCTGCCCTCATATGGAGGCCGCGAAGCGGCCGCGCCGCTGGCGCACCAAAGGCACGCCTAGGGCAAGCCCGTCTGCGCCCGTCCACGCCTGGACCGCACCCAGCGCTAGAACCCCTGGACCCCGCACCCCCCGCAACGCCAGACTGCACTACGACGCAAGCACCCTCCACGCACTCAACACCAGACGAGACCACCCCTGCTACCGGGCCACCCCAAAA
Source organism: Triturus cristatus (assembly GCF_964204655.1). Classification (NCBI taxonomy): domain Eukaryota; kingdom Metazoa; phylum Chordata; class Amphibia; order Caudata; family Salamandridae; genus Triturus; species Triturus cristatus. Next base: position 1,216,068,667 of record NC_140589.1, on the reverse strand, counting down.
CTCACCCAGGGACCTTTCACCTGCCGGAACTGCAGATTCACCAGCATCCAACCCGCCACACCACCAGCCTGAGAACCCAACCATCTCCGCTGCATCCTCCTCAACACCCGCTCCGCTCGCAAGCACGCCATCGAACTCTGGGACCTCCTAGACTCCACCGCCCTCGACGTCGCCTTCCTGACGGAGACCTGGCTGAACGCCACCTCAGCACCAGACATCGCCATAGCCATCCCACAGGGCTACAAGATCTCCCGCAGAGACCGCACCAACGGAGTGGGAGGAGGAATCGCCATCATCCACAAAGACCATCAAAATCTCAACGAACACCGATGACACCCTCACCACCGCCGAGCACATGCACTTCCAGATCCACACCGACCCCAACACCACCCTCAGAGGAACTCTCATCTACAGACCTCCCGGACCCCGCCCACAGTTCAGTGACACCATCGCCGACCTCATCAGCACCCACGCCCTCGCTTCCACGGACTACATCCTCCTCGGGGACCTGAACTTCCACCTCGAGAACAACAACGACGCCAACTCCACCGCCCTGATCGACAACCTCGCCAACCTCGGACTCAAACAGCTCGTAACGACACCTACTCACGCCGCTGGACACATGCTCGACCCCATCTTCTCCGCAAGCCCCCACGTCTCCTTCAACCACACCACCGAACCACACTGGACCTACCACAGATGCGTCCACTTCACCTTCAGAAAACCCACCACACACCACCGCACCCAACAGCTAACACGCCGCTGCAGGGGCATGGTCACCGAGGACCAACTGACTACCGCCCTCGCCCTGAGACCACCCACCGACCCCACCGACCCAGACACCGCCGCGACCAACCTCACACAGTGGATCAACGACTGCGCCAACACCCTCGCCCCTCTCAAGACCTCTACAACCAACCACACCAACAAGAAAGCCGCCTGGTTCACCGAGGACCTCCGGATCTCCAAGCACACCTGTCGGAAGCTGGAGAAGAAATGGCTCCACGACCGAACACCAGACAACCACACAGCCCTCAAGAGCGCCACCCGCAGACACCACCAACTCATCAGGACCGCCAAGAAGACCGCCTTCAAGGACCGCCTAGACAAAAACGCACACAACACCAAAGAGCTCTTCAGCATCGTGAAAGAACTCTCCAACCCCAGCTCCAACACCAACGACATCCCGCCATCTCAAGACCTGTGCGACGCCCTGGCCACCTTCTTCCACCGCAAGATCACTGACATCCACGACAGCTTCAACACCGACACCCCCGCACCCACCACCGAGTCCACCACCCCTGCGACTACCACTCGCACCAATCGCCTGACCGTCTGGTCCAGCGTCAGCGAAGAAGACACCATCAAAACCATGAACTCCATCCACTCCGGATCCCCATCGGACCCCTGCCCTCACCACGTCTACAACAAAGCCAGCGCAACCATCGCAGCGCCACCTCCGGAAAACAATCAACTGTTCCTTCGAGACAGCAACCTTCCCAGAAAGCTGGAAGCACGCCGAGATCAACGCCCTTCTGAAGAAGCCCAAGGCGGACCCCAAGGACCTCAAGAACTTCCGGCCCATCTCCCTGCTCCCTTTCCCGGCAAAAGTGACCGAGAAGATTGTCAACAAACAGCTGACCCGCTACCTGGAAGTTAACAACATCCTGGACCCTTCCCAATTGGCTTTTCGCAGCAACCACAGCACCGAGACCGCCCTCATCGCCGCCACTGACGACATCCGGACCCTGATGGACAAAGGAGAAACAGCCGCCCTCATCCTCCTGGACCTATCAGCAGCCTTTGACACGGTCTGCCACCGCACCCTATCAGCACGCCTCCACGACGCCGGTATCCAAGAGAAGACCCTGGCCTGGACCACGTCCTTCGTCTCCGGCAGAACCCAGAGCGTCCGCCTCCCACCCTTCCGCTCCAAAACCACCGAGATCATCTGCGGCGTCCCACAGGGATCCTCCGTCAGCACGACGCTGTTCAATATCTACATGGCCCCCCTCGCCCATGTCGCACGACAACACAACCTCAACATCATCTCCTACGCCGACAACACCCAGCTGATTATATCCCTCACCGAAGATCCCCACACCGCCAAAGCTAACCTCCACAGAGGAATGAAGGCCGTAGCCGACTGGATGAAGGACAGCAGACTGAAGCTGAACTCAGACAAGACGGAGGTCCTCATTCTCGGACCCACCCCATCAGCCTGGGACGACTCTTGGTGGCCCACATCACTAGGCACAGCCCCGGAACCCACGGACCACGCACGCAACCTGGGGGTCATCCTCGACTCCACTCTCTCCATGACCAGGCAAGTCAACGCCATCTCCACGTCCTGCTTCAACACCCTCCGTATGCTCCGCAGGATCTTCAAATGGATCCCCCTAGACATGAGAAAAAACGTTACCCAGGCCCTCATCATCAACAGACTCGACTACGGGAACGCCCTCTACTCAGGAACTACAAACAAGCTCCTGAGACGACTCCAACGCATCCAGAACGCCTCGGCCCGACTCATCCTCGACGTCCCCCGCCGCAGCCACATCACACTCCACCTGAGAGGCCTGCACTGGCTCCCCGTCAACAAAAGGATCACCTTAAAGCTCCTAATCCACGCACACAAAGCACTGCACAACACCGGACCCACCTACCTCAGCAACCGACTCAGCTTCCACACCCCCACCGAAGCCTCCGCTCAGCCAACCTCGCCCTCGCCACAGTCCCCCGCATCCGAAAAACCACCGCCGGCGGCAGATCCTTCTCCTACCTCGCCGCCAAGACCTGGAACACTCTCCCCACCATCCTACGACAGACCCAGGACCTGCTGGCCTTCAGAAGACTCCTCAAGACCTGGCTCTTCGACCAGTAGCACCCCCCCCTCCCCAGCGCCTCGAGACCCTCTCGGGTATGTTGCGCGCTTTACAAATGCAGTGATTGATTGATTGATTGATGATCATGCGCATTGGGGCTTGCGCAATAAACATTTTATTGCGCGAGCCCCAATGCGCATGATCATCATCACCAGACCCACCCCTGCTAAGGGTGAACTGTAAGACCGCGGCGCGCAGACGCGGCGGCGGCAGGAGAGACATCTGCGCGCGGCATGTAGGGGCAGCCAGGTGGATTTCTTTTAATAAAATAAACGAACGGTGCGTGCAGCACCAGCAGCATCGTTGTACTTGAATGTTGCTACCTTGAGCAAAGTGAGGAGAGAGGCGGTGGAGTACTAGTCTGACTGTCTGTCAACACAGTCAGACTACTACTGACTCTCTCATGTCGGTCGGACGGTCACGGTCAGGGTCCAAATTGGCCCCAGCACAAAAACCGTCCCCCTGTCTCAAAACTAGCCCCACCCCATCCAGCCTACCGGGGGATTGCCCGGTGCCCGGTGCCCGGCATTATCAGTCCGGCCCTGCTCCTGAATTAGACAAAAGACTCACACTATTTTTTGTCCTCATGCACCTCAGGTTGCCCCTCTAAGATCTTTTCCTGTTTAGGCCCTTAGAGAGAAAAGCACCACACTGAAGGGGTGATTTGATGATTCTTTGATTTACTACGGCTTTTTACCCGGTATCGAAGTGCAAGAGAAGCAATTAGGGACCATATTATCAAGGACTGCGTTACAATTATCGGCAGGAAACTGCCGCTAAAGCGGCGATAATGGGCTTGATAATATGCCCTTGAGAATTCCCATAGAAGCCAATGTTCACACCGGAACATGGGCTTCTATGGGAATTCTCTGTGGCATATTATCAAGCCCATTATCGCCGCTTTAGCGGCAGTTTCCTGCTACTAAAGCGGCGATAATTTTAACGCCGTCCTTGATAATATGGCCCTAGGTATACTAATGGGACAAGCTTTGGCTTCCGTCACTTGTACAGTTCTTGCTGTTTCTGCTACCCTTATGCTCTAGCCACATCTCCAGCGGCAACCAGAACTTGTATCTTCTACCCTCTAGATCATTTGCATCCATATTTTAGTTGCATGTAATTGATCCCAACCAATCAATATTAATTGGTGGAAGACTACTTAATCACTTCCTGTATATTTCCATTCGGGCCAGGAGGATCATATTGAAAAGCAATTTTGCTCTATCTTAGTTCTACTTGACCTGACCCTGCAGGGTTTCAAAGAAAACAAGGGAAAGGCTTACCTGAATATTCATTGTAAAAATGTCCCTCAGGGCCTCACATACTTCTTACCAGAATCTATGGATCCCCAGGAAGACTCACACTTTTGCAAATTACATAGATAATGTTGCCTTCTGTCAGCATAAAGCTTCCTTTACCCAAGAATTTACCAAACTAATTTCATCGCCAGTAATTGTAAGAGAGACAGGTTGTGCCGAGTATATATATCTGCTTAAATTCCTGGAATAAATATAGTAAAATCCAAGTACGCTGCAGGTCTTTCTTAGTTCTGTATTTATTTCAAGCCAAATGAAAGAAACAAAGAACAGCCGACATGTGTTTCATCCATATGGATGGCACGCCAAGGGCTTTTTCAAGGCGATATCTTAAATAATATCTCCAATGGTCATCCTAGTAATGTATTCAAATAGATTGACAACATGTGAAAAGAGAGTTCCTGCGGTCAAATGAGGGTAAACCAAACTGCCGAACCAGGTCCAACCTGGACTGGAAACAAACATCCTGGGACCGGTTTCGGGGCTTCATCCCACATCAGCCAGACTAGCTGGAATCCAGTGGCGCAGTGAGCACCAGACCCACATCTGGGCATACCCTTCCCACTCAGGGCGACAAAAGCAAAAGGAACAAATGATGGACTCAATGCTGAACAATGCAAACATTCACCCATAGACAAAAAGATCTGGGTTTAATCCAGCAGTGGCTGGTGACATTTGAAAGTGGTTAGGCGTAAAATTTGTGTGGGAGTGCACCACAGGGAGCGAGCGTAGCGAGCAATCCTGAACAACCTAAGGGGGTTTTGGGGGGTTCTGGGACATCTTAAGGATTTTGGGGGCCCTGGTCCACACATATTTAGGGGGCCCCAGCCCTCTGTTAGGAACAGCTTTGAATATGTGGTCCAGTTTTAGCTGTTTCATGCCCTCTTTGACCAGGGCATGAAGTGCACAGCCATTCCTCCAAAATTCTAAATGTGTTTACATCTATAATATTCATGGATAGCGATGACATGTGTCTTCAATATTGCAATACAACAGCAGCTCAGTAACATTAATGCAAATAATCTCTGTGACACCCTTCCATTTCTCATTTGTGTGTGAGATACTGTATTGATCTAAAAGTAACTTTTTTAAGGATGTTGCATGAAACGTAAACTATTATTTCTCTGCAAAATGTCACTCTGAAATAGACTAGTCTCCCACCTCACCCATATTAAAAATAAATGTCAGGAAAACGGCAATCACCTTACTTCGACTGTACCACATGGTGGCTTTAATTCCCCTAGTAAATGTTTTATGACTTCTGCCCTGATGTTGTGTTGATGATTGAAGGAGGGAGCCAGGTAGAACACACCTCCGACTTGGAGATCTCTCCATCGAGGTTTATATGCCCCAGATGAGGATGATGACTTTCGACAAGTCGTTGTTCTCCCATCAACTGCCCAGCATTGTGGAACTAGCAGATTCCTACTTATAATGGGGAAAATAAACTGCACGTTCCATAATGCTTTGCCTGTTAGTCACGCTAAGAAGATTTTTTATTTTGCAGTTTTATACAGTGCAATTTCGGCGCAAAGGTATATTGGTGCGCATTTCATGAGCACCAGTTACATTAAATGTTCATTTTTGGTAAGCACAGGGAAGAGGTTTGCCCAGAAGCACAGGATGTTGAGCCGACCCGAGGCTTGAACCTGGTTCCTGAGTTCCATCGTCGGTAGGTCTGGCCGTTACGCCACCCTGCAGATGGTGTCAAGTGTTTGTCTGCCACTTGGACCATACAGTGAGATTTTTTCGGCCAGCACCAATTGCTCAGCCTGTAAATTATCCTCACTCTTAGTTCACTGAAGTCTGCACCTAATCGGATCCTGGTGAAGGAGTTCAGACTAATGTCACTTTAATGCTAAAATCACTGTGTACCTCCACTCTGAACCGGCGCTGTAAAAGGAGTTCCAGGGCCTTTTCGCTGTCAGGCCCGTGTTTGCCGAAGGCATTACCAGTGTGTTTTTTGAAGCTGTTTGGCAGTCTTGGCCGGCATGACAGGCAGGTGAGGGGGATCGCATGGAGGGGTCGCTCGTCGGGGGGAGGCAGGAGGGGTTTAATTAAAATAAAGCATACCTTCCCCCAGGTCGCGCGTTTTCCTGCTACTGCAGCTCTCCTCAGGAAGCAGCCACTCACAGGCAGCCTCCCTCCCCTCCCCTCCGCCAATCACAACTCTGCAAGCGTTGTGATTGGTACGGACAGTGCCCAGCCTGGCGCCTAATGGGAGGCCATTTTCTCTCATAGAGAAAAGGGAGAGTGCGCATGACTGCTTAGGTCAACCAAAGAGTCAGGGCCCACAACAGTGGGCTAGCCATGCCTCCCATGCTTTCCAGCAGACCCGCCCACCTGCCCGCCCACAGCCAGGCATTTCTGCTTTCTCGCAGTGCGAGAAGCAGAAACATAAAATGGTAGTTTTACCATTTTATGTTTCCGCTTCTCCCACTGCGAGAAAGCAGTGGGGCAATGCCCCTCCGCCCTAATGGAGGAGCTGCCCCTGATTTAATCAATCTTCTTTTGCTCACCACGGCACTCCAGTTTGGACATAGCCATATGCAAATCAGTCTTGACCCTGTCCCTCATGGAAACAGTCATGCCCGAACTGCCACGCCATGTCCTCCCTAGACCTGAAACAAGCATCCTTGGACTGGTTTCGGAGCATCACCCATCATCAGCCAGGCTAGCTTGAATCCAGTGGTTCAATGAGCATGGGAACAACGTATGGGCATACCTTTCCAACTTAGGGTGACATAAGCAAAAGGAACAAATGATGAATGGAATGATGAACAATGCAAACATTCACTCCAGTCACAAAGGTCTGAGTTTAAGCCATCTACTTTTGCTCACCATGCCACCTCAGTTTGAGCCCAGTCATATGCAAATCAGTCTTGATCCTGTCCCTCAAGGGAACAGGCCAGCCCGAACTACCAAGGCAGGTCCACTCTGGACTGGAAACAAGCATCCCGGGATCACTTTCGGGTATCACTCATCATCCAGGGCTAGCTTGAATCCAGTGGAGCAGTGAGCACGAGATCTACGTCTGGGCAACCCTTCCCACTTAGGGCGACAAAAGCAAAAGGATCAAATGATGGACCGAATGCTGAACAATGCAAACATTAATCCCCAGTCACAAAGATCTGAGTTTAATCTAAGAGTTGGTGGAGCACGCGGAAAAACTCTTTGGAATTCCACAGAGTTCCGCAAGTGGGTAGAGTTGCTCCACTCACCCACCCTTAATTAAGATTCAGGCCACTGGCTATGTTTAGTAATTTTTGGGCTACAAGAATGTTGCTTCCTAGCCTCTCAATTCCCTCTGCCAGTAGCCTGCACACCTCAGCTGGAATTGTTCATGCAGATAATTGCCAATCAGGAGCCTGCAGGCTGCTTTGTAAGTTTGCATGCTTGCAAGCAGTCCTAACAACAGCACAGGCAGGATCGATCCCCAAGGCGCCACAACAGTACGGTCATAATTGCCGCTGCCCTGGCTGAGAGCTCTACACTTTCTGGTCTGCTAAGCAAATCTTCACCAGGTAAGGTCCACCGAGCAAGTGTGAGTGTTGCATAATTGCATGCATGAAATATACACAGGAATGAACACTGCACTTTTGGGGATATAGACAGATGGGGAGCTTATGCACATGGAACACCGGTTGGAAAATTATGCTGGTGAGGTGCTGTGAGTGGGCATGGACCGCATAAAAAAACACACGTAAAGGTGTCACTGTAGGAGGAACAGTATATCTCCTAGTAGGGGCGTGCCTCAAGTAAGATTTTCAACCCGTCTTAACTCCTTGACAGGGGGAAACTTCTTCCTGCATTCCAGTGACAGGCTCTGCAGGTCACTCAGTGCGTCTGTTGTTCAGCAGCTTCTTGATGACATTGGAACTGCTGGTGCTGCTTGACATCTTTTTGCACCCCCAGGCTTGCACTCTCCAGCATTGCTCCACATGAAGCCCACCTGGGCTGGCTCAGTATGGCATGGTTTTGTCCTTCTCCCCGCTGTCAGAGCCCCACCTCACCCCCTGCTCCCACAATCCTGAGCTCCTTAATCATGTCACCGGCACTTCCGTAAACACACAGACGGGACCAAAACTCCACTAAAGACAGTGAAGAGGGACTTCGCATTTGATGGAAGTAGGGGAAGGCTACGAGTAAAAGCTATGTACAAACCATAAACCCTACCACGAACCATTACATTTTATTTTATTGCTAAGGATATTGGTGGGTGCCAGTAAACTCTGCTACATGGTGCAGGTGGAGTTTTTGCCAAGCAGAGAGCAGAGTGCCAAAACCTCTGTGAACTCTGTCTGTGGAATGGAGTCTAACACCCTCCACTAGTTTAATCCATCTTATTTTGCTCAGCATGCCACCACAATTTGGACCCAGCCATATGCTAATCAGTTTTGACCTTGTCCCTCATGTCAACAGTCCAGCCCGAATTGCCAAGCCAGGTCCTCTCTGGACTGGAAACAAGCATACTGGGACCGGTTTTAGAGCATCACCCCTCATCAGCCGGGCTAGCTTGAATCGAGTGGCACAGTGAAATCGGGACCCACATCTGGGCATATCGTTTGCCACTTGCGGCCACAAAAGCAAAAGGAACAAATGATGGACGGAATGCTGAACAATGCAAACATTCACACCAAGTTACAAAGATCTGGGTTCAATCTATCTTCCTTTGCTCACAACGCCACCCTAGTTTGGACCCAGCCATATGCAAAATGTCTTGACCATGTCCCTCCTGGGAACAGTTCAGCCCGACCTGCCAAGTCAGGTCCTCCCTGGACAAGAAACAAACATACCGGAACCGGTTTTGGGGCATCTCTCCTCATCAGCCGGGCTAGCTTGAATCCAGTGGTGCAGTGAGCACGGGACCCATGTCTGGGCATACCCTTGCCACTTAGGGCGACAAAAGCAAAAGGAACAAATGATAGATGGAATGCTGAACAATGCAAACATTCACCCCAGTCACAAAGTCAGACTTGCTTGGCAACCCAGAAATTCTCTGAAATAATGTATGAGTTTACAATTATGAATGCCTAGAAGAACTGAATTTTTAGTCCATTTATCACAGAAATAGAGCTAAAAATCGCACCAAAAAGATGCCAATTTGTTTTTAATTCTTCTTGGGGAGAACCCCCCCGAACCTCCCTTATTACCGTCGGGCTAGCTCGCTGCGCTCGCATGCGTTGATTCGTTCTGCTTACGCCTCACCAGTTTCAAACTCCACCAGCCGCCACTGCACTGCAGGCTCATGACGAAGGTCTTCCGTGTGCGACCACCACTTTGAGAGGTAATTTGGGAGGTTAGGGGTTGGCTAGGCACTGTTGGTTTAGGTACACAAGGCTGTGGGGCTTCGGGTGCAGGGGTGTCTTTTGGGGTCGGATCTTCTTACCAGCTCCTGGTCGCGGTTGGGGGATTTTCGAGGTTGCTGGCTGCAGGATACACCGGGATTTCGCAGGAGCAGGTTCGAGGGGGAGACAGGCCGGTAGGGCTTGGGCCAAGTCAGTGGGCGTCTTTCTCTTGTTAGCTGCTGCACGGCTGTTTGGTCCTTCTTCTTCTTCTTGAAGGTTCTTGTCTGAGGAAGCAAGGTTCAGGGGTGCCCCTAAATACTAGATTTAGGGGCGTTAACAGGTAGGTTAAAGGTAGGGACCAATGGGTCCCTTCCCTGGGGTGGGCACATCCCTTATTATGCCATCCTCCTGTGGGAGGGGGGCATGAGCCTGTCCCTGGTTGGCTGAGTCCCCCCATCTGCAAGATGGCAGGGACTGAGAGTTGTGCTTCACCTCGCCTACCCCACCAGAGGGGTGGAGTTGGCAGTGATGGGCACGCCTCTCTTCCTCACTTGTTTTTCCCGCCAGTTCTCCCACCCAAAGTGGAGGTCAGAACCAGTGGGGACCAGTTGCTGAAAGCAGCAAGTGGCCTGTGGAATCTCACAAAGGCGGCAAGCCTTTGAAGCTTCCCCTTCGTGAACCCTGTCCATCCTGGGGCAGGAGGCTTGGCACCTCGTCCCAGGATGTGTATTGTTTCAGGCCCCAGAGAGGAGCAGGATCTCAACCCAGGGGTCCAGAAACATGTCTGGTGGTGGCAGCTGAAAGCAGCCACTCAGCCTGGACACTAGTGGTAGGTTAGTTTTCAGGGGGCATCTCTACGATGCCCTCTGTGTGCATTTTTCATTAAATCCCACACTGGCGGAGGAGCCTAGCGCGCAACCAAGATGGCCGCGTAGGTGCGAGGCTCCCGAGGACCTCCGCAACCTCCTACGACTATCCTGAATTTATCCTGTCTCGGATGAGGGGAATGTGTTGGTGAGCCTGAGCTGAGGTGGCACCCGTTTCCCGTTGTCAAATCGGACCTCGGACACCGGAGTGAGCACCGATTGAAGTCTGCGACCTTCTCCTCGCCAGACCCCGGATTTGCGCTGAGGGGTGACCCAGTGACAAAGTGAACAACAGCGGCGGGCCGGGCCTGGCGAGTCGCGTACCCCGCACTTTCACTTTCGCTTTCGCACCCCCTTACCGTCTCTGCAGGGTTGGGTCGCGGGGCTCTTTGTGTTGGTGTGGTCTCGCTGGGAGACTCGGCCTGCCCGCCGGCTGTGACCCACCCCGCCGATCTGGGGTGGCCCCCCCCCGGAGCTTGTGGCCCTGATTGCCTGCCCTTCACGACGTGGCTGGTGCGACCGGGGGATTGGTGGCCATGGCCACGAAACAAGATGGAGACCGGGCAAAGACCAAATCGACCCGGCGTGGCACCACCCATCAGGCCAACAGTATGGACCGCTATACCCTCCAGAAGGGATCTCCCGGCGGACCGCACAAATCCCCTGAGGGCCCTCCTGATGCCCCAGACCTGCCCACGGATCTGACTCTGCGGGATGTCATGGGCGCCATTGCCGAGATGAAGGCCTCGGTGGGCCAGCGGTTCGACACACTGGCACAGAAGATCGACTCGGTCCTCGTGGATGTTGGCCTGGTGAGGGCCGATCTTTCCAAGACCAATGACCGAGTTAATTCTTTGGCCCACACCGCATCGGGCCTTACTACTGAGGTGGCGGCACTACAAACAGAGGTGCGCCGGCTTAGTCAGGCGAGCCCGCTTATGGATCGGCGCCTGGAGGACTCCGAGAGTCGGGCCCGGAGGAACAACATCCGCATCATCGGGGTGCCCGAGGGACGGGAGGAAGCGGCGGCGGACCTATTTGTGGAGGACCTGATCGCTACCCATCTCCAGCCACGGGGGCTGAGTAAATTCTTCGCGGTGGAGCGGGCCCACAGGGTTCCCGGGGGAAGGCCGAAGGTCGGAGCCCCTCCGCGGCCTCTCATTGCCCGGATTTTCAACTTTCGAGATAGAGACGCTATCCTGCAAGCCTCCAGACTGCATGGGCCGGTTAAGCTTGACAATATGGAGGTGAACTTTTACCCGGATTTCACCCCAGCGGTCCAGAAGCAGAGACTGAGCTTCCAAGGTGTCAAGCGCTGTCTTCGGGACCTGAACCTTAAATACGCTATGCTCTTCCCAGCCAAGCTGCGAGTGGAGGTAGAGGGTCGCACGCACTTTTTTGACCGTCCCGAAGCGGCCGGAGACTGGCTGGACACTCTGTCTGGGGATCGTGATCTGGGGGGCGGGGGGGGGGGCGGCGGGGGGAGACGGCACACTGGATCGGGACTGAGGGGGTAATATTGGGCTTCACTCTGGACAAAAATGATGCCACTCTCGATTAAGCGTCTGTCTGTATAATTTCCCCTCCTATGGAGGTTGTGTGGGGTCTACTGGGGGTTCTCCTTCCTCCTCTAGGGGGTTTAGCTAGTTTTTACTATATATATGGGGCGACAGGCACACTGCACGTTGGGGGGGGCTGTTCGGGCTCATGCAGGGGTGCAGGGAGGGGGGAGTTTTGTTGGGGCGGGTGGGCATGGATGGGGGGGTGTTGTTCGTTTTTACCACAAGGCAAAAGTATTATTGTGCTAGCTCTATAGTGCTCTCGGGGGGACAAATGGTGGCTTCTGTCTATGATGGGGGGTAGGGAACTAACTCTGTTGTCCTGGAACGTGAATGGACTGGGGGACAGGATAAAACGAGGTGTGGTCCTGCAGTTCTTGAAGCGAATCTCGCCCGATGTAGTTTTTCTGCAGGAGACACACCTCATTGGCAACTCCTTCTGCGCCATGAACCGGCGTGGCTATCGCCTAGTGGCCCTTTCGGGCTTCACGTCTGGCTCAAGGGGTGTGGGCATCATGGTTAAGAACTCGCTCCCGTTGGAGATTGATGAGGGGCTCCATGACGACAGGGGACATTACGCGGTCTTGGTGGGAAGGATGGAGGGCAAAGTGGTCGTTTTTGTGCCAGTATACGTCCCGCCGGGGCTGCAGTCGACTACCTTTGCGGACCTGGGGCGCCTCCTCCTTGGCCTTCCGGGGGGGATTCTGGTGGTGGGGGGGGATTTCAATGCGGTGGTTTCCGTGACTGTGGATCGTCACCCCCCTAGGGACCTCCCCCGGGCCCAAGCGTGGCTATCTGGTCTATTGGACACTTTGGGACTGGTGGATTGCTGGCGTTTAAAACATCCCACGCAGTTACAGTATACCTTCCATTCGGGGGCCCATGGTAGTCTCTCACGACTCGATTATGTCCTGGTCCCGGCGGCCTATGTTGGGAGGGTGGGAGAGGTGCACCATTTGGCACGGGGTATCTCGGACCATTCCCCGCTCCTGTTACACCTGGATCTTTTTCCGAGGGGTGAGGGTAGGGTGGTCCCGATCAATCCCTGGTACCTGCGCGACCCCACCATTCGCGCTGAATTGATTAAATCCCTCCAGCGCTATTTTGACGAGAATGTGGGGTCCGTGCCGTCGGCTGTCTCACTGTGGGAGGCATTCAAGACAGTACTACGAGGAGAGGCCCTGTCCCTCATTTCCCACACTCGGAGGCGCGAGCGGGAGGAGGTAACCCGGGTGGAAGCTGAGATAGCCGAGTTTGAGGGTAACCTAGAATGTGGGGTGACGGATGCCGTATTACATGTCCTCCAACTCAAGCAAGCGGCCTATAGGGCCCTCGTCACGGAGGCGGCCAGGGGCCTCAGTAGAGAGCAACAGGGGAGACTGTATGATGTGGGTGATAAGGCTGGTAAATTGATTGCGTGGCTGGACAAAAAGGAGAGAGCGAGTCGTGTAGTCCCGCTGATTGAGAAAACGGACGGTGTGTGTGTTACTGAGCCGGAAGAAATTGTCTCCTGCTTTGCGGATTATTTCCGTGGGATGTATTCCCCGGTGTCTTCCCGCTCGGAAGAGGATTCCCGTGCCCTGCTCAGGGATATCGCGCTGCCTTCCCTTTCGGAGGAGGACAGAGTGTCGTTGGACGCCGCTCCAACCTCCGACAAAATCACCCTCGCCATACGTTCGGTCGCTTCCGGCAAGGCCATGGGTCCTAATGGTCTCCCCATCGAGTTGTACAAGTTGCGACCGGATACGCTGGCACCACATCTCCGATCGATGTTCCTGGAGGCTCATTCGGTGGGCTCCCTCCCGCTGGACCAGCGTCTGGCTACAATCGTGGTTATCCACAAGGAGGGGAGACCTCGGGACCGGGTTACATCCTATCGGCCCATTTCGCTACTGAACGCGGAGCCCAAAATTCTCGCCAAGGTCCTGGCCAATCGGCTGGTCGGCGTGGTGGGCGAACTGGTTCACCAGGATCAGTCCGGCTTTATTCCCCATCGTAACACGGCCCTTAACTTGCGGCGTTTGCATGGGGTGCTCGCACGTGTTCAGTACATACGGGAACCGGCCATTTTGGCGTCCTTGGACGCCACTATGGTGTTTGACACGCTTGAATGGCCATACATCTGGGCGATGCTTGCGAAGTTTGGCTTTGGCGCAGGGTTCATCAGTTGGGTCAAAATGCTGTATTCGGGCCCATTGGCGCAGGTGGTGGTGAACGGTAGAGTATCGGCTCCGTTCGAGCTGGGCCGGGGCACGCGGCAGGGCTGCCCCTTATCGCCGCTCCTTTTTGCGCTTGCCTTGGAGCCCCTGGCGGAGTGGCTGCGGTGGGAGCCTTCCATCCGTGGTCTCCGTTGGACCCCCGAGTATGAGGACCGCGTATCCCTATACGCTGATGACATCCTCTTGTACCTAGCTTCCCCACGTAAATCACTGATAGTACTGGTTGATGTTTTGCATTCATTTGGTCGTAACTCCGGCCTTGTCATCAACTGGGCTAAATCGTGTGTGTATGTTCTCTCTGGGGAGGCTCCTATTCTCCCGCGGGGCTGTCCGATCCAGATCGCCCCGCGGGGATTTCGGTACCTGGGTGTCTTCATTACTCTGGACCCGGAGGCCCGGTATGATCGGAACTTGCTTCCCCCCCTCCAGCGCCTGAAGGAAGATGTCACGCGCTGGCGGCGCTTGCCGCTTTCGCCGCTCGGCCGGGCGGCATTGTTTAAGATGATGTCTCTGCCGCGTTTCCTGTACGCTTTGCAGAATACTATGGACCTCGTCCCAGCGCGCTACTTCCGTGAGGTGGAGAGTTTGCAGCGCCGCCTGTTCTGGGACGGGAGGCCGCGTATCGCCCTGGCGAAGCTGACGCTCCCATGGTATGACGGAGGGATCGCCCTCCCGGATATCAAACGGTACTATTGGGCCTCCCAGCTGGCTGCGATTAATCATGGCCTGTACGGACCCGCCTTAAACCCGGCATTCGAAATGGATAAGATGCTACTCCCGGGTGGGGACTATAATCGAGCGCTCTACTCCAGCGCGCCCGACGCTCGGCTGACCGGCCCCACGCGTGTCATGGTGCGAGTGTGGCACGCGGCCAATGTGGCGATGGGGTGGAAGGACCGTCTGACCCGGGCATCACCACTATACGCGTCCGAGCAGTTGGGCTCCCTGTGGACCTCGAAGGGCTTCGAGAAGTGGGACATGATAGGCATCAGCAAAGTGGGGGATCTCTGGACGAGGGGAGGATTTAAAACGTTCGAGATGCTGCAGACGGAATTCCAGTTGCATGACAGGGAGTACTTTCGGTATTTGCAGCTCCGTCATGCACTGGGCTCCGTCTTCCCGGACGTTGCATCCATCCCGGAGTATTCCCCCCTGGAGGATAGAGTGCTGGATGGACACGTTCCGGACAGCACGATCTCACTGATCTACAAAAAACTGATCAATGACCGCTCGGGATTGCTGACTGCCCTTCGTGAGGCTTGGGTTGCCGATGGACTGGAGCTGGACGACGAGGACTGGACCTCTGCGGTGGCCTCCCTGAAAGAGGTGGCCATACCGGCCCGCCTTCGCTTCGTCCAGCTCAAGATACTCCACAGAGTCTACATGACGGGGCCAAGGCTCCTGCGTATGGGCTATGCTGTGGACGGGTTGTGTAAGCGTGGGTGTGGCGCTTTGGGGACCTTTCTACATATACTGTGGGAATGCCCGGCGGTGGAGCGATTCTGGCGTGGTGTGCATGAGGTCCTGCGTGTGGTTACGCATGTGGTGCTGCTACCCGAAGCGAGGAGATGCCTGTTGAATGTGTGGGAACCTACCGACTACTCGGCGCCACAGACGTGGTGGGTTACTCTGGGATATATGGTGGCCAAGCGTGATATTGCTCAACTGTGGGGATTTTTTATCGGAGAAACCGAGAGAGACCCCTTGTCTTTTGCAGGGAATGGGGTACAGCTTACACCTGAAAAAGCACAATCCCTATCCTCTGACACAATGGTACCACACTTAAGACTCTAACACACATCAATGTAAAAAGACATTAAATTTTCATGGCATTTATTAAAAAAGTATACATATAATTCATAAAATCAATACATATGCTTAAAAACACCAGACATAACAAATACACATTATTATATGATCCACAGAACTGTTATGAGCCCGCATAACAGAAAAAGATTGTGAAGACAATACACTTTGTCATTGATTACGCATCCTATCAGGTCATGTAACTACTGTGGTTGGTGATATATATGCACTCTTATATCTACTCGCAGTCAACCACAGTTCTCCCTTGGATTGCGTTATTTTAGATGCGTCGACGCGTTTCGATGGTTCTTCTTGTTAATCCATCTTTATCAAGACTTGTAATAGGCTTTGGGTCTTCCTCAATTTTACGGGGACTGACTGCGTATTGTTTAAATTCGTCCTGATATTGGTACTTATTTTCGAAGCCGTAGGTACATGGCATATCCCATTCAATACTTCTCGCCTCTTAATGGAGTCGTCAATTTCAACCAAGGTGACGGAGGTCCAAGTTACTCCTCCTATGTTCTCGTCACCTCTTAATGGAGTCGTCAATTTCAACCAAGGTGACGGAGGTCCAAGTTACTCCTCCTATGTTCTCGTCACCTTGGGGAATCAAACCGTCGGCTTCGTACGTGGAAGTGTTACTCAATTCGCTTCCCAGCATGTGTGCACATGCGGCACAGCATATATGTGTGCCACATGGCACTTTGAAAAAAGCCAAAAAGTGCTTTTTTCAAATAATTCGCAAATTACCACCAACTATCAGTTGGTGGTAATTTGCTATTTCTTATGCCAAATTCGCACAACATATGTGCTTTCTACATTGCATTTAAGGAATCGCACTTTGCGATTCCTTAAATGCAATCACAAAATAGAGATCTCAAATTGTGCGATTCTCTAATTTGCGATGCCCTTTTGTGATGATACATCCCAAAAGGCCTTTTCCCCTTCGCAAACGGGCCGATTCTGCGAATCGACCCATTTGCGAACGGGAAAAGGGCTTGATACATATGCCCCTTAGTCTTTTAATATCAATCTGTTTCAGTTTGAGGGTACAATTCACGTGGTCAGGATAGGTGAAGGACTGGTTTTGGACCTTTGTTTTGAATGCATATAGTATCACATTGTTTGACGCCCGAGTCCTGTTGCTATGGGAAGCCACATGACTTCATCCGTTTTTTTTTCAGGTTAGAAATGCTTTATTGAATAACCATAAAGAACACAAGGCATTACAACCAATATTACGACACAACGTAAAGTCAATCCAAGTAAACACTAGAAAGTATCCAATCTAATAGTAGAATAAAGATAACGAACTTGAAACATCATGCAAAATAAGCCTAGTTTTCTTTATAGGCTTTGATATTTTGTTTGAGAAAAAGTGCTCGGATGGGGGCAGTTTTGGGCATTCTATGGCTGTTTGTTTGTTCAGAGCTACTTGGGGTGGCTGGGCTTCTTGCAGATTTATTTATTTATTTATTTATTGATGAGTTTTATATAGCGCTGGCTAGACCCATAGGTATCAAAGCGCTTTACATTAAGGTGCCGATTCCGATCCGTTAAAAATAATTTGCGTACGACGCGTATCCGTATTTTTTTACGTACGAGTTGTTCAAGTACCGTACAAACGGCCAAGTACGATTCGTCCGTGAAAAATAACTACGAATAGCATCGGGAAAAGTCTACGAGAATGCGTCGGAAAGTTTACACGTCCGAATATCGTCGGGAAAAGTGTACGAGAGTGAGCCAGACATTTTTACGTGCAAATCGTAAAACACAAGTCCGAGCGCGCAAGTATGATCCCCTACCGTCTGTCCGAATACACAATCGCACGTAAAAAGGCCCATACGGAGCCAACGCAGTAGCACACATGTACACGGGTAAATTCATGCCCGTGTACGAGCCCTACAGCCCCCCCACCCCCAAATATGTCAGCACCGTACACCACCCTGTCCGCACTGTACCCCAGCCCCGCAACTGTACGTGCCGTACCCCCCCATGTACGTGCCGTACCCCCCCTGTACGCGCCTTACCCCCCCTGTCCGCACTGTATCCCAGACCCGCACCTGTACGTGCCGTACCCCCCCATGTACGTGCCGTACCCCCCCCTGTAGGCGCATCACCCCCGCATGTACGCGCCGTACCTCCGCATGCATGCGCCGTACCCCAGGGCCGCATGTGTACGCACCGTACCCCCACCGCATGTACGTGCCTTACCCCCCCATGTACGCGCCGTACCACCGCATGTACGTGCCGTACCCCAGGGCTGCACCTGTACGCACCGTACCCCCACCGCATGTACGCGCCCTCCCCCCATATACGCGCCCCCCCATGTACGCGCCTTCCCCCCATGTACGCGCCTTCCCCCCATGTATGTGCCGTACCTACGCATGTACGCGCCGTACCCCAGGGCCGCACGTGTATGCACCGAACCCCCACCGCATGTACGTGCCGCACTCCAACACCGTACCCCAGCACCCTCACCCAGCATCGCGTATGTACGGATCGTACCTACGCAAAAAAGACTCTTACAGAACCAGGACACTTTAAAACAGCACAAGGAGGGTCAATTCGACTCGCACAACACCACAAAACACGTCTACATGACAAAATACATCTCAATGACTGACCTGGCACATCCAAACAGGCAAACAGAGGCCCCAAATCACAACCACCTCTTATAACACACCCACCAAAATTCAAACACAGCCACACCCAAAAATTGACCAATAAAAAGGGCCCACACACACAACCCATGAGCCTTTACAACAGACCCACTGCTGCCAGACCCCACTGAGAAACAACTCCACTGAGAAACAACTCCACATTACTCATACCTCCACTACACCTTCACTCACACACCTTCACACAACCTCCTCCACAAACATCCCCCTCTTCACATTCACACACACACCGTCACATTCACACCCACAACCATCCACACCCACACCCACACCCCACACCATGCCCACAGACAAGAATCCAAAGTTCACAACGGCGGAGCTGGACCTCCTTGTCAACGAAGTCATCAGAGTCGAGCCACAGCTGTTTCGAACATTGGTCAGACAGACCAGCATAGCTGAAAAATCTGCCATGTGGCAGAGGATTGTCGATAAGGTGAATGCTGTTGCGCCCATCCTAAGGACCAGGCATGAATGCCAAGCCAGGTGGTACGATCTGCGCAGTGCGGTCAAGAGGAAAATGAATGAAGAATATGCCCAGACTAACATCACTGGAGGTGGGCCGCCCCGCAGACCCGTACACTACCATCCCTGGGAGGAGAAGGTGATGGCCCTGCTACCGCCGGTGGGAGTACATGGAGTGAAAGGAGTTGCAGAGCCTGGTGAGTACACAAACAACTTACGTAACTTGGGGGCAATGGGGTCACACCACATATACACCAAATGCACGCAACTTCCCCCAAGCACTCACCACACACAACCACACTCAAAAACCACGCTCATGCCACTAACGTCTCCATGCACCCTTCACAAATCAAGGCCCCACAAAACACATTGTGAAAATGAGACGCAGACACCAATGCCCTCAGCCCATATGGCATAGGTACATACCCATGCACAATGCACAGGGACTGGCAAAATACTGACAAGATAGCTGACACTTGGCCCTGCTGTATGCAGCACAAGGCCCTCCTGGGACCACTGTACACTCAAACACCAACTCCACAAGCACAGGTATCTAGCACAGGAACTCACACTCACTGTCATGCCAGCATGCACCATGAGGGGACAGACACATCACCTGGGAGACCCAATGACAACTCACACTACACACAACAGCAGGCCCGGTCACAACCCCCACCCCTAACACAAGCACACACCCCCGGGGCAGGCAACGGATTTACACACTCCCACAATGGACATGTGACACATGTGACACAACAAGACCAATCCATAGCCAAATAAGCATCATAGCCAACAATCTACAGGTCAAACACTCAGGAGAACATCCCAATCTGTCCCCCGCAACATACCCATCCCCAAGTGGACATTGAGAGGAATGCTAGGCACATCCAACTACCTGGAGGAACTGTGTCAACTCGAATATGTATGAAACATAGATGTCGCATGAAACACCATTAACATTCACACACAGGGCAACGTCGTCGATCTCCCCCCTACACTGGGGGGGAAGAATCACAGTCCCAGGCTCCGCGTGAAGACGATCCCACCGGCAGCGACGACTCTCACCACTCCGTGGATGACCCCGACCAACCTGGACCCTCTGGTGCCCAAGCCCCTGCAGCACCTGCGTCAGGTACATCTGTGCCAACCACCACCCCCATTCCTGCCACATCCCAGGACACACCCAGGAGCCCTGCTCACACTGAACAACAGAGCCAGTCTGACCAGGAGGGACAAGGTTCTCCGGGCACCCAGGAGGAGGCAGGCAACCCTGCAAATGCCATCCCTCAGGGGTCCCGTAGACCCCATGTGCCCACAAGGGCAGGCCAGGCTCAAGTGGGCAGGGGTGGTGGGAGTGGAGGCAGGCGGAGGCGCGAACCTGACCAGCCAGCTCAGGACACCGGTATGTCACACATACGCAACATCCTAGACTCATACTGGCGTGACACCAGAGGCATCAACCAGGTCGTGTCAAGACTCTCCGAGATGCAGGGGACCCTCGATGAGATTAAGAACCTGCAGGTCGAGCATCATGCCAGTCATCAACAACACCAAGGACGGATGGAGGCAAGACTGGCTGAGCTCCTGGCGTTGCACAGGGACGTGAGCCAATCACTCCGTCAGATCGCCCAAAGCATGGGCAACCCTCCCTGTGCCACCAGGCGTAGACCAGCACCAGACAGGAGCGTCCCCAGCATCGTCAAGGCCTGGATCTGAGGGTCCCCGGAGGAAGGTGGGTCGTCCACGGAAAAGACCGTGAGAGTCAGCGGACCATCCACATCTCCCAGGTCACCTGGCCTGGCACCTGGCCCTCTGGCGCAACAGCACCACCTCACCCAATGAAATTCTCTGCCACATGGACTTGCTGGTCACAGTCTGACCAATGATGACCAACACTGTGGTCTGGACTCTGATGACTTCCAATGCCAAGGATACCATCTCCCCCTGTGAACTTTGGATTCTATTCCCCCGGTACAGCACCTAATTGCATCTACCAAACCACTTACCCCACCGCAAATAAATATTTCACTTTGGACATGAGACGTTCCTGTCATTTTGCATTATTCTATGACATATGTGTGTGGAAATGTCTAACTATGCCTGAGTGTTGAACCAACTCCAGCAATCCATACCCTGGGATCAGAGTCTGGTACAGGACACACATGGGTCACAAGGTGTCATTCAATGTAGGCATGGAGCACAACACTCACCTGTGATGGCCTCTGGCTGCTGAGGGGGTGCTTGCTAAACTGTGCGGGGAGACCTATTTGGGAGATCATCATCAAGGCGTAGAGGTCATGGCTCATGTGGAGGTTCCCGGGGAGGGAGTCCCAGTTATGTGTGGCCAGGTGGGAGAACAATGTCCTGTATGCTGGAGTACGGTGGATGTGAAGAACGGTTGCCAGGGCAAGGTTGGATGCACGGAGATGGCCCAACGGGATCCAGGATGACAGACGTACAAGGTTGGTTGGGGTCGGGGTTGTGGACTGCCTCCTGAGTGTGGGTGGGGAGTGTGGAGGTCACTCTGCAGCAGACAGTGATCTATTGCAGCTATCCATGGTGGACGGTGAGGTGGCTGGGGCGCAGGGTGTTGAATCTGAGGTGTGCAGATGCCCCTGGAAGTGGACCAGTTTCCTGGGAGTTTGGATGTACTTGCTTCGTAGAGGGCAGGGCAGTATTTGACACGGATGTTGTCATGGACCTGGGGGATGGTCTGTCTTTTCTTGGAGTGGATCTTTGTGTGGATCATGTGCATAATGCAGAGGGCGTTGCAGCATGAGGTACAGATGCTGTGGACTAGCATGGCATATGTGAGCGAGCCAAACATGATGCACACCATCTTGTGTGTGTGGCCACTGGGTGCTTGTGCAGGGCTCTTGCGGGTGGGACACAGGCACTTGACCCAGCTGGAAGGGGACAATCCTCAGATGTCCACCTCAGTCCTGTACAAGTCCAGCCTCAGGTGGCTCGTGTGCAGCCATTCATCAATGGATCTCATGCATACTTGAATGATGGAACTGCCAATGTCTGTGTCTTTGTTGAGGGTGAGGAGAACCTGGCTATCAATGGCATACGAGCTGATGATGAGGTGCTGGGCCCATGTGATGGTGGAGAGGGGGGTCCTGGACACTGTAGATTGACATGCTGAGAGATGATACCTGTGCCATGTCCCAGACGATGACACCATACTACATGCTGAAGCCTTGAGTCCCACTCCCATACCCTTGCTGGGCTACAGAGCCGGTGGGGAGTATTAGGGACGTGACCTGGTTGGTGTGACAGGGCCTGGAAGGCGGGGCAGCGCAGTGTAGGCAGTTGGAGTTGCACACTCAGCATGCAAAGGTGTCGTGTGTGTGCCCAGGGTATGTCTGACAGCAGGCGTTAGATGTGCGGATGGACATAGCTCGGAGTGTGGATGCTACATCAGACTGTAGTGTGATGTGGGTTATGCAAGGACAGGATGGTGGTGCAATGTGCACCTTGCATGTGCTGATGGTCCAGCCTTTGGCACCACATGGCGGCAACAGTGGCCTAGACAAGCTGAGGACAGCAAAATGAATGGGTGGAGGGAGGAAGTGAGGAGCATCCTGGAGGCGTGTGTGTTGCCAAATCTGGATTCTCCGTGGGCCCTTGCTGCAGGGGCCGCAGCAGCAGGCGGCATCTCCTTGCAAAATGACAGAATTTGCACACATAGACTAGGATGTCAGAAGGACAACTGCAACAGGCGCGTGTGTAAAGTAAGGAGTGTCCAGTGTCACATGGCACACCCAGAGACAATGCATGTACAATCACCAAAGAAGCATGACACCGGATCAGGAAACTGAAGGCCGACTTGCGCACAGGAGACACACCCTCAGCAGCTGTTGATGGCCCATTGTGTGAACCAACATGCCAAAAAACATACACGACCATGTACTTCATGCCCAATAGGGAGCCTAACCCATGAGCAACTGCATGCATGTTGCTAAACTACACATGGACTCCTATTCATAATCTACCACAACTATGCCAGATATGCTACATACAAAGTGCCAAGAGCCCTGCATTGACAGAGATGAGGCACCTTTGAGTGTGACGAACACCTTTATTACTCAGCCTCACACTAAGGGAAATGCATCAATTGGAACAGACTCACAGGTCATTTGGCTGACCATGTGTGACCTACACTGGACACCCCCTTCAACACACAGATGTGTAAATCCTACTGAGCTGGCACACAAGTGAAGGGGTTGAGCCTAACACCCCTTGATGCACACAGAGAGTCTACAATTCCCCATTGAGCCTCATATAGGGATGTCCCACACTATGTCCACCATTAGCATCCCGTATGTTCCTGAGGGACGTTATACACACATTGATGCCTTCTTCAGAATCCACAAACCAAAACAGATGACTGTAAGGAAGGGTAACTATCAATTCATGGGAGCCATGCAACACGTCATGTGCCCCATGGTGAGTCGACATGTATGCATGGTAACACAACATGCACAGGTGCAGTCCCCACATATCACAAACACGTACCACCCACAAAATGCCTTGCTGCACTCCTTACCCCAAATGACTTTTCACCATGTCTGTGCATGTAACTCTGATCCAGCACACGTTGCAATACTCATGAGGAATAGCAGGAGGGCAATGATGACATGAGCAGACGACAGCCGCAAGAACCTGGGGAGAACAGACACACAACAAGTCAGCGAAGAGCTAGTAATCCTCAGGCATGTACATGTACTCTACAGGAATGATGTTGTCACCATGCCCTTAATAAATTTAGTGTCCCAGCTAATATGTGTGGAATGACACCATCACTTGAATGACACATCAGAACACACCTCCAAGTCACTTAGCACACAGTCAGCTCGACACACACATTGCAACATATGCCACACAAGGCTCAAAGCGTGCACACTCAGACACAGGGACTCACCATCATGAGAAGAAGTTGCGGATAAGCTGACTCCGGATGTCCTCATCCTCATCCTCACTTGCCCCGTGCCCGAGCCCTATATCCTCCACGGGTGGATGATCCTGCTCATCCGGATCAAGGATGAGTGGCACGGCCTTCTCCACTGCCATGTTGTGCAACATGCAGCACACAATGAAGATTTTGCAGACCTTCACCGGGGCATATGGGAGGGTGCCGCCGGTCTTGTGGAGGCACCGGAATCTGCTCTTTAGGAGTCCAAACGTCCTCTCAATCACGCGCCTCGTCTGCCCATGGGTGTCGTTGTACCGGTGTTCGATGGCTGTTCTGGGGTTGCGGAGAGGCGTCATCAGCCATGGCATGTTGGGATAGCCAGAGTCCCCTACATGGAAACATCATGTGAAGAAGTGGGTCAGGAGATGCCGTAAGATACAAAGATAACACAGGACTAACAGGGTATACCCACCAACAAGACATGCTCGTTCCGCGTGCAGCTGCAGCATCATTTCTGGCACCCTGCTACGCCTCATGATGTATGCATCGTGTGCGGACCCTGGAAAACGTGCACAGACATGGGAAATCAGCATGTTAGCAAGACACACCACAAGGGCATTAATGGAGTGGTAATGTTTTCTGTTTCTATAGGCTACCTCCTGTGCCTGTGGTGGTACCAATGCCACATGTGTCCCATCAATGGGCCCAATTACATGAGGCATCCCTCCCAGGGCATAGAACTCACCCTTGACACCTGTCAACTGCTCACGAGTGGGAAAATGGATAAATTCATCCAGGTGCACCAACATGGCTTCAATAACATCATGCAGGACACGGCTGAACATTGTCTGGGACATGCCACCGACATCAGCTATGGTCAATTGAAACGTGCCGGTGGCAAAAAAATGTAGGGCTGCCATCACCTTCACCTTGGGGGTCAGAGCTGTAGGATACCTGTGTTGTGGTTGGAGGTGTGGTGCAAGCCGGCGGGTCAAGTCCTCTATCAACTCTTGCGAGAAGCGGTATCTGCGTATGCAGTCATGTTCACGCATGGCATCCAGGTCTGGCATTCGTCTGGGGAGAGGTGGTGCCCTGCAGAGATTTGGAAGGAATAACGAAGAGTGAGTACATTACCACACCAATGTCACTGAGGTGAGCACATGTTCAACAGCTAATACACATCTGCTTAACACAGAGTCTGTGCTGTGCAATACATCCAGGACACGTGGGCCAGCCAGGTGATACTCCTATGAAGAGCCAGCCACAATAGTTGCATGGCAATGTTGACGTGACATGCCATGAACATAGCCGTTGGCCAGTGTAAGTGACAAGCCAGACACATTATATGAGTGACAGACATCCCCATATCAGCATTTGAAGGATGTCATCTCATACAGACAGCTGGCGGGAGTCTAGACGCACAAGTCACATGTTTTCTGGAAATGGACAGATGACACACATTTCCATTAAGGGGTCCATGTCAAAAACTGATGACACAGACATTGAGAGAACGCAGATATTGCCTCATGTCAGGAAGTCATCTTCGAACCATCATGACACATGTAACGTGTGAGTCCACATGTGGCATGGTGTGTGTATATGTGTGTCATGCACATATGCACACAGACACATGTTCGATGCTGCAACAGCAGATGGAGTTGACGGAACACCAACGGAAAGCTCATGGGAACACATGACACACACATGACATAGTCACATCGTGGCATGCTGGGATTCACATGTGAGGTGTAATTATCTGTGTACCTGGCATCAGGGGACAGTTGTGGGTGTTGCTGACTGTGCCATACCAGTGATGCAGTGCTTGACACGTGTGTCCTACATGCACACATGTGCAAAGTGTGAAGGGGAAGTGTGCCACGTAGTGCCCCATCACACATGACATGTGTAAACAGCTCATCACACATCTATTGTGCCACAACATGAGGAGACATGTGCCACATCACTGCCTAAGAACCGCAGTTACACCCAGGGTCTGGCCCGGGGAGGGAACTAGAGGCGTTAGGGCACTAGAGAACGGTCAGCCTCCAACCAAGGCTATGAACCACAGAAAGGACCGTTCCTAGTTGTATCTAAGAGATGCCCAATTTAGTGGGGGCAAATCACAAAAAGTGACGGACTGGCATCACACACCACCAGGTGTCATGCTTCATCATCTGCCAGTCCTCGCCCTCTAAAATCCGCGTTTGATAGAGGGCGGGCATACACCTGGAGACAGGGATGCACTTCTAAACTAAGTGGGGGCCCAAACAAAAAAGGAGTGAGTGAATTTAAAAACCATCATAGTATACCTGAACAATTTTTATTCTATGGGGTTACTATGTGGGATTAAAATATATAAGTGCGGTGAGTGGGGACCTTATCATCCCGTTGCCGCTGTGAATCAGTGATTGTTAATAGGGGGTCAACATGTTTCTGCCTGTATTGTCCACTTGGGTACGTGGCATTCTTCAGGACCTTAGATATTGGGCTCCAATCTTACCACTGGGGGCGTAGGCCTATAGCCAGCTGCCACCTGTTTAGAGAAACCTGTAAGAGAGAGGGGGTGAGACAAACATATAATACTCAAAATGGTTGTCATTCGGTAGACCTTGATGTGTCACAGTCACGCTCCATACTTACTGCTCTCTCCTAAAGTGAAAAAGGTGAAAAATGTATATGAGTGTCAGGCATCTGTGTTCACTCTGACATTCATGTGAATAACATGGAAGTCTTACCCTATTGGAAAAACCTATTTGCCCCATGGGAGGGGTAGGGGGGGGGGGGGAATCCTTGTGGCCACATTCTGGTGGGAGACGGTAAAGGATGAAGACAAAAGGGTTAAAAACCAGACTGGTTAGGAAAGGTATATCAAAGAAACTTAGTTAATTAGCAGAAAAAAACGTCAGGGCGTGTTTCGTCTACTATAGTTTCAACCTGTTGGAAGAAGACATCAGAACACCGACTTACAGTTCAAGGTGTACTCCCCGCTAGAAAACCTAGCGCTGCATGCGTCCAGCCTCCTCCCCGATGACATTAAGTGTAGTGCGCAGCAAGCTTTTATACTGTTGGGTGTTGGAATCGTGGCATGCGATATGGGTTTCAGGTGAGCGTGGCGCACAGTGATGATGCCGCATTTTCTGTGTCCTGAGCGAAGCATGCAGAAGAGACTACACGTTGCCTGTTTGTTGCCTGACCCTCGTGGGGGTGTGTCAGCACATGGCGCTGCTCCATGACACGCCGCTTCCTGTGTCCCGTCATTACTACAGATTATTGCCTGGGGTGGGGCGGGTCATAGGGAAGAAACAGCTTTTGTCCAATGAAAGCGCCTCCCATAGTTTATGGAGATACAAGGGAGTGATTTAACGTGTGTAGACCCTTTATACAGAAATATGGGGAACATGTGCCCTGCTCATGACTGTTATTTCATGACGAGAGCAGTTTCGAGTATTTACACAGAAGAAAAAGAGGACAAACCCAGATTCTATACAGTCAGGGTGACGGTGTGGTTAAACCCACAGTTAGTGCACAAGTCGATATTGCAGCTACCGCATGATTGCGGATCAAGATGATTATAGTTTTAGGGAGTAAGGGAAGCTACGCCTAGCTCTATTCACATGTATTACTGTGTCTATTGTTTGTGTTCTTGTCTTTATAATGGGACTGTTAAAGTGTATGTTTGGTGACCGCTAAAGGAAGTTACTTCATTTGTAGCCATGGGATATCATCGTTCAATCCGTTTTTCCATGTCCCAAGGCGAAACACCCAGCACTGTTCTCTAACATGTAGAACATGTGAGAGGCAGCCATTGCGCTTCTGTACTACTTCCAGTACTGTCCATCTTAGATCTTTATCAGAGTGTTCTTTCTCAAGGAAGTGTTTTGTTAATTTGGTGTTATCTTTCTTCCTTCTGATAGTGCGCCGGTGCTCACTAATTCTGGTCTTTACACGCCTAGTAGTCATGCCAACATACATGAGTTGGCAAGGGCATTTGAGTAGATACACTACATTCTCTGTGTTGCAGTTAGAGAAGTTCTTCTGAATCCATGGTCGCTCAGTACCTATGTCCACTTCTTTTGTGGTGGCCGAAAATTGGCATGATACGCAATCGCCACAGGGGTAATGTCCAGTTGGTCGTTTGTGGCCCCATAGTGTCAGTTGGTTGTCATCTGTAGCGCCTGGTGGTTTTGTATGGACTAGTTCATCTTTGATGTTCCTACTGCGTTTGTACGCAAATAGGGGTTGGGTCCAGACTTTGTCGCTGGTGTTTAATATGCGCCATTTCTTTTGTATAATGTTCTGGATCTTGTTGGACGCTGGGGTAAAGGTGGTGACACACACCATCCGGTTGGCCGGCTCCTTTGGCGTATTTTCTAGAAGAGCTGCCCGGTTGTTATTTCGAGCTCTTTTTTTGGCATTCTTGACAAATTTTTGGGGGTAATTTCGTGCCCTGAGTTTCATTTCCAGGGTGACTGCTTGTTCATGAAAGTCTAAAATTTCTAAACAATTTCTGCGGATGCGCAGAAATTGCCCTACTGGGAGGTTTTGTCTTAGGGCTTTGGGATGGAAGCTTTCAAAAAGCAGAAGGCTGTTTTTGTCAGTTGCTTTGTTGTGAACTCTCGTGCGTAGGCCTTCTGAAGATAGGTTGATTTCAAGGTCCAGGAAGATTGCTCTTTCTTTGTCGATGGTATGCCTGAATCTCAAATGTGAATCAATGCTGTTTATCCATTCCACGAATGATTGTGCTTCTTCATTGGTACCCCTCTAGACGATCGGAACGTCGTCGATGTACCTCTTCCACATTTTGATTTGATCAAGGTAGGGGTTGGTTTCCTTAAAGATATGGTCCTCCTCAAATTGGTGTACGTAGAGGCATGCCAGACTGGGAGCGAATGTGCTTCCCATTGAAGTACCTTTGATCTGGTGGTATATCACGTCCTTGAATTCAAAAAATGTTTCACATAGTGCCAGTTCTGCGCATTCCATTATGAAGTGTTGTGGTGTGACATAGTTCCAATCCTGGTTTAGAATTATTTGCTCTACCACTTGTAAAGTGCGCACCTGTGGTATACTGGTATATAACGCTTCAATATCCATGGTGACCAGGGTGTCATCGATATGATTGATAGGCATGTCACGTAGGAGACAGAGAACATCCTTTGTGTCCCGTAGGAAGGTTCTTGAATTTTGGACAATAGGTCTCAGGAACCAGTCACAGAACTGGGATAGGGGTTCTATTATGGAACCGATCCCTGAGACTATGGGTCTTCCTGGTGGTGGGACCCTGTTCTTATGTATCTTTGGCAGGGTATAGAACCTGGGCATCCTAGGGTTCTCATTAATGAGGAAGTCTGCTTCATGTTGTGTAATCCAGTTGTTAGCGGTGGCTTCTACCACGATGGACTTTATTTTGGTCATTAGGCATGCAGTAGGGTCCGTCTGATAAACCTCATAGATGGTTGCATCGGCTAATAGTCTCAGGCACTCTTGATCGTATGCGTTTGTGTCCAGGATCACTGTGGCCCCACCTTTATCCGCTGGTTTAATCGTGATGTCTCTGTTGGTTTTGAGATTTAACATCGCGGATTTTTCTTCCCGAGTTAGGTTTTGGAAGCCTTTTAGATTGTGAAAATCGATCTTTTCAATTTCTGCCAATACTGCCTGTTCAAAAGCCAGAACCTGGCATGGAATAGATTGTATAGGTGGACAAAAGGTAGATTTATTTCTAAAATCAGTGTGTCCATCGTCCTTCGGTTTGTTTATTTCAGTGTCTCCAAAGAGGGCCCTGAGTCTGATTTTCTGAAAAAAATGTGCCAGTTCGGTGTGTAGGGTAAATGGATCATTTGGGGGAGTGGGTACGAAGCCTAAACCTTTCTGTAGTACTGATTGTTCAGGTCCTGATAGTTGGTAATTACTTAGGTTCACTATGTTCGTGTCTGTTTGCTCGTTGAGGCAGTGGTGCCTTTGCCCCTGCTCCTTGTTACTGCGCCTAGTTGGTCTTCGACGGTTTCCTCCCAGTGTACTCTTGCTCCTCTCCATTGTTTCTGTTTTCCTCTGCCTCGTCCCCTGCCCCTGGATAAAAAAGGTTGTGGGCCGGGATAATAGCCAAAGTTCGGCGGATAGAATGGTGGTTGCTGCCAAAATCCATACGGATTCATTGGAGGGGCGTACATGTGTTGGTTATGGTACGGTCTTTGTTGTTGACCTTGGTTGGTAGTACCTCCATTTTCTTCTTTGCCGCTTTCTGATGTACTGCGCTCATCTCCTGAACTGAAAGTCCAGTTCAGGGGAGTTGGACGGGGCGTTGTTGCTGCTGTCGTCTCCTGGTAGGTTGGGGTTCTTGAGCCTTGATACAGAAACATGGAAGACAAAGGAGGCCAATAGCTTATTTCTCATCAATACTAGATGCAGTGGCAATAGGTCTGCCAGGATGTCTGAAAGCTGTAGCGGCCACATGCCGGAGTCTAGAGCAAAGTGAGGGAATTGCGATGGGGTATCCAGTAAGAGTGTTTGTACCCCATAGTGTGGCGATCCTTTTAACAAGGAGTCGAACACAGTTCATGTCACATAGTCGGCTGACTAAGTATGAAAAGGTCATTCTAGGTGCAAACAATGTAAGTCTGGAAAGATGTGTGAATGTGAATCCAGCTACACTTTTGCCTGATGCAGAGAGAGTGGAGATAAGGGAAGAAGCTGATCATGATTGTCTGGATGTGCTTGATTACTGCACAAAACCTC
This sequence comes from Triturus cristatus, assembly GCF_964204655.1. Classification (NCBI taxonomy): domain Eukaryota; kingdom Metazoa; phylum Chordata; class Amphibia; order Caudata; family Salamandridae; genus Triturus; species Triturus cristatus. The sequence goes on along the minus strand of NC_140589.1, from coordinate 1,216,037,929 downwards.
GTCCTGATATAAGAGATCTACCACTGCCAGAGAGTGATCATATGTTTTTTGTGGATGGATCCTGTTTGAGAACAGAAGAAGGAGTGTTGAATGCAGCCTATGCAGTATGCACAGTTTCAGCAGTTATAGAGGCATCACCCTTGAAAGGAGTTAAATCCGCTCAAGTAGCAGAAATAGTGGCATTAACCAAGGCATGCAAGATTGGGAGAAATGCAAGAGTTACTGTGATGACTGATAGCCAGTATGGTTTCGGAGTTGTCCATGATTTCGGCCAATTATGGCTGCAAAGAGGTTTCCTGACCTCAAGTGGAACTCCCATAAGGAATGCAGAAGTGTTTGGAAAATTGCTAGAGGCAATACAAATGCCCAAAGAATTGGCTGTGGTAAAATGTGCTGCTCATGGACAAGGTAGTGATTACATCACTACCGGAAACCGGTTTGCAAATGACATGGCTCAGTATTGTGCCCGAAACAAATATTCGATTAATCGGTCTAAGGAAAAGGAAATGTCTTTTTGCTCCATAATGTTTACTAACGTTATGGGAACATGGGATGAAGTGAGGCAATTGCAGGATGAAGCAGGAGATGAGGAAATGAGACAGAGGGTTAAAGCAGGATTTGCACCCAGAGAAAAGGATAATGTGTGGGTCTATCGGGATGGAAGACCAGTAATGCCTGATAGCATGATGTCAACCATGGCACGGGTGTATCATGGCCAAGGACATCTGGGAAGGGATGCCATGAAAAGGGCCTTTTAACAGACCTGGTATAATCCAAAATTCAGGCTGATTGCAGAGAGTCTCTGTCAGAGATGTTTGACATGTCAGCAGTACAATCCTGGAAGGAAAACAGTGGTGAGTCTGGGCACCATAGGTCGAGAGGGGGGACCTTTCACCAGAATGCAAGTAGATTTCATTGAAATACCCCCTTACAACAAACTGAGATATGTTTTGGTGGTAGTTTGTCTGTTCTCTAGGTGGGTGGAGGCATACCCGACCAGGAGAAATGATGGAATCACAGTGGCCAAGCTATTGTTGAGGGAATTCATCCCAAGGTACGGGTTCCCAATAACCATTGAATCAGACAGAGGAGGACATGTCTATAATGAGATCATGAAACTAATTTGTGAAGCATTGGGTGTACAGCAGAAACTGCATTGTGCCTACCGACCAGAGGCTTCTGGTGTGGTCGAGCAAATGAATGGTACCATCAAAAATAGAATTGGAAAAATGTGTTTGGCCACAGGTTTGAAATGGCCTGATGTCTTGCCTCTGGTTTTGATGACCATTAGGTCTACTCTAGATAGAACCACAGGTTTGAGTCCACACAAGATCATCATGGGACGTGCCATGAGACATGTGTTTGTGCCAGTCAACAAGCTGATGACTATAACTGATGACATGATTTTGGATTACTGTAAAGGCCTGGCTGACGCAGTTCATTCTGTGTTTCACCAGGTTGGAGCGGATGCCACCACACTTGAAAAAAAACCAGCCCATGATTTGAGCCCAGGGGACTGGGTAAGGATAAAAGTACACAGAAGAAGAAATTGCCTGGTTCCAAGGTGGGGAAGGCCAAGACAGATCATCTTGACCACAACAACTGCTGTGAAGTGTGCAGGACTGAAAAACTGGATACATGCTAGTCACACACTGAGAGTTCCAAATCCAGCAGACGGCATTGGCAAAGAATACTTTGACGAATCAGAATCAAGTGATGAGTCAAGCAGTGAAAGCCTAAAAACAAAAGAAAATCCTGAAAGGGGGAGAATGAGCCAAGACTAGTTCAGACCCCCAGAGAAGAAATTTTGAGAAAAGATTGCAAATTTCAGATACTTCAGATTCTGGAGATGAGCAAAACGCCAGTAGTGAACACAGAAAAAAGAAAAGGAAAGAAAAGAACATTCAGTCAGAAGTACCCTTTGCACCAGATGAAAGAGTAGAAGAAATTCCATCTGAGAAAATACTGGAAGAAGAAGAAGAAGAAGGGACAGTTGCAGAAAGAGAGGGACAGATTGCGGAAAACCCCCGAGGAGGTGTAGGGAACTGCAACACCCAGATAGACGAAGGGACAATTAGTCAGCAAGAAGATTGCGTGCCGGAGACCCGAGGAGGGACAGAAGTAGGGCCAACCCAAGAGGTGGAAAAGGAGATTTCTGAAAAAGAAAAATCAAATGAAACGGAATCTGAAGACAGTGAAACAGAGATACCAGAAGGTCGAGTTCTGAGAAAGAGAACTTGGATCGAGGAAAGAAATGGCAAAGACGGCAAACCAAGAAGGAACGCTAAAGGAGACATTTGGCCAAATAAAATTAAGAAACTGAGATACAGATTGATACGAGCTAAACCCTCAAAGGCTGAACAGATGAATGAAGTAACTAGTCAGCGTCCAGAGAAAGAGGGAGAAACAGAAGTGTCAGAAGCAAACAAACGAGCAAGAAAGCCAAATCAGAAATATAAGTCACCTGAATGGACGTACGTGGCACTGCCTGAACAAGGAGAAGAGGCAGATAGTCTGAAACTGATAAAAGAAGAAGAAACTGGGGAAATTCTGAGAGTTATCCTATCCGACATTGGAGAAGAAGCGGAAGATCAGGAAATCCTGCATGTGGATGACGAGAAAGAAGTGAAAAACGACGAAAGGCCAAGCTGAGTAATTTGGACGATCCTTGTAGGAATACACAGGATTGAAAAAGAAAATTGCGATATTTGGACAACCTGATAAGTTTTAGCTTCAAAAGCTATAAGAGGCGGAGTAGAAGAGGCTAAGTCAAAAGACACGGTTAGATCTAACAAGATGGCTAACATAGATGATAATAAGAGTAGATGTACCTTCATGAGAAGATGGTGCAAGACATGTTGCTGTTGTACAGGACTATTAATGCTTCTTTGGAGCGTACTCGCTCTTTTGATCTCTTTCAAAGTAACTTTAGATACATTAGCAGGACATACTGAGAATATGACTAATATAGTGAAGAACTCACAAAAAGTAATACCGGTTAGAACAAGCACAGAGCATGTGCATCAAGATAGGTCAATAAATGATTTTTCTAGTAATGTGTTTTCAAAATTGTTGTATGAATATGTTAAAACAATGGAAGTAAGGGATTGCTACGTCTGCATGCAATTACCTGCATCTGTTTCAGAAGGGGTGACTTATCATCACCTCCCAGCAACTTATGGAATAACATGTAGCGTTTTAACTAGTATATTTTATCAAGTAGGAAAATTAGAATATAATTTGTCTAACTTAGATAATAGCACAAACCAAAGGAAATGATGAACGGAGTGTTGAACATTGCAAGCACTCACCCCCAGTCAACTGATCTGGGTTTAATCCATCACCATTCTTTAGCCCACTCTGCCACCCCAGTTCAGACATGGCCATATGCAAATCAGTCTGACCCTGTGCCTCATGGGAACAGTCCAGCCCGAACTGCCAAGCCATGTCTTCCCTGGACCGGAAACAAGCTTCCTAGGACCGGTTTCTGGCATTTCAGCCGTCTTCAGCCAGGCTTGCTTGAATCCAGTGGCAAAGTGAGCAAGGGACTCACGTCTGAGCATACCCTGCCAACTTATGGCGAACAAAGCAAAAACCAAAGGAAATGATGAACGGAGTGTTGAACATTGCAAGCACTCACCCCCAGTCAACTGATCTGGGTTTAATCCATCACCATTCTTTAGCCCACTCTGCCACCCCAGTTCAGACATGGCCATATGCAAATCAGTCTGACCCTGTGCCTCATGGGAACAGTCCAGCCCGAACTGCCAAGCCATGTCTTCCCTGGACCGGAAACAAGCTTCCTAGGACCGGTTTCTGGCATTTCAGCCGTCTTCAGCCAGGCTTGCTTGAATCCAGTGGCAAAGTGAGCAAGGGACTCACGTCTGAGCATTCCCTGCCAACTTATGGCGAACAAAGCAAAAACCAAAGGAAATGATGAACGGAGTGTTGAACATTGCAAGCACTCACCCCCAGTCAACTGATCTGGGTTTAATCCATCACCATTCTTTAGCCCACTCTGCCACCCCAGTTCAGACATGGCCATATGCAAATCAGTCTGACCCTGTGCCTCATGGGAACAGTCCAGCCCGAACTGCCAAGCCATGTCTTCCCTGGACCGGAAACAAGCTTCCTAGGACCGGTTTCTGGCATTTCAGCCGTCTTCAGCCAGGCTTGCTTGAATCCAGTGGCAAAGTGAGCAAGGGACTCACGTCTGAGCATACCCTGCCAACTTATGGCGAACAAAGCAAAAACCAAAGGAAATGATGAACGGAGTGTTGAACATTGCAAGCACTCACCCCCAGTCAACTGATCTGGGTTTAATCCATCACCATTCTTTAGCCCACTCTGCCACCCCAGTTCAGACATGGCCATATGCAAATCAGTCTGACCCTGTGCCTCATGGGAACAGTCCAGCCCGAACTGCCAAGCCATGTCTTCCCTGGACCGGAAACAAGCTTCCTAGGACCGGTTTCTGGCATTTCAGCCGTCTTCAGCCAGGCTTGCTTGAATCCAGTGGCAAAGTGAGCAAGGGACTCACGTCTGAGCATACCCTGCCAACTTATGGCGAACAAAGCAAAAACCAAAGGAAATGATGAACGGAGTGTTGAACAGTGCAAGCACTCACCCCCAGTCAACTGATCTGGGTTTAATCCATCACCATTCTTTAGCCCACTCTGCCACCCCAGTTCCTTTGGTTTTTGCTAACTTAGATAATATTCTTGGACGATTGCCCATGAATAAGGAATTAAATCCAGCTAAAGAAGCAAATACATTAGGAGAAATTTTTATAGAAACTAAAAGACTAACTCTAGAATATATTTTGAAGAACAATTTAACTTGTAGTTTGAAACCAGAAGAGAAAACATTCTTGGATATGGTTGAGGAGAGACGATTGAAAATACACAAGAATGCAGAAGGACATAAAGAAGGGGAAAACATTTGGGCAATAGATGGGAACAAGGAAACGCAAGGTGATGTTAGGCCAACAATAGCTATAGATTCACCACAGAAAGGCAAATTATGCATCATGAGAGAAAGATCTCAGTATGATTACATATACATAGGGACAAGTGAGTGTCGTGATACATACTTCATTGCATCTGGATGGAGATTTAGAGGAGGAGAAGACCCAGTTTTTCCTGGATTGTATTATATTCGTGGGAACAAGGCTTATTACAGACTGCCTGACCATTGGTATGGCACATGTTATGTAGGCCTGGTCTTTCCAAAGATCTTTCACATGGATAGAGTAGAAAATAGTGGACCAAATAACCTACTAATGCGTAGCAGAAGAGAAACCTGGTTAGAAATCGTAGGGGATATTTTTGGAGCCTTGATACCAGCAGTGGGAATATCTTTGAATGCAAATAATATTCGGAAGCTGTCCACCATTGTGGATCGTTTGTCAACAAGCACAGCTGGAGGATTTCTATTGGTAAACACTGAATTAGTTGCCATGCGTGCTATGATTATGCAAAATCGACTTGCCCTTGATATTTTATTGGCAAAAGAGGGTGGAGTCTGTGGAATGCTGAAAGTTCGACATTGTTGCACTTACATTCCTGACGAAAGCAGATATCTAAAAGTCTATATAAAAAATATTACAGAATTGCATGACGAAATAAAACCACTGGAGGTTGAAAGTATTTGGACTAGAATTAGTAATAAGATGGCTGCTATAAAAGCTTTCTTAAGTAAATTAGGTAATACCATAATAGGGAAAATATTATTTCCATTAACCTGTGTGATTTTCGTATTATTACTACTTAGATTAGGATGTATGTGTTGTAGATATAGAAGAAATAAAAAGAAGGTTAAAAGAGAAATTTACAAAAAGAGAGAAAAGAAACCAGAAAAAGATCTCAATGAAATAGAAATGGAAGAGTGGAAGGAGAGTATGTATGATAGAACCCAGAGACAAGATGAAAGGGAAACAGAATTTTAATTAAGCAAAAACACATTTCAAATTTCTGCAAAAAGGTGAAATAAATTTGAAATTTGTGGGTTGTTTTGGTGGTGATAAAATCACCAAAGGGGGGATTGATGGAGCGGGTAAAATAAAAATATTTGATATACCCAATCCATTTATACAAGTTTTATTAAAACGACTAATGAATAAATTCTAATGAATTATAATGTGTGGTAATTGAATTAATCAACCTTATTAACCAAGAGAATACACGTGGGAATGCATTTGCATGGCTAAAATAATAAGTGAACTAAGTTTGTACGCATATTAAATTTATATGTTTAGCTTAAGCAACATTCATGTGTTTTGCGCTTAAATAAATCAGCATTAACGGCTTTAAATGTCGCTTATGGCTAGATAAATGCATACACATAAAGGTATTAGCAAGGGAATAACATTGTTTTATTCATTTCCATGTATTAATTACGTTTTGTGTTTCTTTACCTTAAGTTCACTATTTCGGCCTGCTAAAAGATGGCCGCCAACTGAATCCACACTAAAGTACATGACTTCATGCAATTGACAATGGAGGAAGGCGTCTGCACTGACTACGTAGCAACCTCTCCTTGAACCCCTGAACTAGGTCCATGAAGACTACTCTGGACGAGATGCCAACGTCCCTGAACACGGAAGAAATGTTGCAAATAAGGAACCAAAAGCCACCTATTCACAATAGACTGATACTTTCCTGACCTGGGAACGATTTTCCCATACGCCTAGTTTAATACATCATCCGTATGAGAACCTTTAAATTGTTTCTTAAAATCTTGGGACGGGGTTGAATTCAGCCAATGAAAAGCCTAGAAATTATTACATGTATCTATTATATGTAAATTTCAGCATAAATATTAGTAGTCCAGAGAGGAAAATTAGGTTACCACCCAATGAGCTCGAGACGCACCCTGATCGATGCTACTCTATGTGATTCACCACGATGACAGCAGAGGACGGGACAGTAGAATCTCTGATGAATTTCTGAGGACCAGATTCTGACTTAGAGAACGACAATTAGCCAGAATAGGTAATTATGACACAAGATACTATTGCATTTGTTAGGATTTTAACCTGCAATTTAATTAGATAAAGAAAAATTATTGTTTGAAGAACTGTGTCGGGTGGTTATTTCTTGAAATATTTCTTTATTAATATAAGAATTTAAGAGTTTGTCATCAAATTACTAAACAAACTAAATGGATGGAGGAATTGTTAGGGTAAAATTAAATGGATGTGGTTTTCCCTCCATCCAAGGAAAAATAGAACTGTAGTTTGGAATAAATTGAAGATCTCTTCCCTGTAGGCACGGATAGATTGATGAGAATAAATGTTGGTGTTATGGGCCCCACCAGCGTGTAATGTGTGTATGTGCGTGTGACTGTGGAATCATTCTGTCCGTGGAAACAGGAGGAGATTTTGTGTTCTGAACTGCACCAGTATCACTTTCCGAAATAGGAGAGGTTGTGAACTTTAACATGAGTTGCGGGCAACTTGGAGGAATACGTTAATAGAGATTAAGGAAAACATGCATGTGACTTAGAGAAGGTTGTTCTCAAAGATAAGAGATGATAGAAAGGATGGGGAAAGCCATTTAAAAGGAAAAAAGAGTGGTGACAATAGACGTTTTAAGTAAAGCACAATTTTTCATGCTGGATTTTAGGAATACAGAAAGCATTTTTTGAGACAGCTTGCAATTTAGGGCTGCAAGACTGTGAAAAGAAATAACATTCACTTGTAAAGATAGTGCTATATTAGGTACTTTGACAGGCGCTAGAGTAAGACGAATAGTCTGTCCACTACTATGCTACCACTGTAACTCTGCTTTAGCAGGAGAGCAGCCCAGCTCAGGGGTTGGAAGCGTAAATTAATGGCTAGATGAAAACATTGAAAGGACATTCTGCAAAAGATGGAGCGAATGTCCACTGATGTTTAGCCTCTAGTTTGCTTCACAGCATGTGGTGTTCTATATCCTGTTTTTGAGGTCATTATTCACTGCCTAAGAGCGAATTTTGCAAAATGCAACTCGATTCGGAATTTACTGAGTCACTAAATGCAATTCCATAAATGGCAAAATGAATCATACTGAATCTGTAGAATAGGAATTCCCAATTTGTGATTCAGAACAAATTGGTGTTCTGAAGCTTTGTACATGCAGCCTATATACTACGATAGCATTAATGCCATGAATGACTCCACTATGGATGCAAATTGTCTTGTTGATTGTGTATGTGTTCGAATTTGAAGCTACGTGTGAAGTCCTTTTATTTACAGTTATAAATAGTGTGAGGTCATAAGCATACATTTACTGTGAGAATTATGGTTTAAAAGGTAGTTGTGTAAGCTATGGTTTGCGGAACTAACCATAACTACGGAATTTGAGGATTTTGTTTCAGATTCATTTTGCATCTATAACTGGTTCTTAATTGTGTTTTTAAGTGAATTTTAGTGGTTTCTTAAACATACATGAATTTTTTATGACAAAAGCTAAAAATACCTTCATATAAACGGTGTTTTCTTAGATAGAAAGGTAAAACTGTTTTAATATTATTTGTGTGGCTTTATGTGGAAGAATAAGATAATCATGGATGCCATTTAAGGATCACCAGCGGTTGCATCTGTGACCCCAGGGTTGATCTTTGAGACCTCTAACAGTGCCCCTACAACTCCTGGCTTCAAACTAGAATCGACATAAACAGACAGGACTGGCTGAATAATGTTTTGTAAAAAGAAAACATGCAAACTCGATTGTGTTTTTTTTATTCCGGAAGTGTGTTACATAAATAACAAACATAGCAAAAAAGGGAATATGATGAACAAAATAAAAACATTCAGATTGGCAGTATAATTTAAAACAAGTCAGTTTCACCTTCAAATTACAATGTTTGAGTGCCAGGAAAAGTCAAGCAGAAAGACTAATTGCACATTCCACCATGAAGTTATGCCTAGCATTAGTCCGGAATGAAGCCGGAATTGTTTAAACAAGGGCACAATCCTACACCATGCTTTGATCACCTTTTATTCTCTTGTTTTCCTCCATCTTGGCCAAGTATGTTTTCAGAGGGCCCAGGTATCTCTGGGGCAAGATTTACTCATTGGGACGTAACATTGCCCATTGCACTTTCATTGCGCACCACCACCATGTCCCTAAACCTGCCCTTTTCTTTGGGGAGTTGGACTGTGCATCCATAACATAGTTAGTCTTTGTTTAGCTAAGAAAAATGAAATGGCAGGCAATCTTCTGACTGTCTTTGGGATATCTTGCATACAGTCCAGTGCAGCCACCGGCCAGCGTTGTTGGGATATCCACACCTACCATCCTTGCCAAGGATGAAACACGCAACGCAGCCTGTCCCCTGAGCATCTCCAGGCTAGATGTATTGTGTGTTGTTACCTATGGCACATTGGGCTTTGGTCCAGCATATGTAAAAACAAAAGTGTAGAATGATATCAATGTAAACATTTGAAATGTAAAACCTTGTGTCTATTATACATGGATCAGCCATTTTATATGTCCATGCACACTTCCTACACTGTATTCTGTTAAAATGGCTAGAATGTTGTAGGTGGCATGGTAACTCAGCAAGCTGAATACTGGCTGCAAAAACTTGTGTAAACGGCCTGCAGTCTCAGCTACAAATCCTAGAGAGAAGGCCCAGCATTGCTCTCATTATAATGATTTTAATTAACCCATTCACATGAGGTAATTTGGTTTGTGGAGGGTGCTTCATATATGCCAAACATATTTATTGTATGTAAAACCAAACTTTAATCAATATCAGAATGTTTTGTCTGTATGCCTATACTACTCAAATCAAGGGTCACTACAAAAGAAACTCTGACTTCCTGAGCACTCACTCAGTTGTTAGTGGCAGAACCCATAGGATTTTGCATGCTGCGTGACCTGGGAAGGCTTGTAAACCTGTGTCTGTAATCATCATGGTGATTGCACCTAAGCAAATTATGGTAGTGCTAAGGTATTTGAGGCTGCATGTAATGCTGCTCTATGATTGGCTTGTGCATGCCTTGCAATTGCCCTATCAAGTTTTGACCTCTGCCATTCCATGGTAGCTCCATCATTAATATATGAGTGATAACTTTGTTTTAGTTTCTTCAGTATTTTTTCTCTATATTACATTAACATTGCTTTTACTCAGGAGGGGGGGGTTCTGTGTTGTCACTTTCTGTAATATCAACAGAGTGAAAGCTCAAGTGACATCATTTCATATGATGCCATCATGGCTAAATGTCATGCCAAGTCACTTCTTGTGAAGTCATGAGGGGAGGCATCAAAAACGAGTGATGGCAATTCCATTACCCCAGGCATTTTGCAGGCTACCAACATTCTGCATGGCTTTCAGTCCCGTGCAAACCCACCTTGTGGCTAGCCAGTGCTGTACATGGACTTCTGTCACCCGCAAAGGTAATTTGCTGCAGGAAACCCATTTTAATGAACCTACATGCTAGCTGCATATGCAGTTTGCAAATTAAAATTAATTCTTATATCACAATGTTAGTGTAAATCCATCAAATGGTGCCAAAGGTATTAGCAAATCAAAGCTTTTTGACTCACCCACCTGGTAACTTTACCCTCCATTAATAGATCTGCATGAAAGCTGTGATCCCTCTTTAACTTTGCCCACCTTGATAGATGAGCATACAACTCAACGCATCAGAAGTAATTTATACATTACTTGTCCCTGCTAAATGTTGTTCACGCCTACGAAATTGTACCAACGATGTTAACAAATCAAAGATTTTTTTACCCGCCCCCTTTAAATTTCCTCCATTGGATCTCAATGGAACTAGAGACCCCAATGAACTGGTCTAGGCTTGCTTGCTAAGACTCATCAAGAAACATACATTTTCTAAGGATTAACCTACTTGAACAAACTACAGAGTCCCTGTACTTTTAATAAACATGTTTGTGCATGCGTGTGTGTACCTTCATGTGTAACTTAGTTTGCAAGGCGAACCACGGTGACGGCAATTGGTTTACGCAGGGCGGCCGCCTCCTCATACTTTGAGTCGGGCCTTCTGCATTCAGATTCACTCAGGCTCCGCTGAGCTGCAGTGTGTGCTTTGGGCTCCAGCAGCCGCCAGCAACGTCCCGTGGGGTTGGCCCAGCCGGTCTGGCAGTCATGGGACTCAGGGCCGGACTGGCCAGAGCAGGCACCGGGCGTTTCCCTGGGAGGCCGCTAGGGTGGGGACGGTTTTGGGCCCAGGGGTCGGCAATATCGGCCCCTGGTAACAAAACCGTCTGAACCCGCCCCTCGCAAACTGCTCGGCTGCACTCCCCCTCACCCCAGGGAGGGCCGGCTGAGCAGTTTGCCAGGGCCGGTTTCTATTCCCAGTCCGGCCCTGATGGGGCTCACCATAATTTGAATTTTGCGCCACAGCCAGCATCCAACAAACTTTCAAAACAGCCGGCGGCAGCAGGATGTGACGTCCTGCGGCGCCTATTAAAGTCACAGTGTCACTTTCCTCAGTCGGGCGGCTGATGTCTCGGTAGTATCCATTGGGCACTGCCTGTGACGTCAGCCAGATCACGTAATGCCACGCCGCAAAATCCTTCCTATCCTATTTATAAAATGTTTCTTAATTGGAGACACTTTTAGCAACGCAAGCTCAGCCAGCCTGCTGTACAGCGGGCTGGCACTTCAGCTGTACTTTTAATCAGAATAACAGCACTACTACCGCTTGAATTACAGCTGAGGCAGGCGCTATGCTTAAAATGCGTTCGTCTAACGCCTAATGCGTGATACTTGGCAGGACTGCATAGTATGCATGTGTGAGTTCTTTATCAGTGGCATGGCGCAATATGAACATACCGCTCTGCAGAACATTAAGGTGGGCCTCCGAGTTTCTCATATCTCACAGACATTCATTGGTCAACGCCGTTTCTTGATAATATGCCCCAAAGTTATTTCATTGTAGGCCATTCTGTGTAGCACTCGCATGTAATTATTAAAAAGATTTACTTGCACACACGATTTGTGTTCATGTTGTGATGGAGAGCTCTAAACAGAATGCACATAACTTTTCAAATAAACTGCCAATCAGTGTAATGTGCTCAGGGAAGGCTTTACAGAAGATCTACCAGGTAGTTTTAAGGAAAAGCGTGTGGCTTGGCTCTGAAAACACTCAAGACAACTCAGAACAACAGAGGGAGAGTCAAGAAATAAAGGGGGATATTCACAAGAACGTGTAATAATTACCGCAAAAGTAGCTTAACGCAACTCTTTACATCGCAGTCTATCGCGGGAAAATAACACTGTGTCAACGTGGTATTCTCAACACGGCGGCAACCTGCGATAGACCCACCACAACGCGTCAAATGAATGTGCTAAAATCAATGCGACGCTGCAAAAATGCGAAACACTAACATGAAAAAAGTGGCAATGACGCAAATCGCGATACAAAAATCAGCGAAAAGCAGCCACAGGCCTGCAATCCCCACGTGACATGCGGGAAAAAGCACTACAAAAGTAGAAAAAAAACACATACAAAAGCGAAACAACAGCGAAGCACAATGGAGTCAGCCGGAGCAAGTGCAGAGGACAACCAGAACCCCACAAGCCCCCCCAGAGGACCAGCCTGGGACCTTGGGGTCAGGGAAGGGCAAGGACAAGAAGAGTAGGAAGAAAAGGTTCAGTCCGCAGGAAAACAGGATCCTGATAACGGAGGTGATAGAACACCATCAACTACTGTTCGTCACCTCCACTGTGTCAGTGGGAACCAAAAATGGAATATGGCAGACCATCGTGGATAAGGTGAATGCAGTCGGAGTGCTGAAGAGGACAGTGGAAGAGGTCAAGAGGCGCTAAAATGATGTCAAGCGCAAAACCAAGCAGAAACTCGCAAACAACCGGAAGGCAGCAATGCAGACTGGAGGCGGGAGTCCTGCACCACAGGAGGAGCTGGACAAGATGGAGGAAATGGTGTCCACAGTCATCAGTGGGGAGACGGTGGCAGGAGTCGGGGGCCTGGACACTGCTCAACATGACCGGACACAACAGCAACAGGGTGAGTAACGACCAGGGACTGGGGGAGATGGGCACAATGGCACACATGCACAAGTAAGCATAGCACATCTGCTGAAAAACCAGCCCCCAGACCCCCAACTCCCACCAAGAGACCAATGCACCCAAGTATGCAACATCCCAGCACTGTATAAGCCAGTCATAGGCACACCGCATGCAAGGGATAAGGGGCAGCCACATCAGAGCTGCAGGGACGACTCCCCCAAAATGCGGCACACACACATCACATGCAGAGCACATCAACACTGACAACGATGTGGCACAATCCTCAGAACAGAGGACACAACTGGTGCTGCTTGTGGGCAGAAAACGGTCAAACACATATGGCATCACAGGGACATATGAGTTGACAATGTACAAGTAAAAACACACATCCGTGATGCTGTCGAAATGTCCACTGTCCCGTATCAGATAGGCAGCTCCCCACAAACAGTCACAATGTACCCTGTCATTCAGTCCGAATGCAAACAAGTACAATGTGTCGACATACATGTGAACACAATGTTAAACTGCATCTCCCCTTCACATTGCAGAGGGAAATTCAAAACCTCCTGCAGAGCAGTCCCAACCTCTCTTCTCTGATGGCAAAGAGGACTACTACACCTTCGACTCCGACACCCTCCAACAGCTCATGGACAGCCTCCGCAGCCCACTTCCAGGAGCAGGGCAGCCCAGCTGTTACGAGGAGAACCCACCCCCTGCACAGAATACACAGCAGGCAGCACCCACCACCACAGCTGCCTCCCAGGACCCCCACGACAAACACATGGCCTTCCAACACCGTGTGTTGGGGTGCCAGGAGAAGCTGGCTGAACAGGTGCAGGTGGGGTTCGACTGTATGGCAGACAAACTGGACGCCATACTTGAGTGTCTAAGTCCCATCAGGGACCACTCACAGTCTCTAACGGACACCGACAGTCCGCTCCATGCCCTCCAATGAACCATGGCTGACATCGCCAGAGTCCTGACTGTGCGACAAGAATGACTGTCTAGTCAGAGTGGCTCCAGCGAGCTCGCCTGGGAGTTGGGACTAATGCGGAGGCTCATGGAGAACACGGAGCAGACGCGTGCGGAAAGAGCGGCTGACACGGCTGCACACCAGCGAGAGGTAGCTGGGTCCTTCAATGACATAAAGACCCTCCTCATGGCATTGTTGCCACAAGGCCAGGCGCTGATGCATGCTGCTGCTACCACTCCATCCACATCTCCGGCCCCTGATGTGTCAGTGCCACACAGTGCGGCGCACATTCCACCTCTGGCCCCTGAGGTGTCACTGCCACACAGTGCTGGAGACAGAACACCACCACCCACATGTAAGCCACATGAAACAGCAGAGGACGAAGATGCGGATGAATCTGCCATGGTGGTGAGAAGAAAATGGTAGCATTCATCTCCGCCAAATGGCCTGTTTCTGCTTGGTTCTTCACTCAGCATCATCACCTTCCACTGTCCCCCGATGCACTCTGCGACACTCACCTTGGACCTCGACATGGAGTGCCATATTCTGTTTGGTCACCAATGACACAGCTATCAGACTGTGGACTGAACTCCTCCTCTTCTTATGTACTGAAGGACTCTGGCTGACCCTCCACGGGCTATCAATGTAAATTGGGGTTTGCATGGCCCTGTACTGCTCCAGCTACAACACTCCATTGAATGTGCATTAAACATTCTTTGTCACACTGATGAGTCATGTCTATGATCTTGCAAGTGTGGAGGTGTGGATATATGTAGGGTCAATGATTCCCCCTTACGTCCATGTTGCTCATGTTGTGGGACTTGGGTCACAGGGTGACACATTGCCGATTGCGGTCCGGGTGGCGCCGACACTAGAACGGAGACACACGCATTAGTCACTTCCTTGTCCAGCCCAGAACTGAAGCATGCCCAGAGCCACCGGGGTCAATGTTACACCCTTATGCTGGACTGGCATACGCCAGGCCAGCCCACTCCGCTTATGCACATAGGGGACGACGACAACGCTACATGTCCCAGGTCTTCCCTGTGAGGATCTGCTGCTCCCACACCCACACCCATTCAGCACCGGAGTCACAGGACATGTGACCCTGCCAATAAAAGGGCCTGGCGCACGTGCTGGACGCCATTTCCACTCTGTCACTGGGTTTCTATGTGTGGGTATCATTTCTGCCTGAGAGCCTAGGGCCAGGGCACAGCACATTGCCCGGTGCCGGGGATATCATGATGGCATCCGCACCACGGCACTCAATCATTAAGGGTCTATGGCTTGCAGTGCGCAGACTTTGTGGCACCGGATACACTGTGGCAGGCACACCGCCACGGGATGGTGTCTTTGGGTGCACTGAGGTAGGGGCACCTAAGGTGCTGAGCAGGTGTGCAGCCTGCGATGATGCGCCGTCCAGGCGGTCTGGAATGGTGGCATTAGTGTGAGCCCTGCTGGACCGCAGAATAGGCCTGAGCCAGCGGGCAGTCTGGGCCTACCGCCACATTGCGTCGCCTTGCCGTTCACAGATTTAGTGGCACCTCTAGTGCTGAGCGGGTGTGCAGCCTGCAATGAGGCCGGATGCACTGATATGTTCTCTGCTATAGCGAAATCAAGACCCAGAATCAAGTGTGTGACCTGGTGGCCCACGGTGCGGGGTTTCATGATGTGGAGGGTGCCATGGTCCTGGGCCCCGGGCTTGGAGCGCCCAGTGGGCCCTCTTGGAGACACGCCGGTGGCGGAAGGTGAGCAGTGATGCCTGGTTGCGCAGGGTGGGCAATCACCGCAGCCTGTGTGCGCAGGGGCTGGCAAGCGTGGATGGCGTGTGCTACTGTATGGACTCTGCCATTCATGTCTCTGGCAACTGTTTCAGATGAGGGACCTGGGGGACTGCAGTGTGTACCGGCACGTGGTTGGAGAAACACCGGTGGCTGCAGGTGAGCAGTGAGGCCTGGGTCTGCAGTGTCGGCACTCTCTCTCCCTTTCTTTCTCTCTCTTTATATCTCTTTCTCTCTCTGTCTCTCTCTCTCTTTCTCTCTCCCTTTCTCTCTCTCTCCCTCTCTTTCTCTCTTTCTCTCTCCCTTTCACTCCCTCTCCTTCTCACTCCCTCTCTTTCTCTCTCTCTCCCTCCCTCTTTCTCTCTCCCTCTCACTCCCTCTCTTTCTCTCTCTTTCTCTCTCCCTCTCACTCCCTTGCTCTCTCTCTCTCTTTCGCTCTCTCTCTGTACTTTGCTGGGCGCATGACACACCTTCTTATCTGTATTTCTGTCTTGCAGGCTGTGACGTACAGAATGCCCAGAGAAGACCCGCCGTGCCTCTTCAAGATTGTTGTTTTTTTTAAATCTTTAATAAAGTTTTTATTTGGATTATGTGTATGATTTCCCTTTTTCTGGCCGCACCTGTATGTTAGGTGTTGTGATTGTGCGACTTCAGACGATTTGTTTCATTCGTGGTTTCGTGGTGTTGATGTGCATTCTCTTTGTCCGAAGGGAGGGGGGGGTGGGGTCCTGGGGGTGGTGGCGGTGGGTGTTGTTGCCCTATTGGGGATCTGGGCTGCATGTTCCGTTGCTCCATGGCATCTCTTATTCTTCATGTTTGGCTATGGGCTTTGCTCCCTTGGCTGCTGACGGTTGTCGTCCGACTTTACACCAGGTCAGAGCAGGTGTTAGTTTCCTTCTGCTAACGCTCCTTATCGCCTGTTTTGTGATCTTATTGCTGATCTGACTAGTCGTTGAGAATGTTGTGGAGTGGTGTTGTCGCTGCTTTTTGCTCGGGAACGCCTACTCTGCATCTCATTAGCGATAGTTGCCGGGGTCATCCGTGTCAATCTTTTTTGAGGATGTTATAGCCGGAAAACTGGTGATATTGGATGTTTGCACTAAGGTGGCGATAACTCCTTGAGAATATGCCCCAAAGAGTGACAGAATCGTGTTGGCTTAAAATGGTGCCTTGTACCACCAGTGCCTGGTGTGCTAGAATAAAGTCTTCACATAGGCAAAACAAACAGAGGACAGCTTAGTTGCCTGAATAGTAAGGGAGAGGTCATTATCGCACTGAGACATAGATTGCGGAGTGATGACCCCAGCAAAGGAGTCATACCCAGGACTTCAAGTAAGATGAAAAAAGTGTGGGGGCAGGGGTATCTCAAAGGGGCGTGGTCGATGTAATTAAGGGCATGGCTTAAAACAAGTATGCTAAAAATCATCTGTGCTTAGCAGAGTGTGCCGCCAATCAGTTACAGAACGTACAATGCGACTGACTGTAAACTCTATCTTTGAGTTGCCCATGATTACCAAAAGTACTGTCATAAACTTGTATTTCATTTTAATTGGCATGTTATGGGTACAATACCATTTACAGTTAATGCCCCACACAAATGTAACTTTACATCAATCTGTAGGTATATGGAATGTAACAAGTGAATATTTCAAAATGGCATCCATGCTTGCCACAACCTTAAAACAACATGTGCAGTTTAGACTGTTGTTTATGTTAATTAGTATGTAAAGACATGTTTTTAACGTGTTTGATTGTAAAGACATGTTTTTAACTTGTTTGGATGAGAAGTCGACCGATCAGAAAATTATAGAAAACTTTACGGCTATCTCAAAATATGTCAAAGAAGCACTATGTGTTAAAGCTAAAAAGCAAGTTACCCATAAACAAGGTTGGTTTGACACTTGCTGTACAAAGGCTTACTCCAACCTTAAAAATTCCCAACCTGCTACAGTGAAGAACCAGGAACACATCAGAGAGGCAAGAAGAGAATATAAGAGGGCATTAAAAGTGAGAAAGACCGCATTAAAAGAAGAAGCATGGCGCACTCCGCAAGAAGCCTCTGAAAATTGAGATCCCTCTGCTTTCTGGAATGCTGTAAACGCACCCTTTTTGGCCGATAAGGATATAGCAACGGTTGAGATTACTGAATCGTAATGGGTATCACACTACTCAAAATTGTATGAAAATTCAGCAACAGTTGCCCAAGGCACAGTGTCAAATATGACTGACAAAATGCCTTTGTTTGAATCCAGGGGACTAACACTTGATTTTACTCTTAGTGAGGTTAATACAGCAATAAATTAAAGCCTGGGCGGCAAAGCCCCATTCACGGATGGTATTCCAGAGGACCTTTTTAAATTCAACTTAGAACTATGGGGGCCACTTTTAACACAGGTTTTTAATGCATGCTGCACACGAGGTCTACTATCAACCTGGTACGAATCCGTAACTGTGCCAATCTTTAAAAAAGGTGATTGGATGAATCCAGCCTGTTACAGACCCATCTCGCTGCTGTACTCTACAATCAAGGTTATTGGGGGAGTTCTACTGGATAGAATGCAGGTATGGGCGGAGGAACAGGCCATCATAAGTGACATACAATATGGCTGCCATAAGGGCATGGGCACAGTCGAACAGGGCCTAAATTTACATATAGTTCTAGACAAATATACTAGAGCAAAAGGGGGTAGATTATTTGTGACCTTCATCGACTTAACAGCGGCGTTCGACTGTGTTATTCATGGTAAGTTATGGCTTAATTTGGAGAGTATGGGTATGGATGTTTTAATAATCACTTTTCTGAGGCAGCTTTATTCAGGGGCCAGGGCGAGGGTTCGGTACGGGGCGGGCGGCGAATGCACTAGGCACTTTAGCGTGTCAAGAGGAGTGAGGCAAGGCTGCGTCCGTGCCCCGTTCCTCTTTCCATTATACATAAATAACCTAGAAACTACTTTAGTCAATGAGTGCAGGGATTTGCCGACAGCTGCTAAGCGCCCTATCCCTGCACTCCTATATGCGGATGAGGCGGTTTTAATGGTCCGCACGCTGCTTGGTCTTCAAAGGGTTGTCAATTCCTTCTCTAATTTTATGTTAAATCTGGAGTTTAGGATTAATTGCTCCAAAACGTTCACAATGAACTGTGGGGTGGGTTCTAATAAGAAGATTAATACTCTTTTTATAGACTCAAGGCCCATTGAGTGTACTAAAACATTTTTCTATCTGGGGATCCTCTTTGATAGGTCAGGAACCTGGACCCAGGCAGTTAGAACCAGATGGCTGTTGCTTACTAAGTCACTGATGGCACTTTCTAATTTTAGTAGTAAATTAGGTAGACGACCCCCTGTGGAATTGCTACGCATTTATAAGGCAAAGTGCGTGACAATAGCCACGTATGGAGCTGGAATGTGGGGCTATGCTGAGGTAAATGCTCTGCAGACTGCTAAAAATTTGTTTTTTAAGTTTCTTTTGGCAGTCCCGGGCAGTACTTCAAATTATATTTGACATTCGGAACTGGGCATGCCTTATCTGGAGGACATGATTAAGACTCAGCCTGTTCTTTGTAGCACACAATTTGGACCACAGATGAAACTGCTTTTAATCGTCATATTTTAACTGATGCTCTAGGGATGGATGGGGTCAAACACATTAGATGGTTAGAATATGTTAAAAGTTTTTAATTAAACTTGGGCACAGAGAATATTTTAATGAGCCATATACCATGTGTAATGTGTCTAGGAAAGATCTTAAAGCTAGCTGTATCTGTTATTTGAGTGAAACTAGAGCCATAAATGAAACGAAAAAATCAACGGTTCAAGCCCATCAACTTACATTGCTGACCCCTAGCATAGAGCCATATATTTCTTTAACTATGGGCGATTATGACCGATTCTTGTTGACACGCTTCAGACTGAATATCTTATATAGATCTTTACGTTTTCCAGAATTAAATGATTGGTCTAAAGCTTATGTAAATGCCTGTGTGACGATGTCTCCATACAGTCAACAATACACATATTGTTCTTCTGTAAATACTATATTAGACCAAGAAGGAGATGGATTATCCCGGTATTACAGAAACTTGGCCTGAGACGATGTCGCCCTGCACTATTGGCTTTGCAACTTTTGGACGAAGTATATGTCATTGCTGCTGTTACTGCCTTTTTAAAAAATGTGTTTAATTAACTCAAATCTATCATTATGTGAATTTATCTAAGTATTCAATATGTGCATAATGTAGCCACGATAGGATCTCTCTCTATAGTGTAGTTTTTGTAATCTGTCATCTGTATTGTGCTTTTATGGTTATTTTCATGGTAACCGAATAAAGATCTTTTGAAATAGTATGTCTCAATCAATTTGGGCATAACTTTAATTCCTTGACTCGTGATTAAGGCTATGTCTGAAACGCATCGGGAGAAGTCATTTGAAAATAAAGGATTTTTTGCAACTATATAGGAGTGTCTGAACATATCTTTAAAGCTTTAAAGATACAAGGTACAAGTGTGACCCAGGCATTATGCGTGTCTGTATCAGTGATGTCATCAGTGATGTCACTGACCATGTCATGAGTGATGTAATATGTGACGTCATCAGCAGTGCATTGCGGGGGCGCGAGTTATAGTTAGCTGAACTAACTATAACAGGGTAATTTCTAGGGTTTTGTACGAGGGAAATGTCCAGCTAACTATAACACCCCTGAAACCTATGGTTTTTTCAGTGAATTTCTAAGGTTTTTTAAATGCCAATTCCTAACTATAACGCCCCTGAAACCTTTGGTTTTTTCAGTGAATTTCAAAGGTTTTTCAAATGCCAATTCCTAACTATAACATGCATGAAACCTATGGTTTTTTCATTGAATTTCAAAGGTTTTTTAAATGCTAATTCCTATCTATAACTTATCTCTGAAGATATCATGTTTAATGATTTTGATTGGATTTGTATATTTATCAAATTCAGTGTGTCAATTTTATTAATGACATTTTTTTTTAAATACTTTTTTATCACCATTTTTTTAACTTATTTTTTCAATTAATTCTTTTAAAAATTAAAAAATATTATTTGAACTTAATGGGTTTTTCAAACATAGTTTTTTATATTTTTCAAAATATTTTTATAACTATGGACCATATGTAGGAAGCCCAATACCGGTCGGTAACGGTCGATTTTCGGTAAATATACCGTTACCGACCGGTATGTAGGCTTTTGGTATGTAGGGGGATAATTTCATGATTCGGTAATTTACCGAATCGGTAAAATTACCGAATCGGTAATTTTACCGATTCGGTAAATACCGAATCATGAAATGAGATGTAGGGGGAGTGTGTGGGTGTTGTGTGGATTCGTTATTTACCACCAACTAAAAGTTGGTGGTAAATGACGAATAGGTGTGAAAAAGCAATTTTGTGCACTTTGCTGTGTGCAATGTGGCAGACATACATGCCCTTAGGGCATGTATGTGCGCCACATGTGCACACATGGACAAATCAGGGGTGCAACAGGGTGTCAATGTGACACCCTGCCACCCATGTTGATGCCTCCCCCATTACCGAATTGGTATTTACCGATTCGGTAATGGCAACTGGCTTCCCATTCATTCCTATGGGCCTCCAGGCCCATAGGAATGAATAGGAAGCCAGTTGCCATTACCGAATCGGTAAATACCGATTCTAAAATACCGACACTTACCGCTTCGGTATTTTTCTACCTACATTACATTTACCGATTCATAAATACCGAATCGGTAAAATTCGGTATTTAAGAATCGGTAAATGTAATTTACCTACATATGGCCCTATATGTGCAAAACGTTATTTTATATATATTTTTTTCAATGTTTTTGGATCCGCGCACCCTAAGCGCACCGTTCCCGATCCCTACGCGATAGCATCCGCGCATGGTATGCGTTGGGTACGTGTTTAGTGCGCGATCGTAATGCGACCGGTACGCGACTCCCAGCCTATACGCGACACGTTCGATGTACGTAACGCGACATTTATGCGCTTCCGCAATGCGTCATCTGCATCTATGACGCGGTAGGTGCGCGGATCCCGCGAAATATTTAACATTTAAAAAACACATATATATATGTATTTCATGTGAATATTAATTGAAGATAAACTCTAAACTAGTCTTAAAACTAATATATTTTTACATCTAATCCTATAATTTTTTTTAATTCAATTTCGCGGATGCGCGCTGGGTGCGTGCTGCGTAAGCGCATGGTGCACGGTTCCCATGTGACCTGCAAAAAAATAGATTTGATTGTTTCATTACACTTCCTCTTCTAACTATTGAAAGACCCCACCCATTTCAATCATTCTTCTTTGACCTTCTTTAGAGCACCATCTCTTTGGAGAGAAGAAGATTTTTTAGACTAAGTTTACACTTAGCTCTAACTTTTTCAACCAAAAATGGCTTCAGGGCAGCAGGCATCACCTGCATCTCCTCATACTTCTGAGGATGAATTTTTGGAGGAGGCTCCACCCAAAGAACGTTTTTCTTCAGTGGTGTGGAAATTTTTTACTTTTCCCGAGGGGCAGAATAAGACCAATGCCACCTTGGTCACGTGCAAGATTTGCAAAAGAGTGCTGTCACGAGGGGATCCTAACAAGAAATACTCGTGCGGCACGGCAAGTATGATGAAGCACCTGAGGAGCCTTCATCCAAACAATCTTGCACGACAAGAGTGCAAACGGATGAGAAACACTCCTGCTCCTGCGCCTTCCACCTCATCGCAGACGAGCACATCAAGAGTGCATCCATCAGCCCAAACCTTGGACATCCGTCTCCAATTTCAATTTTTAAAAGTGCTCTGCACTAAGTGCAATAAGACTTTGTGCTATGGTGAGCAGTCTACTTTTTTTTATTGTTCCCTAAAGTTCATTGTTTGGTTTCTCCGTGTTTTTTTTTTTTGTTTTTTGCAGAAATACCCAAAAAAATTAAAAATTGTTCAGAAAACGCAAAAAAAATTATAAAAGAAGAAAGAAGAAAAAAAAAGTTCTTGTAAGAACTAACTTTCCTGGTTTAAAAAAAGAGCAAAATGTCTTTGTTAGTGTTAGTTTAGATGAATGTATGTGTAGTACGTAATTGACTGAATGAATGCATTAATAGCGTATGGTGAATGTATAAGTGCAGAACTATGAGGAAGTGCTGCAGCATCACACAGTAACCTCTTTAACTGCAGTGTGCTGTAGTACTTCCGAAGCACAGGGATGCAACATATGTACATAAATATGTTGCAAATCTATGCTTCTGTCTGCACGGCTGCTTAAACTTCAGCCATGTGGTGACACAGGCACCCTTGCACCATAGTGCAAGGATATCTGTGTCATGTGCTGTTTGTTTTTCTACAGGAAGACACACCTTCCTGCACAAAAACAATGAGAAAATGCATTTTTCTCCTTCAATGTATGATGAACATTTCAGCATGCATTGAAGATATAAAAATGTGGAGAAATTAAAACAATTCTCCTTGTTGTGCTTTCCTACACCAATTTTAGAATGGTGCAGCATTCACACACATATCGAGATTTATGATTTCTGATAAATCTAGACATGTGTCTTGTTCTATGAGCATTAAGTGCAATCATGCACAACAACACTTATAGAACACCCTTTCAACACAAAGTGGTCTGCATGATGAGGTTGTATTTACATGGAGTATAAAAAGTGCACAGAGTGCCTTTTCCTCTCTTTGTAAATATGAAATAGTATCTTACACAATAACTATGTTACAAAAAGTGACATATTTCCGTTTTTAAAATTCCTCGCGAATGAAAAAAGGTAAGCACAGAGTTTTGTCTGCAAAGATGTTCAAAGAAGAATGATTGAAATAATTGCGGTCCTTCAATAGCTAAAATAGGAAATATTATGAACCTCTCAAATCTCTTTTTTTGCAGGTCACATGATATCTGATTATGGTCAGATTTCAAAACTGCATAGGTATAAACAGAGTATTTTTAGAAACATATTTCAATTTTGAAGCCCTCCTCATTCTGCATATTGAGACTTAGTTAAACTTACCCTCACAGTAATAGGAATAAAAAATGGTACACATTTTTTTCACATTTTCATTCCAATCTAAATTCATAAAAATTGCTTATTTTAAAATTTGGATCTGTGAAAGAAAAGGAAAAAAAAATTATAACATGTAATAATACATTTTTTACAACACAGCATAATTTCCACAAAGTAATTTTCTTGCTTTTTTTGCTGTTCTCAGAATATATTAAATTTCACTAAAAATTGTGATTTCAATCGTACTCATCACTTAACAGCGGGCAAAAAAAAAACAATCTCAAAGATTGTTAAAAAAAAACCAACATGCTATTCTCAGAAAAAAAACACAAGATACAAATCACAGATATATAAAATGCATACAGCCAACAAAATTTTATAAGTTTAACTTACACAAACTGTAAATGTTGTTGCTTTAAAATATTCACCGAATCAAAGGATGAACTTTTGGAGGATGCACCACGCCCACAACGTTTTCCTTCAGTGGTGTGGAAATGTTCTACTTTTCTCGAGGGGCAAACAAAGACCAATGCCACCTTCGTCACGTGCAAGATTTGCAAAAGAGTTCTGTTACGAGGGGATCCTAACAAAAAATACGCGTGCGGCACAGCAAGTATGATGAAACACCTAAGGACCCTTCATCCAAACAATCTTGCACGAGAAGAGTGCAAACAGATGAGAAAGACTCCTGTTCTGTAGCTCTAGAAAAGAATCACAAATAAATGTATATTAATAAATTTCAAATGTATACTATTCCATTACTGTACAAACACATTTTATATAAAAACTGCCTAAGAAACTATAGCCCTGAACCACAAGTGAGACGATGGTTAAAACACTACATGCATAGTGCATATTACTGTGAAGCAGTTCATGCCCTAAAGCCTACCTCACTAAAACACTACATGCTAACTGACTAAATGATTACAGTACTATAAGGAGACACACTGGGTGAGTGACAGGGTGTTTGCTCGAAGTGTATGAATACTAACTAGGGAATTGAAGGTGTGAAAGACAACTGTGTAGGTGATTAGAGGACTGCATCCATACTGCATAGGCATTTAAAGCAGTCCATGTGCTAAGGCCTGGCTCACTGCATGACTACTTGGGTACTGACTGAATGATTAGAGTACAGCAAGGAGAGTGCCTAGGTGAATTTATAAGTGGTAGGCATTTCGCGCAGGGAATGGATTAGTACTTGGTACTGAATGGGTCACTAGAGGAGTGCAAAGGGAGTGACAGGATGTTTGCTGGACTGTATGGATACTGACTAGGGAATTGAAAGTGTGAAAGACAAGTGTCTAGGTGGTTAGAAGACTGCATACATAGTGGATAGGGGTTTGAAGCAGTCCATGTGCTAAGGCCTGGCTCAGTGCATGAATACTTAGGCACTGACTGAATGATTAGAGTACTGCAAAGATAGTATCTTGGTGAATGTATAAGTGTTTGAGTTTTGGCACAGTGAATGGATTAGTACATGATGCTGAATGGGTCACTAGAGGACTGCAAAGGGAGTTACAGGGCAGTGGCGTAACGAAACTTGAGGGGGCCCCCCTGCAAAGCACATCGAGGGGGCCCCCCCTCCGGAAGCTCGGCCCACAACCTACCACTTTGCCCTACCACCCAGAAATCTAGGCAAGGAGGCAGGAGCTAAAGGACAGAGCCAAGAAGACAGGGGATGGCGATGTCTTGAATGTGTTGTATTGTTATATTTACAGAGGGCCTACTACCCGTATGTGGAACACTGAAGCGCTTGCGTACATAAGTAGCAAGCTACAATATGTATAGGGTGTGTGGTTCGAAGGGTGTTGTATTTGTTTTGATGCTATGTTGGAAGTGTTCCGATTCCATGTGGTGCATGAGGACCACTGACTGGGGTGCATGCAGCTTATTGTGCAATAGGATGTAGCGCTTAGCAATGGCTTACGAGGCGAGAGATATGCATACTATTTTGTTTTTCATCTCTCTGCAGGTCCCTTTATGGTATTTATTATGTTCAAATCCCACCTTGGTGATTACTGCACAGAGTCGTCCAATCCGAAAATACTGTGCCTACTGTTTAAAGTTAATGGTCCTGAGTAGGCATAGATTAAAGAGTGCACAATGAGTGATGCAACAGTGTGAGAGTAGGGTAAGAGGAGCAACTGCAGGGAGAGTGAGGTGACCATGTGTAAGTGCAGAGATGGACGAAAGAATGCCTCGTTAGTGATGGGCTTCTTTGAGTGAGATTGCAGATTGAGCAGTGAGGGGGGGACAGGTGAGTGAAGTGTGGCATGAGTGCAGGGTGAGTAGTGTGCTCGTGTGACTGCAGGGTGAGGTACTGCGTGAACAGCGCAAGTCACAAGTGCACTGCGAGTGCAGAGTGATGACTGAGAGCAGGGTGAGAGGGTGAATGGTGTTACTGCATGGTGATCAGTGTGAGTGCATTGTGATTGCTGTGAGTGCAGGTTGAGCGTAAAAGTGAAGGGCGAGAACGAGGAGTGAGATGTCTGAATGCAGGGTGCATTCCCAGACATTTGAAGTAACTCAGCATGTGATTGACGGAGTCGTAGGGTTTCAGGTATTGTTATTCTGGCATTAATAGGGATAGAGGGCGTAGGTAATAATGTGCTGACCGTGCAACAAACTTCTAGTCTTATGATTAGGCTTGCCAGCTCATTATTTTGATGCCCCTACAGGACAAAAATAAGCATCACCTAAAGCCGTATTTTCAGCACTTATCTGTGCGTACTTCGAACAGCAAATATAAATAGAAAATACTTTTAATTGTGTTCTAGGGCTGCCTGAATGATCCATGACTGATAATTAAAGGAAACAAAGACAGAAAAGTCACATTACAAATGAATACATACATTTTTATTTATAACTCTATTTAGTGTCAAGACGAGGTCTTTCAGTGTCTTTAAACAACACATGGCTGGCATTTTTCTTTTGGCAACCCTACTTTATATTCCTTTGCATGAAATGCATTCTCACATTACAGCAGTAAATGTAAATTTCAAATGTAAGGAATAGGCAGAGTGGGGGCCCAGCGGGTACTGGAACCAGAAAAAAAAACTATGCCTAGGTAACCAGTTTACAAAGGTATTTAAATATGCAAATGGTCTCTGGCCTGGAGGCAGTTGCCTTCAACCCCCTTGCTTTTGGGCCTGGTACCTTTACACTAATCAACAGCCTTTGATACTGTCTATCATCAGACACTACTACTGTGACTTGAGAAGCTGGACCTATAAATAAATGATCACCTCCCACCTCAGCGACAGATAAAGCTTTGTATCTAAATCAATATTTAGCTCAGCTGCTCACATCCTGCTCTGCAACATCCCACAAGCGACACTCGTTTCACCAGTCTTGTTCAACCTCTACCTCACCTGATCAGATCAATCAACCTCACTTACTACAACTATGCAGATGAGATGTAGATTATTCTAAAACTAGGAGGCCCTACAAGCGTCAATAGTCAGATGTTCTGTCTTTAAGGCACTTTACAGTTCCATAGAGACCTTCAAGGGGAAGGCACACAGCAGCGGGGAAGGCACACAGTAGCTACAAGTGAAATTCCAATGATACAGAAAAGGACACTACTGTTGAAACTAGCACCTCAACTCATCGCATCTGCTAATTACAAAAAGAGAACTGGTGGAGCTACATTCTCAGTACAGGTGGAAAACACTCGGCCTCCTTGCCAGCAAAGATACGAAATCTACAAGTCCACCTTAATTTCAGGAAGGAAGTAAAAACCGGTTTCTTCCAAAGAGGAAAACCACAATAAATGGGTCCCCTGACTTCAAAACTAATTAACAGAAGAGAACACTTCAGTCAAGCATTCCGGAAGTCACAGAAACACCACCATCAGATTGCACGAGGGGTGGCTGCACACCGCGCAGGGTACATGAGAATAGTGCTCAGGCAGCACTGGAGTCAATACAATTTGATTCTATCACTGCTGAGTGTGATTATTGCAGGCTGGATGCTAATTATACCCTCTCCGTGGTGCCAAAATGCCACGGGACCATAGCCATTGCACTGCCAGTCGCAGGCTGAATGGCAAGTATACGGATTGCACATGGTGAGAAATCACTTGTAGTCCAGCTAAGTATTATCATAACAGATCGGAACTGCAATCGGACACTGGCTGGAAACCACCACCAATCCACCGGAACCAAATCAATGCCAAAGAGGACATGTACCTAATGCATGAAGAGATCTGCCATATGTGGCTGCCATCTTCGAAGACTTTAAGATATTCCTTCCAACCAGAATCTTCCCCCTCCCCCGTCATCACTGACTCATAGGACATGAATATAATGCAAACCAGCCAGGCAGATCTCTTTCTTTGTTGTCTTTTCTTTCTCTTTACTAGACATACATGATTAGGAGTGCCGAAGATTTAATTGATGTGCTCAACAGAGGAGGTTGAATGAAAAATGTTTGTAATCACCATATTCTATACATTGGACTTCTAGAGTATATTGTAGCTGTCAGCTATTTATAACCACAGTCCTGTGCCTCACTTACCCTTTCTCTCATCACTCTGCAAAGAGCTGTGACCTAAGACACAATAACAGCATTATTCTGGTCACACATATCCAACAAACATGCTGCCTACATAGGCTCACAGAAAGCACATCCTTCCAGCCAAGCACTCCCCTATGGTGTAGTGTGCTACCCATCCGACAATGCAATATGGCATACTGCAGAAGGGCATGAAGCGCCATATGAATGCATCTTTGATACAATGCAATACAACACACTGTCTATCCATGTGGCACAAAGTCCTTGCACCATTTATTTATATGCCTCAAGCTACATCTTATCTGTCCTTGTTTTTCTCACTCTCCATTTGCCACACTGCGGTAGGGATCCCTGTACAGCAGAAAGCAAAACTGTGGCGCTTCTGGTGGCGGTGAGCTACCAAACACGCCCCCAGTCAGATGTTAGCATGCTGATATTTTAATCTTAATTGGCGTTGTGTAGTTTTTGCTGCATATCTACAGTGTTGTGTAATCGTTTTTATAATAAAAATTGACGGTGGGGGATGGCTGCACACCTCACATCCGAAGAAATCCTGGCCCATATCATGCTGTGGATGCTGCCATTTTGTCCCACTATGCATTGTTAGGCTAGGGACGTGGAGGGCGAGATAGAAAACGGCAGCGACACCCTGGACGAGCATGGCCACGGGCTACCACCACCCGCGCACCACTACTGCTTTGGACAGACTTACCTGAGGCCTGGCCTGCAGCTTCAGAGCAGGCAGGCGCGAGAGGCAGCAGAAGAGGTCAAGGCTTGCCAGGCTGGGGGCCTGGGACTAGTAATAATTAAATTGTGCCCGGCGGCCGCAGCCGCTGCACGGTGAAAGACGGTCATTCTCAAGACAGTCTCTGGCGTGGCTGGGTCCTGGGATTCCTCTCACTTCACTGGTCACACGCACGCCCTCAATGCCGCAGCCCCCACCCTGAAGACTGCGCAGAGCGGAGAAAACTGCATGCCGGGCACCCAACCCAACATTTAATTAAATGAAGAGCCCAGCCCAGAGGCTCGGCTGCCAGCTGAGGGGGCGAGGCCCGGGTCTGCGCACCAATGCATAGCTGCCAAGGTTTCAGATTGCTTATGTGTGACATTTTCATAATTTCACTGTAATTATGAGTGACATTCAGCGACTATGAGTGACACTTTCTCACAAGCACAAATCAAGTAATGAAGATGATGAAAATATATAAATATCAGAAATTGGATTCATTTGAGCAACCAGAAACCCTAAAAAGGTCTTAATAAAGTTGCAACGCACCAGAAATGGAAGGGCACTAACCAACATGAAACATAGAGAGCTCTGGCCCCAGGCAGGCTACTTAGTAGTAAGTCTCATCTTCCATGCTCAGAAGAATACCAGTGTGCACATTAGTGCTATTAAAAACATTAACTAAAAGTACAGAGAAACGTCACGAAGAACGGGGCAGCTCTGCAAACAGCACTTGACTGTAACAGTTCATAACCTTCCGAATGACGTAACATTCCAGATGTAAAGCAAAATAAAAAACAGATGATAACGTTCATTTTCTTCTAATTCTTCTATGTAGTATGGTGGCTGTGATAAAAAAAAATACATTTCGTGCAGGGAAAGGTAAAGGCTTCAATATGTAAAAGAATGTATTTCGTACTGATTATTTAAATTGTCTTTCATTTTAAAGTGTGTGCTCCTGTTATGTTATATGCAGTCAAATATACTCTGCCTTTACCTCACAACCGGACACTGCCCACACCAATGCCAACCAGACATGGGGGCTCATGTTAAAAGTTTAAGCAGCAATTTGTTAGACGAGATTGCCTTACACTGTTGGCCTGCTGTCTTTTAACACACAGTAAACGTGACACGATAATGCTCATTCACCTTCTTAAGTAAAGATTGGTTATTTTGGGGGTTACTAGCACCCCAATCCTTCTTGCACCTATGTCTTCCAGTGAACTAATTAGATGAAGACGTCAGCAATAATCTGTAGTCTAGGAGCAATGCTTTTAATCTCAATGTGAGGTGGTCACACTAGTTTCAAACCTAAACCTTGTAAGAACTGAAAGCACAAACACGGTCATGCATATCGACCAGCAATGGCGAAATTAAAGTTCGACATTGCCTTCTGCGTGGGTTCTAGTCCCAGCCTTTCAAGGGAAGGCCACATTGGTCGACATTAGCTTTTCAGAAGTGCAGTCACTGCTGGAGCACCAAGTGGCGGGCGGCTTGTGCTGCACTGCTTCCCTGAATGGTCATAAAGTGCTTCGTGGACTTGAAAGCAGAAAAGCCTTTCCAGCTGGTACACTATATACACCTCTGTTCTTACCCTTGCTCCCTCAGGTCTGAACATGACTCACTGCTCACTCGGCCAGTACCGTATGGCACTCTTCAAGAGATTGCTGTAGACTTTAGAGAAGATGTTAAGCGCAGAGCTTCGGGGACTGTCACAGTGAAGTAGTGAGTACCAGGACTCCAGCCAATACTGCCATGACGCAAATTTGCCCGCCCTTTCCTTTGAATCGAGTGCACATATAATGGGCGGTCGCACCGGGATACAGTTCATTGTAATAATATTTTGAAGAACTCTAGTGACTGCTACGAAAAATGTACTAACTCCACTCTGACTCACTGTCTGTGAGGTGAGCGGTCAGACCCTGACAGGAGCACTTCCCAGCCACGCCTTGCCACACACCACTGCGCAGCCTGCCTCTGGTCAGACAGATAAATAAATATAGGGTAATAATTACCTAAGTCTTCTGACAGTTTGGCAAGCCATGATCCTAGGCCACCAGCGTCATTAGGCTACAGGGACTGAATCGCGCCATCTAATGAAAAGCTGCAGGCAGTGACACTAAAATACTAGCTGCACTGTAGATAGCGCTGCAAACAGAAGAAGGCTCCAGGCAACTTCCTGTTCTCATAACTGCCTGCCCGCTCGCGCCGTAGGCACTAGGCCCGCCTACAACTTCTCTCTCAGTATTCTCATTGGCCAAATCATGGGACACACACTGTCTATTGCAGTCCGTGAGGCCATCATGTTATTAAGAGGCCGGGGCCCTTAAGTGACGAAGATGCCTTGGGCGGCGTACCACCAATTAATTCACGGGGCCGCGTGCGCACCATTTAGGCTTGCTGCCTCTGCTGAGAGTGAGGGGGCCCCCTGGAACGCGGGGCCCCCCCGCACCGCAGGGGCTGCGGGGGCCTTTGTTACGCCCCTGTTACAGGGTGTTTCCTGGAAGTGTATGGATACTGACTAGCAAATTGAAAATGTGAAAGACAAGTGTATAGTATGTTAGAAGACTGCATGCATACTGCATAGACATTTGAAACAATCTATGTGGTAATGTATGGTTCACAACATGAATACTTGGAAACTGACTAAATCAGCAGACTACTGCTAGGTTATTGCCTGGGTAAAACTTTTACATTTTCAGTTCTGACACAGTGAAGAGAATAGTACATGGTACTGCACTTTAGTGTCAAACCCTGACTCATTTTATCAATGCATAAGCAAAGAATAGCTTCTAAAGCTACTACAACTTGACAACATGACCGATTTTAAAACAGTTATCTGTCATCAAATCCACTATGTTACCAAATGCTTCTCTCACAATCCTTACCCAAATGTACACAGACTTACAGTGTGATTTTAGACAAGCAACACTATCCCTAGCAGTTTACCAAAACTCATTCACTAGTCCAGAAGAGGTAATGGTACTGCACACAATCTACATATTTAAGTACAGCACATTAGTGTCAAAGCATGACTCATTTAACCCCTTCCCCGCTCATGACGGAACCGCTCCGTCATGAGCCACGGTTGCCGTGTGCTCATGACGGAGCGGTTCCGTCATGCCACGACCGTTGGCGGCTGCTCCGCCCACGCGGAGCTGTTTCCCCGCCTGTGCGGGGGGACAACGCAACTGGGCGGAGTCATGACGGAACCGCTCCGTCATGAGCACAGCTCAACCGTGGCTCATGACGGAGTGGCTCCGTCATGAGCACAGCGCCACCGCGCTGCCCCCCCCGCACCCCCCAGTGCTGCGGCGGAATTCCCGCCGCAGCGAAGGGGTTAATTAACGCATAAGCAAAGACTGGCTTCTAATGCTACTAAAACTTGACAACATGACAGGTTTTAAAAGAGTTATCTGCTAAAAAATACACGATGTTACCAAATGCTTCTCTCACAGTGGTTCCCAAATACACATTAACTCACAGTGTGATTCTAGACAAGCACCACTATCCCTAGGAGTTTACCAACACTTATTCACTACAGTGCAAGTGGTAAGGGAACTGCACACAATCTACATATTTCAGGACTGCACTTTTGTGTCAAAGCCTGACTCATTTAATAAAAGCATAAGCAAAAGCTGTCTTCTAAATCTACTAAAACTTAACAACATGACAGGTTTTTAAAAAGTTATCTGTCAGCAAATACACGATATTACCACATACTTCTCTCACAGTGGTTCCCAAATGCACATAGACTCACAGTGTGATTCTAGACAAGCAACACTATACCTAGCAGCTTACCAAAACTCATTCACTACTGTGCAAGGGGTAAGGAGACTACACACAATCTACATATTAAAGTACAGCACATTAGTGTCAAAGCATGACTTATTTTATAAATGCATAAGCAAAGACTGGCTTCTAATACTACTAAAACTTGACAACATGACAGGTTTTAAAACAGTTATCTGTCAGCAAATAAACGATGTTACCAAATGCTTCTCTCACAGTGGTTCCCAAATGCATACATACTCACTGTGTGATTCTAGACAAACAACACTATCCCTTGCACTATACCAAAACACATTTCTTCATCTAGAAGAAGTACTACATTTTAGTATAGAAACATAACATAACTCATTTCACAAATTCATAAACAATGACTGGTTTCTAATTCTACCAAAATATAAAAACAGCACAGTTATCTGTCTGCAAACACATGAAAAACACAAATGCTTATCACAGAATGGTTTCTACATGCACACACACTGTCAATAAGATTGTGGAGAAAAAAAGTACTCCCTACACTTTAGCAGGAGAAATACATTAGTCTGATTAAAATCAAAATAGTCTACATACATCCCCTCACAATTAAATAACTCACCTTTCAAGTTGTTTTGTAGATTAAGAAGTATATCAGTCACTCACCATATTTTCTTTTACAGAATCTCTGCACTGTGCACCTCTCAGCAAAAACAAAGAATGGAAAAGTTTCCCTTTCATTTTCCACACATATACATGTAAACATCAAATCACAATCCTTCACACATACCCAAAAGCAAACACACATTTCTATTGGTTAAACATTTCAACCCTTTCCAACTGAAATACATTTCAAACCTTCCCCCAATCTGCCTTCTGCCTGTTACCATAGAAACAGGTCATGGAACACTGCACTGAGCACACAAGTCACAAGTTCAGCACAGAATGTTGCTAAACAAGACAGGAAGTGTGCTTGACTTTTCAACATATCAGCTTATCATATATAATGTTCCTTACAATCTGTTTTTGTTAACCAATAAGAATCATACCTTTAAAAAACAGAAATATACACCCTACCTTTCAGTGTAGAAAGTAGTCATACAACCAATGATTTCTTGTCTTTTTTCCAAAAACAATTCCGTGGATCCGCGCACCCAACGCGAGAGAATCCGTGCACCCAACGCGTTACAAAAAAAGGGGACCGGACCCCCTAAGTACCTCTAGAGGGTCAGAGTATTTCCACTCTGCCCCCTTTATATGTTTTACACACTTATTCCCCTTGCTTCTTAAGCCTCGCTTCTACCGATTCACTGGGCACGATGCATTTGCTTCTACCGAGGCAGAAAATGGCCGCCAACAGTTCCTAGTTTCGAATGTAGACAGACACTCGACAGTCAATTAGCATTCAGCGCGTGATCGGGAGGGTGCGCGCTTGGTTCGAGGAGGGTGCGCTTACGGTGCGGGTAGGGTGCGCGGATCCTCCCCGGCCATAGATATTTATGTACTTTTAACTCTAATATTCTCAGGAACTACTGAACGGATTCCCACCATTTATGCAAAAGGCACGATTTTGAGCTGAGGACTACCTCTTTGCCAAATTCGGTGTTATTCCGTTCAGCGGTTCGGGCTGTAGCTGCAACAACAGATCCTATGGGAAATTGCATGGGGAAAACGCATTTTGGGACCCCCCTTTTTTCTCGGCCCCTGCTTGACGAATCACCACGAAACTTTCAGGGTAGGAGCGGAGCGGAGCTGGCCAACAGTTTGGAAAATTTCACGAGGATTCGTCAACCGGCGCCAGACTTATTGGAAATAGAATGTTGCGGATTTCCTATGGAAAATAGGTCCTAACTATAACTACCTAGGTTATATATATATATATATATATATATATATATATATATATATATATATATATATATCAAAGAAAACAGTCCTGCTCCAACGAAGAAGAGGTACGTACTCGAGGTATGTCTGGATATGGCTTCTTTATTGTTAATCAGGTCTCCCACGACCCCGCAATGAAAGAGAGACACGTTTCGCCTGCGCAGCAGGCTTTATCAATCTAATTGACGCCATAAAATTTTAAGAATATATAGCCCTCCTCCCTCCTTCAGGCATGAATAGACATAGAAGATAGACTGTGTGTTCAACATTATAGATGGTAAAACATACTAGCCTTTAACATATGCATGCATTGCAAAGTGCAAGAAATTCATAGAAAGCTATAAATAACTGAATACTGGACCATACGCATGTAATGCCAGGAATTAAACATGATCTAATTCATGATATGTACACAGAAAAAAATGTATGAATGAGTCTGATCAGCCTGAGATATAAACAAGTCGTAATGACATGCCAAGGTACTTTCATAATAGTCAAAGTTACGGCGCCAATGCTCTCAAGACATGCTGCCTTCCTGATAATGAAATAAATAGAAACTGAATTGTTTTTTTAAACTGCTTTGAATGCAGGTTGTGCTGCCAGTATTATTGAAGCTTATTTGCTTCCACCTCATTTCCTCGTAATTCAACAAAGGGCTTGATCATATGCTCTATGGAATTCCAATTGAAGCCCATGTTAGATGTGAAGGACATCTAACATGGGCTTTAATTGGAATTCCATAGAGCATAATATCAAGCACATTATTGCCGTTTTAGCGGCTGTTTTCTGCCGCTAAAGCGGCGATAATTTTATCGCCTGTATTGATAATATGCCCCTATGTCTCTGGGGAGGGTGAGACAGCTGCACCCATTCAGCAATGTTTGAGGCAGACAAGTGACCATAGAAGTGTCTTCTGTCAGAGGCCCTTAAGTATGTTTCTCAGGTTCTTGCACAGCATAAAATGGCTGAAGCATTTGTTCCATTTTCTACTCGTTAATAGCAAGCATTTTGCTTTAAATACTGGCTCTTCCCCAAACAGCTGTTATTTTCATTTAATTACCTGCAACTATCCTTTAGTGGACTTGCTCCTTCCACTGCACAGCGCCGTCTGGTAGCTGCAGCTGCTGTCCTTATCTGCTGCTGCTGCTACTGACCTGGAGATCAGGAGTCTGAGGTCCTCCTCCACCCACAAGCTCCTGCCTGTGACCCATCCCTGGTGGTCCAGTGGTAGAGCATCATGCTCTGCTGCTTGACTGCCCTTCTGTCTCTTTTGTTGCTGTTTCTGTCCCCCTTTTTGCTTTTCTCTTTTCGTTTTTCTGCATCTGTCTTTTGGATTTTCCTTTTTTCGTCCTTCTTCCTTTCTCCTGCCGCTGCAATCCCCATGGCCCGCCCCCCCTCCAGTGTCCCATTCCGCTCCAGAGTTTCCTGCCTCACAGCTGTCCTGCCCCCCCACAACACTACTTAACGGTGGCCACTGTGCAGTCGCGCCACTGTGTGCCAAAGGCGCGCTAAAGGCAAGCCTGGACCGCACCCAGCGCCCGCGACCCTGCTTCTCGGACATTCCACCGCTTTGATGCCAGCACCCTCCTCGCCCTCAACCTGGGACGCCACTCCGCCTGCCATCTAGCATCACCGAAGAAGACCCCTGGACCATTTGCCTACTGGAACTGCAACCGCACCTTCAGCCACGCTGACACACCAGCTTCTCTCGCCACCCAGCCGACCAACAGAGCATCCGTCCGGCTTAACTGCATCCTCCTCAACGTCCGGTCCTCCACAAACATGTCAGAAAAATCTGGGACCTCCACGACGCCACTCTTAGTGAGGTTAATACAGCAATAAATTCAAGCCTGGGCGGCAAAGCCCCATTCACGGATGGTATTCCAGAGGACCTTTTTAAATTCAACTTAGAACTATGGGGGCCACTTTTAACACAGGTTTTTAATGCATGCTGCACACGAGGTCTACTATCAACCTGGTACGAATCCGTAACTGTGCCAATCTTTAAAAAAGGTGATCGGATGAATCCAGCCTGTTACAGACGTATCTCGCTGCTGGACTCTACAATCAAGGTTATTGGGGGAGTTCTACTGGATAGAATGCAGGTATGGGCGGAGGAACAGGCCATCATAGGTGACATACAATATGGCTTCCATAAGGGCATGGGCACAGTCGAACAGGGCCTAAATTTAAATTATAGTTCTAGACAAATATACTAGAGCAAAAGGGGGTAGATTATTTATGACCTTCATCGACTTAACGGCGGCGTTCGACTGTGTTATTAATGGTAAGTTATGGCTTAATTTGGAGAGTATGGGTATGGATGTTTTAATAATCACTTTTCTGAGGCAGCTTTATTCAGGGGCCAGGGCGAGGGTTCGGTACGGGACGGGCGGCGAATGCACTAGGCACTTTAGCGTGTCAAGAGGAGGGAGGCAAGGCTGCGTCCGTGCCCCGTTCCTCTTTACATTATATATAAATAACCTAGAAACTAATTTAGTCAATGAGTGCAGGGATTTGCCGACAGCTGCTAAACGCCCTATCCCTGCACTCCTATATGCGGATGAGGCGGTTTTAATGGCCCGCACGCTGCTTGGTCTTCAAAGGGTTGTCAATTCCTTTTCTAATTTTATGTTAAATCTGGAGTTTAGGATTAATTGCTCCAAAACGTTCACAATGAACTGTGGGGTGGGTTATAATAAGAAGATTAATACTCTTTTTATAGACTCAAGGCCCATCGCGTGTACTAAAACATTTTTCTATCTTGGGATCCTATTTGATAGGTCAGGAAACTGGACCCAGGCAGTTAGAACCAGATGGCTGTTGCTTACTAAGTCACTGATGGCACTTTCTAATTTTAGTCGTAAATTAGGTAGATGACCCCCTGTGGAATTGCTACGCATTTATAAGGCGAAGTGCGTGACAATAGCCATGTATGGAGCTGGAATGTGGGGCTATGCTGAGGTAAATGCTCTGCAGACTGCGAAAAATTAGTTTTTTAAGTTTCTTTTGGCAGTCCCGGGCAGTACTTCAAATTATATTTGACATTCAGAACTGGGCATGCCTTATCTGGAGGACATGATTAAGATTCAGCCTGTTCTTTGTAGCACACAATTTGGACCACAGATGAAACTGCTTTTAATCGTCATATTTTAACTGATGCTCTAGGAATGGATGGGGTCAAACACATTAGATGGTTAGAATATGTTTAAAGTTTTTTATTAAACTTGGGCACAGAGAATATTTTAATGAGCCATATACCATGTGTAATGTGTCTAGGAAAGATCTTAAAGCTAGCTGTATCTGTTATTTGAGTGAAACTAGAGCCATAAATGAAACGAAAAAATCAACGGTTCAAGCCCATCAACTTACATTGCTGACCCCTAGCATAGAGCCATATATTTCTTTAACTATGGGCGATTATGACCGATTCTTGTTGACACGCTTCAGACTGAATATCTTATATAGATCTTTACGTTTTCCAGAATTAAATGATTGGTCTAAAGCTTATGTAAATGCCTGTGTGACGATGTCTCCATACAGTCAACAATACACATATTGTTCTTCAGTAAATACTATTTTAGACCAAGAAGGAGATGGATTATCCCGGTATTACAGAAACTTGGCCTGAGACGATGTCGCCCTGCACTCTTGGCTTTGCAACTTTTGGACGAAGTTCATGTCATTGCTGCTGTTACTGCCTTTTTAAAAATGTGTTTAATTATCGCAAATCTATCATGATGTGAATTTATCTAAGTATTCAATATGTGCATAATGTAGCCACGATAGGATCTCTCTCTATAGTGTAGTTTTTATAATCTGTCATCTGTATTGTGCTTTTATGGTTATTTTCATGGTAACCGAATAAAGATCTTTTGAAATAGTATGTCTCAATCAATTTGGGCATAACTTTAATTCCTTGACTCGTGATTAAGGCTATGTCTGAAACGCATCGGGAGAAGTCATTTGAAAATAAAGGATTTTTTGCAACTATATAGGAGTGTCTGAACATATCTTTAAAGCTTTAAAGATACAAGGTACAAGTGTGACCCAGGCATTATGCGTGTCTGTATCAGTGATGTCATCAGTGATGTCACTGACCATGTCATGAGTGATGTAATATGTGACGTCATCAGCAGTGCATTGCGGGGGCGCGAGTTATAGTTAGCTGAACTAACTA
The DNA here is from genome assembly GCF_964204655.1 of Triturus cristatus. NCBI lineage: Eukaryota > Metazoa > Chordata > Amphibia > Caudata > Salamandridae > Triturus > Triturus cristatus. The sequence continues at coordinate 1,215,999,098 of NC_140589.1, read as the reverse complement.
TAACAGGGTAATTTCTAAGGTTTTGGACGAGGGAAATGTCCAGCTAACTATAACACCCCTGAAACCTATGTTTTTTTCAGTGAATTTCTAAGGTTTTTTAAATGCCAATTCTTATCTATAACGCCCCTGAAACCTTTGGTTTTTTCAGTGAATTTCAAATGTTTTTTAAATGCTAATTCCTATCTATAACTTATCTCTGAAGATATCATGTTTAATGATTTTGATTGGATTTGTGTATTTTTCAAATTCAGTGTGTCAATTTTATTAATTACATTTTCTTTTAAATACTTTTTTATCACCATTTTTTTAACTTATTTTTTCAATTAATTCTTTTAAAAATTAAAAAATATTATTTGAACTTAATGGGTTTTTCAAACATAGTTTTTTATATTTTTCAAAATATTTTTGTAACTATATGTGCAAAACGTTATTTTATATATTTTTTTCAATGTATTTGGATCCGCGCACCCTAAGCGCACCGTTCCCGATCCCTACGCGATAGCATCCGTGCATGGTATGCGTTGGGTACGTGTTTAGTGCACGATCGTAATGCGACCGGTACGCGACTCCCAGCCTATACGCGACACGTTCGATGTATGTAACGCGACGTTTACCCGCTTCCGCAATGTGTCATCTGCATCTATGACGCGGTAGGTGCGCGGATCCCGCGAAATATTTAACATTTAAAAAAACATATATATATGTATTTCATGTGAATATTAATTGAAGACAAACTCTATACTAGTCTTAAAACTAATATATTTTTACATCTAATCCTATAATTTTTTTTAATTCAATTTCGCGGATGCGCGCTGGGTGCGTGCTGCGTAAGCGCACGGTGCACGGTTCCCATGTGACCTGCAAACAAAGAGATTTGATTGGTTCATTACACTTCCTCTTCTAACTCTCGAAAGACCCCACTCATTTCAATCATTCTTCTTTGACCTTCTTTAGAGCACCATCTCTTTGGAGAGAAGAAGATTTTTTAGACTAAGTTTACACTTAGCTCTAACTTTTTTCAACCAAAAATGGCTTCAGGGCAGCAGGCATCACCTGCATCTCCTCATACTTCTGAGGATAAATTTTTGGAGGAGGCACCACCCAAAGAACGTTTTTCTTCAGTGGTGTGGAAATTTTTTACTTTTCCCGAGGGGCAGAATAAGACCAATGCCACCTTGGTCACGTGCAAGATTTGCAAAAGAGTGCTGTCACGAGGGGATCCTAACAAGAAATACTCGTGCGGCACGGCAAGTATGATGAAGCACCTGAGGAGCCTTCATCCAAACAATCTTGCACGACAAGAGTGCAAACGGATGAGAAACACTCCTGCTCCTGCGCCTTCCACCTCATCGCAGACGAGCACATCAAGAGTGCATCCATCAGCCCAAACCTTGGACATCCGTCTCCAATTTCAATTTTTAAAAGTGCTCTGCACTAAGTGCAATAAGACTTTGTGCTATGGTGAGCAGTCTATTTTTTTTTATTGTTCCCTAAAGTTCATTGTTTGGTTTCTCCGGTTTTGTTTTATGGTTTTTTTTTGCAGAAAAACCAAAAAAAATTAAAAATTGTTCAGAAAACCCCAAAAAAATTATAAAAGAAGAAAGAAGAAAAAAAAAGTTCTTGTAAGAACTAACTTTCCTGGTTTAAAAAAAGAGCAAAATGTCTTTGTTAGTGTTAGTTTAGATGAATGTATGTGTAGTACGTAATTGACTGAATGAATGCATTAATAGCGTATGGTGAATGTATAAGTGCAGAACTATGAGGAAGTGCTGCAGCATCACACAGTAACCTCTTTAACTGCAGTGTGCTGTAGTACTTCCGAAGCACAGGGATGCAACATATGTACATAAATATGTTGCAAATCTATGCTTCTGTCTGCACGGCTGCTTAAACTGCAGCCATGTGGTGACAAAGGCACCCTTGCACCATAGTGCAAGGATATCTGTGTCATGTGCTGTTTGTTTTTCTACAGGAAGGCACACCTTCCTGCACAAAAACAATGAGAAAATTCATTTTTCTCCTTCAATGTATGCTGAACATTTCAGCATGCATTGAAGATATAATAATGTGGAGAAATTAAAACAATTCTCCTTGTTGTGCTTTCCTACACCAATTTTAGAATGGTGCACCATTCACACACATATCGAGATTCATGATTTCTGATAAATCTAGACATGTGTCTTGTTCTATGAGTATTAAGTGCAATCATGAACAACAACACTTATAGAACACCCTTTCAACACAAAGTGGTCTGCATGATGAGGTTGTATTTACATGGAGTATAAAAAGTGCACAGAGTGCCTTTTCCTCTCTTTGTAAATATGAAATAGTATCTTACACAATAACTATGTTACAAAAAGTAACCCTGGGCGTAGTTCGCGAAGTAGCACTTCGCGAAGCTACGCAAAGTGAAGTTCGCAATACGCGAGCTACGCGTAGCACTTCGCGAACTGCGTAGTACCTTGTTCGCACTGTGCCAGATGTCGTTTTCAATGATTGCACAGTGCGGACAAGCAACCGGCAATGTGCAATCATTGAAAATGGCATCTTGCACAGTGTGAGCTGTAGTTTTCTGCTGCTCGAGTAGATTTTTACTCGAGCGGCAGCTTTCTCAACGCGAACTGGTAGTTTCTCATCGCGAGCGGTCGCGAGCCTACATGACAACTCGCAATGAGAAACCTGACCTCCTCGCGTTGGGAATCTCGCCGGGAGGTTTATTTTCCATGCTCGCAATCGCTAACTTGATGTTGCTGATCGCGAACAATGAAAAAGTCTCGCCGGGATGTCATTTTGCTAGCTCGCGAATGCCAATTTGACGTTGAGGACCGCAAGCAAGCAAAAAATGACCGCAGCACTACGCAACACTACGCTACGCGTGTTCGCACTGTGCTACGTGCAGTTCGCGTAGTGCGAAGTAGCGCGAACTTTGCAAACTACGCGAGCGTAGCGTAGTGCTTTGCCCAGGCTTAAGAAAAAGTGACATATTTCCATTTTTAAAATTCCTTGCGAATGAAAAAAGGTAAGCACAGAGTTTTGTCTGCAAAGATGTTCAAAGAAGAATGATTGAAATAATTGCGGTCCTTCAATAGCTAAAATAGGAACTATTATGAACCCCTCAAATCTCTTTTTTTGCAGGTCACATGATATCTGATTATGGTCAGATTTCAAAACTACATAGGTATAAACAGAGTATTTTTAGAAACATACTTCAATTTTGAAGCCCTCCTCATTCTGCATATTGAGACTTAGTTAAACTTACCCTCACAGTAATAGGAATAAAAAATGGTACACATTTTTTTCACATTTTCATTCCAATCTAAATTCATAAAAATTGCTTATTTTAAAATTTGGATCTGTGAAATAAAAGGAAAAAAAAATTATAACATGTAATAATACATTTTTTACAACACAGCATAATTTACACAAAGTAATTTTTTTGCCTTTTTTGCTGTTCTCAGAATATATTAAATTTCACTAAAAATAGTGATTTCAATCGTACTCATCACTTAACAGCGGGCCAAAAAAAAACAATCTCAAAGATTGTTAAAAAAAACCCAACATGCTATTCTAAAAAAAAAAACACATGATACAAATCACAGATATATAAAATGCATACAGCTAACAAAATTTTATAAGTTTAACTTACACAAACTGTAAATGTTGTCGCTTTAAAATATTCACCGAATCAAAGGATGAATTTTTGGAGGATGCACCACGCCCACAACGTTTTCCTTCAGTGGTGTGGAAATGTTCTACTTTTCTTGAGGGGCAAACAAAGATCAATGCCAAGATTTGCAAAAGAGTTCTGTTACGAGGGGATCCTAACAAAAAATACGCGTGTGGCACAGCAAGTATGATGAAACACCTAAGGACCCTTCATCCAAACAATCTTGCACGAGAAGAGTGCAAACAGATGAGAAACACTCCTGTTCTGTAGTTTCTAAAAAAGAATCACAAATAAATGTATATTAATAACTTTCAAATTTATACTATTCCATTACTGTACAAACACATTTTATATAAAAACTGACTAAGAAACTATAGCCCTGAACCACAAGTGAGACGATGGTTAAAACACTTCATGCATAGTGCATACTACTGTGAAGCAGCTCATGCCCTAAAGCCTACCTCACTAAAACACTACATGCTAACTGACTTAGGGCCTCATGTAGGTAGCAAAATACCGGTCGGTAACGGACGAAATTCGGTAAATATCCCGTTACCGACCGGTATTTAGCTATTTTAGATGTAGGAGGCATATTTCAGGATTCGGTAGATCTAAGAGTGCCATGTATGTGCGCCACATGTGCACACATGCAAGATTCAGGGGTGCAACAGGGTGTCAATGTGACACCCTGCCACCCTTGAATATGCTCCCTCCATTACCGAATCGGTATTTACCGAATGGGTAATGAGGCATACCTTCCCATTCATTCCTATGGGCCTCCAGGCCCATAGGAATCAATGGGAAGGTATGCCTCATTACCGAATCGGTAAATACCGATTCATAATTACCGAATTTTTCCGATTCGGTAAAATTTACCGAATTATTACCTACATCACATTTACCGATTCATAAATACCGAATCGGTAAAATTCGGTATTTATGAATCGGTAAATGTGATGCTACCTACATATGGCCCTAAATGATTACAGTACTATAAGGAGACACACTGGGTGAGTGACAGGGTGTTTGCTCTAAGTGTATGAATACTAACTAGGGAATTGAAGGTGTGAAAGACAACTGTGTAGGTGATTAGAGGACTGCATCCATACTGCATAGGCATTTAAAGCAGTCCATGTGCTAAGGCCTGGCTCACTGCATGACTACTTGGGTACTGACTGAATGATTAGAGTACAGCAAGGAGAGTACCTAGGTGAATTTATAAGTGGTAGGCATTTCGCACAGGGAATGGATTAGTACTTGGTACTGAATGGGTCACTAGAGGAGTGCAAAGGGAGTGACAGGATGTTTGCTGGACTGTATGGATACTGACTAGGGAATTGAAAGTGTGAAAGACAAGTGTCTAGGTGGTTAGAAGACTGCATACATAGTGGATAGGGGTTTGAAGAAGTCCATGTGCTAAGGCCTGGCTCAGTGCATGAATACTTAGGCACTGACTGAATGATTAGAGTACTGCAAAGATAGTATCTTGGTGAATGTATAAGTGTTTGAGTTTTGGCACAGTGAATGGATTAGTACATGATGCTGAATGGGTCACTAGAGGACTGCAAAGGGAGTTACAGGGTGTGTCCTGGAAGTGTATGGATACTGACTAGCGAATTGAAAATGTGAAAGACAAGTGTATAGTATGTTAGAAGACTGCATGCATACTGCATAGACATTTGAAACAATCTATGTGGTAATGTATGGTTCACAACATGAGTACTTGGAAACTGACTAAATCATCAGACTACTGCTAGGTTAGTGCCTTGGTAAAACTTTTAAATTTTCAGTTCTGACACAGTGAAGAGAATAGTACATGGTACTGCACTTTAGTGTCAAACCCTGACTCATTTTATCAATGTATAAGCAAAGAATAGCTTCTAAAGCTACTAAAACTTGACAACATGACCGATTTTAAAACAGTTATCTGTCATCAAATACACTATGTTACCAAATGCTTCTCTCACAATCCTTACCCAAATGTACACAGACTTACAGTGTGATTTTAGACAAGCAACACTATCCCTAACGGTTTACCAAAACTCATTCACTAGTCTAGAAGAGGTAATGGTACTGCACACAATCTACATATTTAAGTACAGCACATTAGTGTCAAAGCATGACTCATTTAATCAACGCATAAGCAAAGACTGTCTTCTAATGCTACTAAAACTTGACAACATGACAGGTTTTAAAAGAATTATCTGCTAAAAAATACACGATGTTACCAAATGCTTCTCTCACAGTGGTTCCCAAATGCACACAGACTCACAGTGTGATTCTAGACAACAACCACTATACCTAGGACTTTAACAAAAAATCATTCACTACTGTGGAACTGATAAGGGAACTACACACAATCTACATATTTCAGGACTGCACTTTTCAGTCAAAGCCTGACTCATTTAATAAAAGCATAAGCAAAAACTGGCTTCTAAATCTACTAAAACTTAACTACATGACAGGTTTTTAAAAAGTTATCTGCCAGAAAATACACGATGTTACCAAATGCTTCTCTCACAGTGGTTCCCAAATACACACTAACTCACAGTGTGATTCTAGACAAGCACCACTATCCCTAGGAGTTTACCAAAACTTATTCACTACAGTGCAAGTGGTAAGGGAACTGCACACAATCTACATATTTCAGGACTGCACTTTTGTGTCAAAGCCTGACTCATTTAATCAAAGCATAAGCAAAAACTGCCTTCTAATGCTACTAAAACTTGACAAAAAGACAGGTTTTAAAACAGTTATCTGTCAGACAATATACACGATATTACCACATACTTCTCTCACAGTGGTTCCCAAATGCACATAGACTCACAGTGTGATTCTTGACAAGCAACACTATACCTAGCAGCTTACCAAAACTCATTCACTACTGTGCAAGGGGTAAGGAGACTACACACAATCTACATAATAAAGTACAGCACATTAGTGTCAAAGCATGACTTATTTTATAAATGCATAAGCAAAGACGGCTTCTAATGCTACTAAAACTTGACAACATGACAGGTTTTAAAACAGTTATCTGTCAGCAAATACACGATGTTACCAAATGCTTCTCTCACAGTGGTTCCCAAATGCATACATACTCACTGTGTGATTCTAGACAAACAACACTATCCCTTGCACTATACCAAAACACATTTCTTCATCTAGAAGAAGTACTACATTTTAGTATAGAAACATAACATAACTCATTTCACAAATTCATAAACAATGACTGGTTTCTAATTCTACCAAAATATAAAAACAGCACAGTTATCTGTCTGCAAACACATGAAAAACACAAATGCTTATCACAGAATGGTTTCTACATGCACACACACTGTCAATAAGATTGTAGAGAAAAAAAGTACTCCCTACACTTTAGCAGGAGAAACACATTAGTCTGATTAAAATCAAAATAGTCTACATACATCCCCTCACAATTAAATAACTCACCTTTCAAGTTGTTTTGTAGATTAAGAAGTATATCAGTCACTCACCATATTTTCTTTTACAGAATCTCTGCACTGTGCGCCTCTCAGCAAAAACAAAGAATGGAAAAGTTTCCCTTTCATTTTCCACACATATACATGTAAACATCAAATCACAACCCTTCACACATACCCAAAAGCAAACACACATTTCTATTGGTTAAACATTTCAACCCTTTCCAACTGAAATACATTTCAACCCTTCCCCCAATCTGCCTTCTGCCTGTTACCATAGAAACAGGTCATGGAACACTGCACTGAGCACACAAGTCACAAGTTCAGCACAGAATGTTGCTAAACAAGACAGGAAGTGTGCTTGACTTTTCAACATATCAGCTTATCATATATAATGTTCCCTACAATCTGTTTTTGTTAACCAATAAGAATCATACCTTTAAAAAACAGAAATATACACCCTACCTTTCAGTGTAGAAAGTAGTCATACAACCAATGATTTCTTGTCTTTTTTCCCAAAAAAATTCCGTGGATCCACGCACCCAACGCGAGAGAATCCGTGCACCCAACGCGTTAAAAAAAGGGGACCGGACCCCCTAAGCACAGCTAGAGGGTCAGAGTATTTCCACTCTGCCCCCTTTATATGTTTTACACACTTATTCCCCTTGCTTCTTCAGCCTCGCTTCTACCGATTCACTGGGCACGATGCATTCAGCGCGTGATGGGGAGGGTGCGCCCTTGGTTCGAGGAGGGTGCGCGTACGGTGCGGGTAGGGTGCGCGGATCCTCCCCGGCCATAGATATTTATGTACTTTCAACTCTAATATTCTCAGGAACTACTGAACGGATTCACACCATTTATGCAAAAGGCACGATTCTGAGCTGAGGACTACCTCTTTGCCAAATTCGGTGTTATTCCGTTCAGCGGTTCGGGCTGTAGCTGCGACAACAGATCCTATGGGAAATTGCATGGGGAAAACGCATTTTGGGACCCCCCTTTTTTCTCGGCCCTTGCTTGACGAATCACCACGAAACGTTCAGGGTAGGAGCGGAGCGGAGCTGGCCAACAGTTTGGAAAATTTCACGAGGATTCGTCAACCTGCGCCAGACTTATTGGGAATAGAATGTTGCGGATTTCCTATGGAAAATAGGTCCTAACTATAACTACCTACTGGCGACCGCCAGTAGGTAATATATATATATATATATATAAATATCAAAGAAAACAGTCCTGCTCCAACGAAGAAGAAGTACGTACTCGAGGTATGTCTGGATATTGCTTCTTTATTGTTAGTCAGGTCTCCCACGACCCCGCAATGAAAGAGAGACACGTTTCGCCTGCGCAGCAGGCTTTATCAATCTAATTGGCGCCATAAAATTTTAAGAATATATAGCCCTCCTCCCTCCTTCAGGCATGAATAGACATAGAAGATAGACTGTGTGTTCAACATTATAGATGGTAAAACATACTAGCCTTTAACATATGCATGCATTGCAAAGTGCAAGAAATTCATAGAAAGTTATAAATAACTGAATACTGGACAATACGCATGTAATGCCAGGAATTAAACATGATCTAATTCATGATATGTACACAGAAAAAAATGTATGAATGAGTCTGATCAGCCTGAGATATAAACAAGTCGTAATGACATGCCGAGGTACTTTCATAATAGTCAAAGTTACGGCGCCAATGCTCTCAAGACATGCTGCCTTCCTGATAATGAATCAAATAGAAACAACAATTTTTTTTTAAACTGCTTTGAATGCAGGTTGTGCTGCCAGTATTATTGAAGCTTATTTGCTTCCACCTCATTTCCTCGTAATTCAACAAAACAGAGTCTACCCTGTAGAATAAATAATGAAGGCACACTGAACAAAAATTCATAGAACTGTGCTTTCAAATGCGTGCGAAAACACACACTCAAGGTCAAAGCAAACTGGGCTTGTAACACGTCCACGGTGCTCCGATTACACAGGCTGTGCATAATTAAGACGGCAATGCCGGCCTCCGGGTAATTGCTACTCCTCCCAGCGGGACTACGTGACCCATAATCCCCTTTGGCAGCCTAATGTGTCCGAGTTTGGTTAATCAGAGTCCTATCAGGACGTTCAAATTATTAGTGCTTCTTAAGTTGATCGTGTCAGTAACTGGATGATTGTCCCACAGAAGACTAAAAAGCCCGAATTCCAAAATTGTAATACAAGGAGTGTCACAATTGTCAATGTTGCCAGGCAACACACAATATATCTATATCTTAGGCACACACAGGGGGTCGGAGGAGACCGTTGAAAATAAATTTGATATGCCCAACACACCTCACCGCTTATGTGTCAGCAACCACAGTGCTCAGTCACCAGAGGGTGCCAGCATTCTGGGCAAGGCATTTCCTGCTGCAGAAAGCAGACATTCGTGCTGGCAGTCGGCAAAACTGCCCCGCTCCGCAATCTGGAATCCTCACAGCTGCCATGCTTTGTCCTCTCCCTGGCGGACTCTCTGGGGGCTCTACTGCATAGCACTACCATGCTCCTCCAAAAGACTTTTGCGGTCATTAGTAGAGCCACAAAACGACTGGTGGTACGTGTACAGCGTCGACCATCAACGCTGAATTTAATCAAAGAAAACAGTCCTGCTCCAACGAAGAAGAGGTACGTACTCGAGGTATGTCTGGATATGGCTTCTTTATTGGTAGTCAGGTCTCCCACGACCCCGCAATGAAAGAGAGACTCGTTTCGCCTGCGCAGCAGGATTTATCAATCTAATTGGCGCCATAAAATTTTAAGAATATATAGCCCTCCTCCCTCCTTCAGGCATGAATAGACATAGAAGATAGACTGTGTGGTCAACATTATAGATGGTAAAACATACTAGCCTTTAACATATGCATGCATTGCAAAGTGTAAGAAATTCATAGAAAGTTATAAATAACTGAATACTGGACAATACGCATGTAATGCCAGGAATTAAACATGATCCAATTCATGATATGTACACAGAAAAAAATGTATGAATGAGTCTGATCAGCCTGAGATATAAACAAGTCGTAATGACATGCCGAGGTACTTTCATAATAGTCAAAGTTACGGCGCCAATGCTCTCAAGACATGCTGCCTTCCTGATAATGAAATAAATAGAAACTGAATTGTTTTTTTAAACTGCTTTGAATGCAGGTTGTGCTGCCAGTATTATTGAAGCTTATTTGCTTCCACCTCATTTCCTCGTAATTCAACAAAGGGCTTGATCATATGCTCTATGGAATTCCAATTGAAGCCCATGTTAGATGTGAAGGACATCTAACATGGGCTTTAATTGGAATTCCATAGAGCATAATATCAAGCACATTATTGCCGTTTTAGCGGCTGTTTTCTGCCGCTAAAGCGGCGATAATTTTATCGCCTGTATTGATAATATGCCCCTATGTCTCTGGGGAGGGTGAGACAGCTGCACCCATTCAGCAATGTTTGAGGAATACAAGTGACCATAGAAGTGTCTTCTGCTAGAGGCCCTTAAGTATGTTTCTCAGGTTCTTGCACAGCATAAAATGGCTGAAGCATTTGTTCCATTTTCTACTCGTTAATGGCAAGCATTTTGCTTTAAATACTGGCTCTTCCCCAAACAGCTGTTATTTTCATTTAATTACCTGCAACTATCCTTTAGTGGACTTGCTCCTTCCACTGCACAGCGACGTCTGGTAGCTGCAGCTGCTGTCCTTATCTGCTGCTGCTGCTACTGACCTGGAGATCAGGAGTCTGAGGTTCTCCTCCACCCACAAGCTCCTGCCTGTGGCCCATCCCTGGTGGTCCAGTGGTAGAGCATCATGCTCTGCTGCTTGACTGCCCTTCTATCTCTTTTGTTGCTGTTTCTGTCCCCCTTTTTGCTTTTCTCTTTTCGTTTTTCTGCATCTGCCTTTTGGATTTTCCTTTTTTCGTCCTTCTTCCTTCCTCCTGCCGCTGCAATCCCCATGGCCCGCCCCCTCTCCAGTGTCCCATTCCGCTCCAGAGTTTCCCACCTCACAGCTGTCCTGCCCCCCCACAACACTACTTAATGGTGGCCACTGTGCAGTCGCGCCACTGTGTGCCAAAGGCGCGCTAAAGGCAAGCCTGGACTGCGCCCAGCGCCCGCGACCCTGCTTCTCGGACATTCCACCGCTATGATGCCAGCACCCTCCTCGCCCTCAACCTGGGACGCCACTCCGCCTGCCATCTAGCATCACCGAAGAAGACCCCTGGACCATTTGCCTACTGGAACTGCAACCACACCTTCAGCCACGCTGACACACCAGCTTCTCTCGCCACCCAGCCGACCAACAGAGCATCCGTCCGGCTTAACTGCATCCTCCGCAACGTCCGGTCCTCCACAAACATGTCACAAAAATCTGGGACCTCCACGACGCCACCTCTCCTGACATCACTTTCTTCATGGAAATCTGAACCAACCCCTGGTCCGGACCAGACATCGCCATCCACAACAGCTACAAAATCACCAGCAAGGTCTGCCCGACCATCCAGGAGGAGGCATCGCCATCATCCACAAAAGCACACTCTGACTGATCACGCACACCAACGACCCAACGATGACCATGGAGCTACTCCACTTCTAGATTCAGACCAACCCCAACACCACCCTCTGCGGCACCCTCGACTACAGGCAACCCTGGCCCTCGACCCTCCTTCACTGATGCCATTGTAGACCTCATCGCACCCCATGCTCTCGTATCCACCAACTGCATCCTCCTCAAATACCTCAACTTCCACATGGACAACCCTAGTGATCAGAATACTGCCTTGCATCTGGAGAACCTCAACAGCATTCGATTCAAGCAGCTAGTCACTGCACCGAACCACACAGCTGGACACACGCTCGACCAGGTCTTCTCCGCCAGCAGGAACATGAGCTACAGCCACACCACTGAATTCTCCTGCACAGACCATCACTGTGTGCATCTCGGCGTCACCACTCCCACCGTACACCATCATCATCACCCCCTGTCACAGCTGGATGAAGGCCACTGAAGAACTTATCGTCAACTCCCTCAGCACAACCACTCTGCCAAATCCAACGGATGCCAACACCGCAGCACGCAACCTCCACCGATTGATTTCCAACTACGCCAGCACCCTGGCACCCCTCAAGAACAGACTGACCAAGCAACACTCCAAGAAGGCCAGCTGGTTTACTCCCACCTTCCACAAGTCCACACGCCCCAACAGAAGAGATGGAGGAACAACAGAACCCCGGAAACTCAAACAACCTTCAATTCCGCCATCATTGCACACTACTTACTCCTGAAAACCACAAAGAAAATGGCTCTCCAAGACACAATTAACAACAACGCATACAACTGCAAAGAACTCTTTGCCATCATCAAGGAGTTCACCAAGTTCAACAGTGAGATCATAGATGTTTCCTCATCCAAGACCTCTGCATCAAACTGGGCTTTCCACCACAAGATCAGGAAGATCTACGACAGCTTCGACATCCTAGACCCAGCCAGTATACCCACCACCCTTACACACAACCAAGCTGCACCCTAATAGACCATGAACTGATGGACCCGCCTCACAACAGAAGACATGCTCAAGACCATGAAGAGCATCCACTCAGGAGCACCGCTTAATCCTTGCCCCTTCCACATCGTCCACAGAGCAGCCGCTGCCATTCCCCCCACCTTCGCCGCAACATTAACTGCTCCATCAAAACCACCCCCTTCCCGATGGCTGGAAATACGCTAAAATCAACCCCCTGATGAAGAAACTGTCCTCGGACCTGACAGTCCTTAAGAACTTCAGACTCATCTCCCTCCTCCCCTTCCCAGCCAAGGTCATCGATAAGGCCATCAATGCCCAATTGTCTGAGTTCATCAAAGTGAACCACATCCTGGACAACTCCCAATCCTGCTTCCAAAGCAACCACAGCACAGAGACCACACTTCTCGACCGGTGCGAGACCACAGCCCTCATCCTACTAGACCTCTCTGTCGCCTGTGACACCATCTCCCTCCACACCCTAATCACAAGACTCCATGACGCCAGCTTCCGCGACAAGGCTCTGGACTGCATCCAGTCCTTCCTCACCTGCCTGAACCAACGAGTCAGACTACCACAGTTCCTCTCAGAACTCACAGAGATCAGCTGTGGAGTGTCCCAGGGTTCGTCCCAGAGCCCCGCCCTCTTCAGCGTCTACATGGCCCCCCTCGCAATCATCATCAGAAGCCACGAACTCAAGATCGTCTCATAAGCCGACGACACCCAGCTGACCCTCTTTCTCACCAACGAACCCGCAACCCAGAGAACCAACTTCCGCAGTGGAATGGAGGCTGTTGCTTCCTTTATGAAAGACAGCTGCCTCAAGCTGACTCAAAAAAGACCAAAGTACTCATCCGGGGACCTACCCCGTCAGCTTGGGACAACTCCTGGTGGCCAGCCACTCTGGGATCTTCTTCCACCCCCCCGGACCATGCATGCAACCTCGGCATCATACTGGACTCATCGCTCACCATGAACCGCCAAATCAATGCAGTTTCCTCAGCCTGCTTCTTCATGCTCCGCCTGCTTTGAAAGATATTCAGATTGATCCCCACAGAATCCAGAAAGACGGTCACCCATGCACCCATCACCAGCAGAATCAGCTACGGCAATGCACTCTTCGCCGGCGTCCCCCAGAAACAGCTCATGAAACTACAGAACGTCCAAGACACCGAAGCCAGACTGGTATTCGACATCCCCTGCCTCAGCCACATCACACAACACCTCCGACAACTCCACTGGCTTCCAGTCAACAAGAGAATCAATTAAACAGGATCAAGCAGGAATCACATGTAGACAGCAACAAACTTTTTTATTTTTTATTATGGTTTTTGACGTTATTTTTTATTTTACAATATACATTTGGCAGCCTTATTTTTATTATGCAATAAGCATCTTGTCAATGGTGTAATTTATCTTTGCAGCATGCTTCTGCGCAAAGCAGACTAGTTTTGGGAGAAAGGCTCTGTTGCCTGGAAAAGAAAAAGATACACAAACATAAATATACATTTCAGGAGGGGGTTAAATGAAAATGGAAAACATTTTTACATTTATAGGTAACTTGAACCCTAGACATAAGATAATCATGACCAAACAGCAATAGTGATTCACGAACTGCATTGAACAATTGCTTTACCTATATTTCAATACATGCAAGCGTTATAACTAATTTGGCTTTCAATACACCTCCTTCACAAGTAAAAACAGGATAGGTGTTAACATTTGTCCTCAATTCTTATGATCATTATGAGGGCTCAGTTGCACAATAACTCAGTACCAAAGTTTACGCTATTACAGTGTAGACCTGAACAGCAGAGCTCCCCAGGCATCCGAGCTCCTTTGCAAGTTTCCCAGATCCATGCATACCTAACTATTTTGGTGTAGGTTTTTAACTTTCCATTCTGGGATTTGTAGTTCTTGTTTATGATTTGATTTTTGATTCTATATTTATATAGCGCACGAATGCCCAAGGGCGTCTAGGTGCTGTGCGGGAAAAAAGGTTTGCCATGCATAACAGAGACTGTGGCATTAGTTGTAAAACAGTCAGGTTTTTAGTGATTTTCTAAAGGAGACTAAGGTGGGGCTGAGTTTGATGTCCATAGGGTGAGAGTTCCATAGTTTCACTGTGCTCAGAACAAAATTTCTGCCTCCCCATCGAGCTTTATTTTATTTGGGGGTTTGGAGGAGTTTGCTCTGTGATGATCTTCAGTTTCTGGCTGGATGGTGCCAGGTGAAGTGTTGTTTCAGGAACAAGGGACCTGTCCCGTGCAAAGCTTTGTAAGCCAGGCATAAGGATTTATCCACATAAAACCAGGAGTACACTTCTCAGAAGTCAAAGACTTAACCCAATACAGGAGTAGCTAATCAAGCCTGAACCATGGATGCTTGGTAGTTCCAAGCAAATGGCAGGGTGATAAGGGCCTGAAAAGTTTGGGATGGGTGGAGATACTTGATCTCATGATTCAGCAGCTTACTTTTCTAATCTCAGAGAGTGCTAAAGACTCAGGGCCATATGTAGGAAGCCTAATACCGGTCGGTAACGGCCGATTTTCGGTAAATATCCCGTTACCGACCGGTATTTAGGCTTTTGGTATGTAGGGGGCACATTTCAGGATTCGGTAATTTACCAAATTGGTAAAATTACCGAATCGGTAATTTTACCGATTCGGTAAATACCGAATCCTGAAATGAGATGTAGGGGGAGTGTGCCATTGGTGTGGGGATTCGTTATTTACCACCAACTAAAAGTTGATGGTAAATGACGAATAGCTGTAAAAAAGCATTTTTGTGCACTTTGAAGTGTGCAATGTGGTAGACATACTTGCCCTTAGGGCATGTATGTGCGCCACATGTGCATACATGGACGAATCAGGGGTGCAACAGGGTGTCAATGTGACACCCTGCCACCCATGATGATGCCTCCCCCATTACCGATTCGGTATTTACCGATTCGGTAATGGCAACTGGCTTCCCATTCATTCCTATGGGCCTACAGGCCCATAGGAATGAATGGGAAGCCAGTTGCCATTACCGAATCGGTAAATACCGATTCTAAAATACCGACACTAACCGATTCGGTAATATTTTACCTACATTACATTTACCGATTCATAAATACCGAATCGGTAAAATTCGGTATTTAAGAATCGGTAAATGTAATTTACCTACATATGGCCCTCAGTGCCTTACCACCGAAATTTGCACTGGTGAAAACCTATTTCACACAATTTTTCTCTTTGTGAAGATCATCTGTTCTCACTACTTTTTAAGTGAACAATATCACAGTATGTTTGAGACAAAACCATTTTATTGCACGAGTATTAAAGATAGTGTACAAATAGTTAAAAAAAAAAAGCCAATTATGGATTAAGATTAGTTGAACTTTCTGTGGTCCTTTTTAAATGGTGTATGAATGATACATATGTAAAATAGGGTTTTACAATCCATCTGTAATATGGATGCAAGCATCAACATGCCCTGCAAAGTCAATAAGTCTGTCTATCATGTGGAAAGGTGGGCAAGAAGAGGAAGAAGAGGGAGCTGGAAGGCGAGAACTCTGATGTAAAGATGAGCTAACTAGACAGTGCTTGGAAGGATGGAGGAGATGTCAATGTGGTGAGAACAGTGGGTAACAGGATTGTCATGGAGCCATTTTAGTTTAGAGATTAGACACTTAAATTCTGTTGGGGGAGGAGCAGGTAGTGTGAGATGAGGGTGGATATTGGACACCCATTTTGAAGGACAACAACAAACCATGCAGATGGGAGTCAAAAGATCAACCATATGGCTCACACCCCTCCATTGATATTCCCTGTTGCTTACCCTTTCTCTCTCAGAAACGTAATAGATCTGGTTTAAAAGTACAGGGCTGCTCCTCTGGAACATCCCAGATGTGCCATGCCACAGTGAGTGCTGTGAAGACACAAAAAGAGAATGAGGAAACACTCAGTCAAAGTATTGTGCCACTATCAATAAGCATATTGCCCACCCCCAAAATACCACTTTCTTTTCTCTAGTCTCCATGGTTTGCTCTGCATAAGCTGCAGAAGAGTTGGAGGCTCCCGTAGACTCTCCTTTGTCATGTTGTTTGCAGAACCCACTTTAGATTGTATGTAGCGAAGTAAACCTGTACAATGCCAGTTGATTTTGTAGCACATAAGCATTCCTATGACTGCTTAATTGGGTAGGCAAAAGTAACAAACGATGGGCAGAATGCTGAACAATGCAAACATTCACAAAGATCTGGGTTAAATCCATCACTCTTTTGCTCACCACACCACCCCAGTTTGGACATGCCATCTGGGTAGGCTAGGAGTTGGAAACTAAAGGGATAAAAGATACCATTGCTGGACAAGCTGTCACCAACCAATTACATGCCCACATTGTAACTTATGACACCCTAGACACTGATGAATCACATTAGAATGGGATTCTTCCTTACAGGCAATGAAAGGCCCACTCTAACTCAATTGCCATTTTTTCTTGGCTGTTTACACCTCTTTCCGTTGCTTTTTCACCATTAGAAATGTTCATTCTGATGCAAGAGCGATATTATCTTACAAAGTTCATATGCAATCACACTAACAAGGAAAATTAAAACTCATTCAGTAACAGGGGACTCATTAATACACCATTTGATGGCAAAAGCTGACAACCTTTCCCAATATTAGGAATGAATTTTTACATAATAAGAAATCGAAATTCTGCTTAAAACATGGAACAGCAGCGAATATCTGTGTCAACTTGTGAGATTCAGCTAAGGCTTCCAAAGTAAGTTGATTGTTTTCAACCACTCTGGCTCATCTTTCTACTCTATCACTGGTCTGTTGCACACATCATTGACCACTCCGCTGCAGCTGTTTGAATTCTCCCACCCTGCGAGGTGACATGAAGAGTACCGCATCGTCCTTAATACTAATCCTTCTAAAAAATACTTGACAACCGCATGGACTTAAAAACCACAGCCTTACCTTCCACAGGATGACAAGTAGATTTACTTGCAGGTCACACGAAACAATTCATCAATGTGACAGAAGACCTCAAAGCAATAGAGATGTGGATGACGCCGAGCAGGCTGATGACACTCCATGGCTCCAAAACAGAAATCCTGGTGCTGAGACACCACTCCCTTACAAATACTGGCACTCTGACATACCCAACCTTCTTTGGGGACATTGTTCCATAAAAATCAAAGTCAGATTCATTGTTTTGTATACCTACAAACCACAGTCTCAACTGACAGAAGCAGTGGTCAATGTCACTTTCTACTAAATATAGCTCCTCAAAAAGATCTTGCCTCTCATCCCAAAACATACCACCCCTGGAGGTAGGAACATCAGTAAATGTTACTACGACAATTTCCTTTACATCACTTCTCCTGCCAAACCAAAGTACTATGAACTGAAACTTGCCGTTCATTGTTCACCATTCATACTTTTGTCCACATAGAAAAGCATAGACCAATTACGCCTCAATAAAATAGTCTCCCTTTGCATAACCTTCAACTGCCATTAACGTTCAACACCCTTATACCTACAGAATAAAATCATGCGCCACCAGCTTACAATCTATGGGGCATATTATCAAGAAACGGCGTCCAAATTATAGCCGCTTTAGCGGCAGAAAACTGCTGCGTAAGGGGCGATAAAGGGCTTGATAATATGCCCTTGAGAATTCCCATAGAAGCCCATGTTCTTGTGTCAACATGGGCTTCTATTGGAATTCTCTGCGGCATATTATCAAGCCCATTATCGCCACTTTAGGGGCAGTTTTCTGCCTCTAAAGCGGCGATAGGTTTAACGCTATGCTTGATAATATGCCTCTAAGATTCAAAGAAATCAATCTTCTAATGGTCACTGGAACCAATTGTAGAAAACACTTCAGAGTCACTGGCTTTCACTTTTGCAATATCCTCCATCCACACACTCATAATACCACTAGTAACATGACCTTCAGGATTCAAAACTCACCTTGATCAAATGATTGCTTTCACAACCACTTAGCAATACAATTTAAAACAATAAGAATGTTATGCAATAAGACGTGTCTTGCGGAAGCCAAGAAACAGTTGATATGAAGTGAGTGCTTAACTTAACAAATAAACATAAAAGTTTCTCAAGAATCATGGTGTAAGAATGAAGGGGTTAGCTGGGGCTTGGTGGATGGAGATGACATTGGTCTGAGTTAGATAAAATAAGAATGTAGGGTCAGATTTATCAAGGCTTTGTGTTGGTACAAAGTCACAAAAAGAGATGCGCACCGGTGTAAAGTCATGATAAAGTATTACATTTCAGCGCAAACGTTTATTTGTGTGGAAGGTTGACTAAAAATAACGCAAAGCAGCTGTTTGTGTTACTTTGCATTGCTTTGCGTCAAGGGGTGTTTCATGGATTGTACATGGGTGTTCCCATGTAATTACCCTAGGAATTTAGCACAGAGCCCCATCTACTAACAGTTGTAGACATGAGTTTGCACCAAAAAAAATACGCCTCCATGAGGAAGGCACAAAGTAGGAGAACATATTTTTTCTCCAAACTGTTCTATCATTGCATGTGTGTATAGAACACATACAAAGTGGCAAAGTTTAAAAGTAAGTTTAAGCAAAGGATTTTGTACTGGAGGGTTATCATCTCTGTACAAAACCTTTCTGGTTCAAATGTTTCTGCATGTTGCTAGGCAACCTTAAGGAGAACGAGTACTTGGGAAGATGGCAGCAGTGCAATATCTTTGTCGATATGGCACTGCCCAGCTCTCTTCTTTCCACTCAACACACCACATAAACTGTGCTTGCTCATTGGAGCTTAATGGGAATTTCAGTGTTGCAGAGAAAATAATAGTTAAGAGATTTAATCATATGGAAGGGTATACAAGATTGCAGAAGATTTTAGGACAATTCACTGATAAAGAATTGTAACAGCTTACACTGGGAGGGGAGAAAGGAAACACTCACACATAGACCTGTCCACTGATCACTTACCCTCTGCCTTCCTGAAGTGTGATTTATAAGGCGACGCACCAATGTGATGCTGCTCTCGTGAGTTTCATCTGAGGTGCGTGTGTCTGGCAACTGTAAAGATTCGAAAAAAAGTGTGAGGCAAGACCACTGCCAACAGTCACAACAGAACCCTTTATTTTTACCTGCTTGTAGTTCTTCCATTGCCATGTAATCGACTTTTGAAATAACGACCTATAGATATATCGGGACCAAAACACTTTTTTGCCACTATCAAAAAGGAATGAAAAATATTGTAGAAAAACCAATTCAGTTTCGTAAAGCAGTTTTCTGTTCATAGGGCTGATGTTTTAAGGCAAGGCAAGAAAGCTTTAGAATGCCCACCTATTGAACAAAGCCTGAACAAGGCATGTTTGAAGTGTCTTGGGAGCGGTCAAGCAAAATATGTCTTTGTTATTTATGGGGAAAACTCAGACATCGTTTCCTTCTGTGCAGAGAACCATAAGGAAGATGCAGGATTAAGCTGAAAATACACAAAAGAGGTGGTTTCTGGCCGTTTGCAATCATGGCATAAAGATGAAGCACCCAGAGTGGGCTAGCAGGGATGGAGGTGACATCAATGTGGCAACTGTAGGTGGCTAAGGTTGTCCAAGGATTTCGACTCTGATATGAGTGCCTAAGACAGGCTGCTTTGATCACATATGGAAAAATAATGGGATGAGGGATAATGGGGTTTTAGAATATCCAGTGGTGAAGAAATAAAAAAAAATATTGATCTAGGCCATTCCATTACAGCAAGCATGCAAACATTTAAAAAACAAGCTAATTCCGTATCCACTGATTACCTCTCACTTATTCTTTGACTTTCACTATCATAAGGTACAAGGCTTGTGGGGCCAGATGTACGACCATTCCATTTTGCAAATCACAAATTGCGATATTTTGCGACTCGCAATTTGCAACTCGCAAAATGGAATGTACAGCAATGTCTGAGACACTGTTTGCGATTCTCAAATGGGTCGCAAGGGACCTGCCTCATTAATATTCAAGAGGCAAGTCACAATTTGCAACCCATCGGGAATGGCCTGCAAACACAGGGATTTTGGCCTGTTGGTGACAGCAGACCTCAGTGTATGTGTTTGATTTTTCAATAAAGCAACTTTGTTTTCCAAATTCAGCCCATTTGGGAGTGGCTTACCCCCTGCTTCAAGTAGACGGTAAGCTGCGAGTGTTTTGCAACCACAAATGCTGTCGCAAAACAATGTTACATACCATTGTGACTCAATATTAGGAAGGGACACCCTTGGCATGCCCCTTGCTAATAGCGACTCGAAAACACTATTTTGCATGTCACTGACTGGCAAAAAAGCATTTGTACATACCACCACCCTTTTTTGCGGTCACAAACGGGCCAATTTCACGTTTGCAACTGCTAAAACTGGTCGTTTATCTGTACATCTGGCCCCTGGTCTATTCAACTTCAAGTGCAGCAGGGCTGGGTTCTTGCTGTGAAAATACCAAAAAAAAGCATTAGCCAAGATTCAGTTCAAGAGCAATTTCCTCTATCCACACACATACATTCTCCCTCTCTCCACAAGGAAAGACATTTTGCTTTTCACTGGTGTGCAGCCTACAGGTGATCGTCTAAGTGGGAAGACAGCTTATGTTTAAGTGTGACCATTTCAGGGAAAGGTAACATGAGCAACCATTTATCCAGACATAAAGAGAAAGACAAAGAAGGGTGTTCCTGATCAGAGATAATCATGTAGCAAGGCCATAAGCCTCAGTTATCGTGCAGATGAGGAACTGGTGCAGATATGAAATTTGGTCTGGGGCTACATGGCCCAGCAGCAGAAGAGGTCCAGCTACCCAACCCCTCAGCATTACTTCTACCAGGTAAGGTGATCCCTTCTTTGCCCTGTGTTCCATCATGCACTGATTGGGTGCAGCCTTCTCCTACTTTACCACCACAACTTATCCTAAGTTTTAATTCCTCCACCCTGATGTCACAATACAATTGGGTTCCCACTTCATCATAACCTACCCAAGCCCCTGCACACTGCCACAATAGACCCCAGACTTACTTATCCCACACATAAGGCACTGGCATCTTCGTCCATTCATATTGATGTGCTTTCATCTAGCCACTTATTAATGGACTCAGTTACTCTACAACCACCCAAGCACTAACTCCTTGATGTAGACACCATTTACGTTTATTAATCAGCAGTCAAACTTTAATGTGTAGTTATTTTTTAAACATAGAGGGACAGCTTCCTCTTCTGTCTCTGTTTAAAAACTACTAACTTCACTGATGTGCATACCCCTCAGTGCCCTTACATACTCAGAGTATTTAAGGCTTATGTAATCTTAGTATGTAACAGTGGCACCGAAGGGTAGGTACTGCAGTGCATTTGGTATTTGGCAGCTCTATTTCTTAGTGCAAAATGCACCCTCGCATCCATTTTGTTTGAGGGGTGCATTTAGCACTAAGAAAATAGCAACAAATGCACACTCCGCTCCAAAGCTGAATTCCGCAGAATTTTAATGTAATCACGCAGAACCAAATTCCGCCAGCTCTGCCCGCACAATACAGAACTGCCTGACTACAAAATTAAGCTTTGCAACTTCTCCGGAAGGAAGACTGGCAGGCTCGGAAGAGTGTGCTACACTTAGCTAACTTGTAAGGTATGAAGGCAATAGCTAAGAAAAATATTGAAATTACACAAAGAAAAAATTTGATTTTTTTAGCTGATGTTCGTGTCTTTTTCTCTTTAGCTTTATCATTTCCTGGGGTACATAAACAAGGATCTAGAGTAAAGAAGTAATTATCCATATGTTAGAAGATACCTGACTATTTTTGGAATAGAAAACCAGTGATTACTTCTAGCAAATGTGGCAGTCTAAAAAGAATATTTTGAGTAATGTGCAGCCTAATTATTTTGTTTTCTGTGAATAGGTTTTAGAATAGAAAAAAGACTGATGGCATGTGAGAAGCCCATTTAGCCAGAAATAAAGGACAAGACAAGGGAAAGGGTTTGTGGGTAGCGAGGATCATGCTGTGAAGACAAAAAGCCTAGCTCTTTGGAGGAATAGGTAACATCAATATATTGAAAGCAAGTTAGAAAGAGGGGTGCTGAGGGTGTACTATGCAGTTTTTTCCTCTACTGAATTGTGATGTTACACTATCTTCATACACATTTAGATGGCCTACAGGAAACTCAGCTCTTGAATAAACAGGCCTTTGTTCTGGATGATTTCTGGTATCAAGTGCTATTCTCAACTTGTTTCATTTCTCTCAGAGAGGGATTGCCGTACTGGCTTGGAATAAGAGCTAGACACTCATCAACCACGGTATAGATGTCGGTGGATGAAAGTTCATAGCAACAGTAAAGAGGGGCCAATTGTGCATTATGCCATGTGTACTCTATGGGGCCAACACTGATGACCCTGTGGTCTTTAATAGTCTGCTTTCTTAGCTACATCAATGGTCGGAACCATTGATTATTTTCAGGGTCCTTAATCCATTGATAGACCCCTCTTTTAGTGGTCGAGGGTTAAACTCTACTTCGAGAACCACCTATAGCTCAAAGGAAATGGCTAGGGCAGCTTTGTTGCAAGTAATGGAACCTTATGCTCTGGTGGATGTCTGGCGATATTGTGAGATGACAGAACATGGGTTTACATATTTTTCCGCCTCTCGTAAATCTTTTTCTCGGATAGATATGTTCCTTGCTAGCCACACTCTTATGTCCCATCTTAATTGGGGCCAGATTATGATCTTGGCAGTGCGCCGCACCGCCAAACCCGTGGTCAGGCTTCCTGCCAGATTACGAGTATCTTTGTCTGGCAGGCTTTTATTTGACATTCTCACAGCAGTGCCTCAGAAAATGGGCACCACAATGGGAATCCCAAAAACAGTTCCTGCATGATATGGCATGTAATGATCATGCTGTGCAGGAACTGGGGTGCATGCACACAGGGAGGCACATGTAGTGCCCTCTGCATGCACCCCATGGCTCTGAGGCACAAGGGGGCCCTATATGGGGCCCCCTTTGTTTCCTTTCCACCACGGTTTTCAAGGAAGAGGAACCACCATGAGAAATGTGGCAGAGAGGAAACTTGCAATATGCTTGGCGAACCATAGTGGTTCCACAAAGAATATTGTGGTCTCAAGACCACCGCACCACTGCCAGGGAACAATGGTTCCCTGGCGGCTGCTGCGGGGTATTTGCGGTCAGACCATCCTAATTGTAATAGAGAGGTTGGAAGACCGCTGCACCCCCGCGAGTCTGGCGGTCTGTGGACCACCAGACTCTTAATAAGCCCTGTTAGATATGGGGGTCTCTAGTTGGCAATGGTTTGCACCTTTGTCCAAGTAGAGACCCTTCTTCCTAGTCAGGATAAGGGAGTTACACTCCTAAAATAACCCCTACTCACCCACCTGGTAGCTTGGCACAAGCAGTCAGGCTTATCTTATTATTATTATTATTATAATTGCTTGTACAGCGCAGCTGACACCCTACGGGTAACCTGGCGCTATGTTAGAATGTAGACTGAGTGAGAAAGGCCCCTGCCAGGCGGAATTAGCAGGGGGCTTGGTGGTAGGCCCGAGGAAAGAGCCAGGTTTTAATCCTTTTTCTGAACTGCATCAGATTATCTATCTGTTGAATGTCCAATGGGAGTGTGTTCCAGAGCCGGGGAGCTGCTATGCAATAGGCCCGGCCGCCTGATTTAACTTTCCTGATTCTCTGCACCCTCACCATCACCCTCATCTTAGAGGCAGTCTGTAAAGCATTTGCACATAACCAAGAGTAATACAGTGTGCGCACCACAAATAGGACACCACATCAGTGTAGAAAAATATCCAATATTTTTATATACTTGAGACAAGACCAAAAACGATAAAAATCCACAATACAGTACTTAGAAATCTCCAGTTATCAAAATAACCTTGAAAAACAGTTCCTTGAAATCATTAGCTCCCTCTGGGGCTATCACGGCGTCATGAACAAACAAATCCAAACAGTTCTGGCTGACCGCGGCGTCGCGGACCAGCTACGGTGTCAGGAAGAACTACAAAACAGTACCTTTAGAAATGCAGGGCATCGGCAACCTCTCGTTAAGCTCTGAAAGCAGGGCGTCAGCAGGCATCGGTTCCGTAGGTCGGTGCAGGAGTCGCCGGGCCTTCGAAGTCAAACGTGTTGCAGATCGAACTCCTCATGGTTGAAGTCAGGAACGCTGGCGTTGGCAGGCGTCGGGCGCTGCTGTGCGAAGTGCAGTGGTGTGGCGTGCGATGCCCTCAGGGCGCAGTACGAGCAGCGGCTCGTGGTGGCGTCAGATGGCGTAGTTGGTGAGACCAGGGTCGCGGTGCGATGTGATGCAGTGCTCGTCATGGTGCTGGCAGGTCACGGTGCAAGCAGCGTCATCGTCGTTGCTGAAGCGCTGTCGTCTGCTGACGAACTGGAGTCGATGGCGCCGGTGTTGGTAGGCCAAGGCTGCTGTGCGGGATGAGGTTGGTGCGTCATGTAACTTTAGGTGCGGTGCCCTCGAACCATGGTGCAGGCAGCAGCGTCGATTGCGGCATGGAGGGGCAGCGTCCGGGGTACCAAGGCGGTGTTGTGAAGCGAGTCGATGGGGAGTGCGGTGCCCACAGGTCACGGTGTGAGTAGTGGTTCGGTGGTGGCGTAAGCAGACGTCATCGGTGAGACCAGGGTCGCTGTGCTGTGTTGCGGCAGTGCCCTCTGCGGTGCCTTCAGGACACGGAGTCAGCAGCGTCATCATAGATGTTTCGGGTTGCTTTTTCTTCTGCTGCAGCACAAAACACACAGTCTCCAGTGCTGAGGGCAGAAGACCTTGAATTCTTTGCTGTTCCTGAGACTTCTTGAACAGGGGGCAAGCTCTACCTCAAGCCCTTGGAGAAACTCATAAAACTCGATTGCAGAAAGTTCAGTCCAGTCCTTTCACTGCCCAAGACAGAAGCAGCCACTGCACGCCAACACAGCAAAGCCCACAGCAAAGTGGTAGTTCCTCCTCACAGCTTCTCCAGCTCTTCTTCTTGGCAGTATTCTTGGTCCAGAAGAGTTCTAAAGTTCAGGGGTTTGGGCCCCACTTTTTATAGCCCAAAATCCTTTGTCCTCTCAGGCAGAGAGTGTCTGTGCCCAGCCAGAACCAGTTCTGTCCTCTCTGGTGCAGCTTCCTGGCAGGAGGTAGAGACAGCATTGTCAGAGGCAGACCAGGCCCATTCAGTTGAAAGGAAATCTCCTCCCCCTACGATCTATTCAGCCCTTTCTTGACCCACCTGGACTATCTGGAGCCACTGCTGCTCCACAGCCCCTGTCATTTAAAAACCAGACAGTCAAACCACAAACCCAGCAGAGGCCTACTGGATGTCTGAGCAAGAAAATACCTACTTTCTAAAAGTGGTATTTTCAAACCCAAAATGTAAAAATCACCTTCACTAAAAGATGCATCTTTAGGTTCTGAGTTCAGGCATACTAAACTTTATTTTCCACCTAGTTCCCAGGGCCAGTTATGTTTATAAGATGTTGTAAACAAACTCCCCATTCTGTCCTATGGGAACAGGTAGCCTTGCAATAGTGAAAAACTAAATTGGCAGTAATTCACTATGAGGACATGCCACACACACCAGGGCATGTCCTACCTTTCACATACACTGCACCCTGCCCACAGGGGTACCTTGGGCCTACCATAGGGGTGACTGACGTGTAAGAAAAGGAAAGGTTAGGGCCTGGCAAGTGGGTGCACTTGCCAAGTTGACATGGCAGTACCAGACTGCACACAGGCTCTGCAATGGCAGGCCAGAGTTACATTTACGGGCTGTTCGTGTGGGTGGCACAATCCAGTGCTGCAGCCCACTAACAGCATTTGATTTACAGTCCCTGGCACACTCAGTGGACTTTACTAGGGACTGACAAATAAATCAAATCGACCAATCACGGAAACACCAATCCATAACACATTTTACCACAGGAGCACTTGCACTTTACCACTGATCAGCAGTGAGAAAAGTGCGCAGAGACACTAAGCCAGCAAAAACAGTCAAAACCTGGCAGGTCAGAAAGCAAAAACTCAGGGGAAACATGCCAAAAGATGCCAAGTCTAACAAGCCCCTTAGTAGCTCCTTGAACCCTAGGGTTATATTGGATCACAATTCTTTGCACCATCACTCTTTTGTCCATCTTGACAAATTGGACATAAGCAAATGTAAGTATGTCCAGCATAGGAAATTGGACATGGAAGATATAAGTTGGTGAGCTTTGCTGTTATTCCTAAATGTGCTCCTTAGTTTAGACCAGTTGATGCCAATATTTTGATGGTCAGTGTTTGAAGCTTCAAAGTTAGTGATACCCAGTTAGCTATTAGTGTTGCCATAATTCATTATAGAAGGAAGATAATGAATTTATCTAGTGGTTGAGGAATGGAAATAGCATGGTAATCCATTTTGAAATTCTGTAAAAACACATCCTGACTTATATAAAATGAAATGCTAAAGTGGACATTTATGGCACATGTGTTGGACGATTATGATTGGCTCATATTGTATTTTTAGAGAAACAAGGAAAGTTGAAATTACTCCTTATAGCCTGTCAGTTATGACAGATCATCTGACTAAATTTAAATCTTAATCATGTTGAAGTATTTTAGAGAATAAAATTGAAATATATTGCTTTTGTTTATGATAGATCAGTTGCGTTTCATAGTTAATCCGAGTTTTTTTTACTTACAACTGATGTGGTATCACCAGTAATCAAACAGAATACAGATGTGCTGCCCAAAAAAAAAAGCTCTGTAGACCGGTCATGCTAGGTCTCTTTGAGGATATGTTTTTTCACAAGAAAATCTTCTATATTGATTTTGAGTTAAAATGGTTAATTCATGCTTGTTTTTTTATTTATGAAGAGCAAGCATCTTGCCACTCTTCTGCATACTCATAGCAAAGATGTGAATGTCTATCCTGCTACAAGACTTTTCGCTCATCAAAGCATCACATTATTTCTGCGTTTCTCCAAATTGTTGTGGCAGCAGTTTACTTCGTGACTGTTTAGCTTGAACATATTTCATCATAGCGGAGCTCAGCATCCTGAATTGCATAATCTAAATTGGAGGATTTTCCTTCAGATTTCAGCTTTAAATGTTTCTCACACAAATTACATGTAACAGGAATACATCCATGTAGCATAAAGGAAATACTAAAATGTATGATTAAACCATCCAACTGACACCACCTCTTACTTACCCAGTCTCCCTCATCATTGCACAGCATGACACTGAACATCACAGAGCTGCTCCCCTGTGTAATTATGTCTTGGAATGGCCAGACTGATAGCTCTAAATACACAGAAAAGAGAGCCAGGCACAACCCAGTACAAGACCCACCTTCATTAACCGCCATCTCTGCCCTCAACAAATGATCCCTCTCCTATCACTAGACCACACTTCCCAAAACACTCAGCTTAAGTAAGGAATGGCTACATGATCATCAAAGTACTCTTTATGACATCATGTGGATTAGCAGATGAAATAGCATTTACCGGGAATGCTATTGGTATCAGTAATCGTTATAGATTCACTCACTTTGAATAGAATCTCACACCATCTAGATATAACACACCAATGTTGACCTTTGCACTTCAAAGCAGTACCTTCAAGGGAGATGTTACTGAAGCTACAAGTTTCAAAACATGCAGAGGGCACAAGGTTATCACTTTGCAGTCATATCTTAAGTTCTGCAACATTCTGAGGTACCCTCTTCCCTGTACACACTGGCATGTATCAGAACCCCCATTACTATTACTGTGACCCTTATGGATTCTTAATGGAGCATTCGGTATGCATTAGATGGAGAAGCCCTTAAAGTCAGTTCAAATTGACCAATAAGTCTATGGAGAAAGTGATCTGGTATTACTCCTGGTCGAATCTTTCTTTTGACCCATGAATTCAGTGAGGTAGATTCAAGTATTTTGGTACATGTCACATATCATTCAGAGAGATGCAAGGAATGCTGGAGGGAATTTGCTTATTTTTTCAGTTTAGTGGACCAATTTTTGTCAGCCTTTTACAAGACCCCAATCTACAGAATAGATTTGAGAAAATCAAATGTGGTGCTGAACAGTTCTAGAACCTTCAAAGGACTATTGTACTTTCTATGGCAGTTGGGCGATGCTACATTGTTGGAGAAAGATACCCACAAGTGGACAGTAAGTATGGCTTTCTAGTTAAAAAAAAAAACCAGGAGTTATATGTTTTCTACTTGTTTTCCATGTGGATTTCATTGTACTTTA
The DNA here is from genome assembly GCF_964204655.1 of Triturus cristatus. Taxonomy (NCBI): domain Eukaryota; kingdom Metazoa; phylum Chordata; class Amphibia; order Caudata; family Salamandridae; genus Triturus; species Triturus cristatus. The sequence goes on along the minus strand of NC_140589.1, from coordinate 1,215,970,209 downwards.
ATGTGTGTATGTGTGTGAGTGTGCATGCCTGTGTATGAATATGTGTTTTTATTTTTTGCAAATGAATCCTTCGTATTTACATTTGCCTTTTTAATCACTGGTGTTCTTTTTAGGTGGATGAACAAAGCATGCTTCCTAAACAGCAAATGGTTAAAAAGTGTTTCTACAACTAGCATTTTTAGCATGGGAGAAAAAATCTATCTGTTGGAGGCACTGGTGTTGATGATCTATCTGTTGGAGGCACTGGTGTTGATGACATTGCGAAGATAATTTCGACCATTAAACCTAATTATCATTACAACGATCCCTTACCTGCAAGTGTTGGTCCTCAATAAACCATCTGCTCGTCCCGTCATGGAAAAAGATTATCAACGCTTCATTAGCACAAGGCGCAATTCCGGAATGCCTAAAAGCTGGGCAAGTTAGTCCAATTTTAAAAAAGCCAACAGAGAACCCCTCTGACCCAAACAATTTCAGACCAGTAACAAACATCTCCATGCTAGCCAAAGTCCTGGAAAAATGTGTACAACAACTGAGCCATCATATCTCCGAATTCAATCTATTAAATGACTTCCAATCAGGATTCAGACCTAACCATAATACGGAAGTAGCAATTCTGCCCATCGTGGACGACGCCCTACTTGCCCTCGACCATAACAAAACGTCTCCTAATCCTGCTTGACCTCTCGTCGGCATTCGACACAGTAAACCATGCCAAAATACTAGATCGCATGAAAAATGGAATGGGAGTAGAGGGGACAGTCCTAAAATGGTTCAGCTCTTTCCTAGAAAAAAGATCGCAAAAATTCATAGTCAACCAAACTTTATCAGTTTTAACCAGAAATACAATCGGAGTTCCCCAGGACTCCACACTCTCCCCGGCGTTATTTATCTGTACGTAGAACCACACACGGAAACACTACAACGAGCAAACATTTCTTTCCACATGTACGCTGATGACACTCAGCTGTACATCAAAGTCACGTCGACAGAAGAGATAGGTATCATGAACCAGGCACTAAAGAGAACCAATCATTGGCTAACGAGTAACCATCTGAAGTTTAACCCACATAAAACCGAATTCCTGCTGATCTCCCCCCAGAAAAGCTCCACAAACATTATAGAATGGACCAACCTGATCATGGCATTAAACTGTACTCCGAAGATTGTTGATTCCACTAAATCCTTGGGAATTATTCTGGACAAAAACTTGAGCATGCTATCACATATTAACACAATGGCAAAAAACGCCCGGTTCCATTTAAGCTACCTTAGAAAACTGAAACCATTTTTAAATAAGTCAGACCTCAAAACAGCAGTTCAGGCACGGATAGAATATGGTTGCACAACGCTGGCCGGTCTTCCCAAGATCTCAACAGCCCCTCTGAAAGCTTGTCTTAATGCGGCCACAAGACTTATAACGGGATCCAAAAAATTCGACCACATCACCCCTCATTTGAAAGCTCTCAACTGGCTGCCCTCCGAAGCAAGAGTACAATTTAAGTTGGCATGCATCACTCACAAAGCGGTACATGTCGAAACATCTGTGTACCTAGCCCAGAAAATCACTCTATCTGGAGGATGCCGTATCTCTAGGAGCCATGGAGATCTACTACTGAAACCGGACCGTTTTCGTAAGAAAAGAACTTATGACCGAGCGTTCTCTGGCACAGCTCCTAGAATCTGGAATGCCTTCCCTCCCAACATTAGAAAAATCCGGTCCATCTCTGCATTAAAAAAACGAAGCAAAATCCTTTCACATGAGTAAATACCTCCCATAATCTCAACCGATTTGCAAGCATCATGGATCCTTCCTGATCAGTTACAGGCTACCTTTCTTTGAACATTAACCTTTTTGTTGTTTGTATTTTTGTATATTAAGCTTAATTCTTTTTCCTCTAAATCAATGTACAACAACTGATGACTTGGTAACATAACTGTTTTTGAAATGAAAATGTAAAGCACTCCGACACCCTACTCAGGGTCATGTTCACGCTATATAAAACACCAAATAAATAAATAAATGATTCTTGGCAACCTGTTCCTTCCATTAGAGGATTCACATTGCCCACCCATGGTCAAATACTGACCCTCTCATAATGGTAATATTTCTGGGTAAATTGTGGTCAGACATGTTATAATGCCTACCCCCTAGTAACATGACGGCCCTGGGACAATAAATCTTGGTTCATTTTGGGCATCCGTGATGGCGCAAATCTCTGGCATAATGATAGTCATTAGAGAATGCCGGGTATTATTGACTTATTGAGAAGTGCCATGGTCTGATGGGTTTGCCATAGAAAATGAAAACGGAATGTGGCTCAGAGGGATTGTCTAAACATCTTCTTTAGCATATTATTAAATATTTCTATTTTATGTTTGTTAAGACGTCTATTACGTAAATGCTAAAGGTAGGACTAGGACTTTCCAGGAATTTCTATGTGCTCAGAGTATCCTAGAGGGTACGGATATTACCAGAACAAACATGGCATCCCATTTGTCCCCTTATATGTGGTGTCACTAGGGACAGTAATGTTTAAAACAGCAAGCATGGAGGTCAAGGCAAACCAGAAATCTTAGAAGCTTATCATATCCAACGCAAATTTCTATTGTTTGGGGCACTGCTGCAGGTGATACGAAAATAAATATGTTGTTAAGCAATCAAGACAAATATGTTTCAAGTAGAAAGTACAGCACGGTCAATGGAAAAGTGTTTGTTTGAAAAGTGTGTCTTAAGATAAGTGAGCATGAATAGCAATGAGTGACTTTTGGTCAAGACATTATTAGAAAGGCAAGGACGAGGTGAATGTTAGGTGTCATGCGGAACAACTACACTAGAGGCCATTTCTTCATCGTTAGCTTAGGAGGACAAGGAAACATTCAAGACATGGTTCCAACTCCATTACTAGCATCCTCTCCCATCTACCATTTCTCTCCCAGCAGCATGATATATGAGTGTAACCATATGGGTGTTCCCATGTACCATTACACCTGTGGCAAGCCAAATGGGTAGCTGAGAAAGATACCAAAAAAAGGCATTAAGCAAAAAAGACTTCAGAAGCTGACCGCACCAAACATTATTACAGCCCCTCTCCTCTCAGATCGGTCTTTAGACCCCAATCTTGGAAAATTAGAAGGATAATCACAGGACGTTAGAAAAGGTATTTTTTTAAACCTGTTTTGTGATTTGTCTAGAAAAGGCAGCTTTTATTAATTTCCTGTAGTTTGAATTTGCACAAATGTCAGGAAAAGACTACAACCTATCTCTAGCTCGAGATATATCTAAATTTACCTCTATCTCTTTCCCTCTTTATATATATATATATATATATATATATATATATATATATATTATCTACTGGCGGTCAACAGTAGATAGTTATAGTTACAACCTAGTTTCCATAGGAAATCTCAAAATTCTATTTTGAATAACTTTGGCGCCGGATGACGAATCCTCATGAAATTTTCAAAACTAATGGGGCGCTCCGTTCAGCTCCTACCCTGAAAGTCTCGGGGTGATTCGTCAAGCGGGCGCCAAGAAAAAGGGGGTGTCCCAAAACGCGTTTTCTCCATGCATTTTTCCATAGGACCTTTAGACGCAGCTACAGCCCGAACGGCTGAACAGAATTACGTGGAATTTGGCAGAGAGGTAGCCATAAGGTCAAGGAAGTTCCTTTTGCAGGTTTGGTGTAAATCTGTTCAGTATTTCCGGAGAAAATAGCATTTAAAAGCATATCAATAGCTATACGCGCGCACCCTGCCGTGCGCGAGCGCAATTCTGATTGTTTGTTAGATGTCGGTAAACATTCTAATCGGTCGAAACCAGGAAGTGTCGGCCGCCATTTTGTCTCTCGCAGTCTGAGGGGGTGAAAAACAAAGGTGGAGAACGTGAAAAGGGGGCAGAGTGGACAGTTCCTGATCCCCTAGCCTTGGTCAGGGGGTCACCGAAGGTCCCCCAAGGGAAAAAAAAACGATTTTTTGTTTTAAAAAAATCGCGAGGTGCGCGCACCCTGCGCGTACTGCGAACCGTGGGCACTCAGTGCGCGAAGCGCACCAAGTGCCCACAGAGCGCGCACGATGCGCGCACGATGTAAAACCTGAAAAAAAATAAAAACATAACTTAGCATTTAAAAAAACGTACAAATTCACTGAAAAAACCATAGGTTTCACACACGTTATAGTTACGAATTAGCATTTAAAAAACCTTGCAAATTCACTTAAAAAAACCATAGGTTTCACACATGTTATAGTTAGCTGGACATTTCACTCGTAAAAAACCAATGAAATTCCCCCGTTATAGTTACTGCAGGCAACTATAACTCACGCGACCGCAATCCTCTGCTGATGACGGTAGATATTACATCACTGATGACATATGTGTCTTTCTGAAAAATTACTATTTGTAATATATGTATAGCTACAGATTAGTGGAAGAAGACATGGGTAAATAAGTGTCTAAATACAGTGATGTAATATCTGACGTCATCAGCAGAGGATTGCGGTCGCGTGAGTTATAGTTGCCTGCAGTAACTATAACGGGGGAATTTCATTGTTTTTTTACGAGTGAAATGTCCAGCTAACTATAACCTGTGTGAAACCTATGGTTTTTTAAGTGAATTTGCAAGGTTTTTTAAATGCTAATTCGTAACTATAACGTGTGTTAAACCTATGGTTTTTTCAGTGAATATATATATATATATATATATATATATATTATCTACTGGCGGTCGCCAGTAGATAGTTATAGTTAGGACCGTGTTTCCATAGGAAATCCGCAACATTCTATTTGGAATAACTTTGGCGCCGGTTGACGAATCCTCGCGAAATTTTCAAAATAGGTGGGGCGCTCCGCTCCGCTCCTACCCTGAAAGTCTCGGGGGGCGGGGGGATTCGTCAAGCGGGGGCCGAGAAAAAAGGGGGATCCCAAAACGCGTTTTCCCCATGCAATTTTCCATAGGGACCTTTAGTCCAAGGTACAGCCCGAACGGCTGAACAGAATTACTTGAAATTTGGCAGAGAGGTAGGCCTCAGCTCAGGGAAGTGCCTTTTGCAGGTCTGGTGTCAATCTGTTCAGTAGTTCCTGAGAAAATCAAAAGTAAAATCATATATATATATGTGGGCGGAGCCTAACCACACATCTCATCCTGAGATCTGATTGGCTGGCAGCACTTCATCCAAGAAGTGTTGGCAGCCATCTTGGGACCAATATACATGATAGCACCTCATTAAAAAGCATTGCAGTTAATAGAAGGTTTTAAGACTTTAGTTACATTATAAATCATTTGTTGATGGTACCATACTCATTTTAGGAATTGTGGTATGTTCTAAGGTGATTTCACCATGTGAAAAAGCCTTCTGCTGGGATATCATGATTGAGAGAAAAATATTTTCTCATGCTTTTCCCACAGAGGTTTGGAAGGTGATCTATAAGCTAAACTGAGATCTTATTTTCTGTAAATTCACATTATCTTTCTCAGTCATGTGAGAATTAAGTCTGACATTCTCAGTAAAACATGTACATCCAACAAGGGCAGAGACTGTCAGTTGATTCCTTTGTGTTCTACTGCAGCTTCCCAGAGTGTTCCAAAACTAGAGCGCTAACAGTCCTACTTATGATAAACGTATGGCACACCTGAAGCCATCTTGCTTGGATTAAAGTGGTAACTCTTAAAACATTTAATTTAAAAAGGAACAAAATGAGGGGGTTCATTTTTCCATAAAAAGTATGATTAGTGCTGCAGAAAGAAAAATTAGGGCACATTTTGAGTGACTTCTCAAATCCTCTTCTATTTCATTAAAAAATTCTGACATGCAGACTGAAACATGCACTTTCAATACCAGCAGCAGTTTTCCCTGGTGAGCAGTAGCTTTACTACAGTGATCTAATGAGCAAAAAGAGTGCTAACATTCTGAATTCATGGCAAATGTGTGACACATCTGAATGCCTTCCTGATGGAATCAAAGTAAAAAACTGCTTACTGTCTTCATTATGACAAAAGTATGGCACACCTGAAGCCATCTTGATTGGAATAAACTGGTAACACTTAAAACATTTAATTTAAAAAGGAACACAATGAGGGGGTTCATTTTGCCATAGAAATTATGATTAATGCTGAAGAAAGAAAATGAGGGCACATTTTGAGTGACTTCTCAAATCCTCTTCTATTTCATTAAAAAATTCTGACATGCAGACTGAAACATGCACTTTTAATACCAGGAGCAGACTTCCATGGTGAACAGTAGTTTCACTACAGTGATCTAATGAGCAACTAGAGTGCTAACATTCAGAATTTATGGCAAATGTGTGACATATCTGAATACCTTCATGATGGAATCAGAGTAAAAAACTGAAAGCATTTCCTACTGAGGAGACTGCAGTACATGAGGAAATTAGGAAACTTCATAACAAATAAATCTCCCAAGATGGCCACCGGAGAAAAAAGAGCCCAAATGTAGCCCAAAATCACCCAGATGTAGCCCAAATATAGCCCAATGACAGAAGTGTGCAAAACACTTATTATTTTGTGTTTTTGCAGTGTTATATAGTGCAGACTTGTCAGGTATTGGAGTGCTTTACATGAGCATTGGTTACATCACACAAGAACAAATTCATTTTGGTTGTAGACATGGGGAGACTAAGTGATTTGACCAGAATCACAGAATGTCGAGCTGAAGCAGAAACTCCAACCTGGTTCCCCAGTTGCAAAGTCTGCAGTTCTGGAAGTAACACCACATCCTCTCCCCTAAGTGCAACATTTAATCAAGTGGTCAACTGGATAAAAAAACATAAAGATAACAAATAATTTAAAAGTGCTTTGTCGCTATTTGAAAACTCAGAAAATATGTCCTTATTTTAGTCTTTTAGAGCACTAACCATAATTTTGATGCCAATAAGACCCTCTCATATATGTAATTTCTAAAGGAAATGCTCTAGGTATTACAGTTTTGATTACATCAAGATGACATCAGGCGTTCCACACTTTTGTAATAAATATAGAATGTTAGCAATCTAGTTGTTCATTAGGATACTGTTGAGAGGCAGAGGCCAGGGGCACGGACTCTGAAAATTGAAGGCAGGTAGGAGGGTGCAAAGGCAACAATTTAACCACACTGAGCAGGCAGGAAGGGCCGTGGCAGCACAACAGACTATGGAGGGCAGGTGAAAGGGGGTAGGGGCAACAAACCAACAATACAGGACTTGCAAGAGAGGCTGTGGCAATGTAATAGACCATTGTGGGCAGAAGGAAGAGGCAATGGTAGTACAACCATACATGCCAACAGACCCGATTCAGCCAGGAAACGTCCAATGTTTTTAAGCTCAAATGGGCTTTATTTGATCTGTCTCCTGTCTACAATCTCCTCTTTTTCAATGTAACTCAAAGGGGAAAATCAATACCCCAGTTTTTTTTCAAAATCTCCCTCTTACCAAGTTCAAAATGTTCGCAAGTATGGTACATTGGATCATGGAAGGAAATAGGGTAGGGACATGGACTTGGATAACAGAGGACAGGAGGGACATGGAGAGGTGCACCAAACTGACCCTCCAGGGCAGGCATCAGGGTTTGCAGCAGCACAATACACCACACAGGGCATGCGGGACGGGAGTGCAGCACAACAATCCATAGAAAGCAAGAGGGAGGGGACAGGACCATGCACATGGAGAACAGAGGGGCAAGAGGCAATGGTAGCTAGCTGACCATAATGGACAGACAGGAGAGAAAGCTGCAGCATAACAGACCATAAAGGGCAGGAGGGAAGGATCAGGGGCATTACAATGGAACAGACAAGCCAGGAGGGAGGTAGTAGGGGTCTGCACATGTAAACAGAGGGCTGGGGGCAAGGGGGCAGGGCAGGAGCAGCAAGATAGCCATGGAGGTCAGGCAGGATGGGCACTAGAAGCAAGACACACCATGAAGAGCAACAGTGAGACTGTGATGGCATACACACAGACCATGGAGGGAAGGTGGGAGGGGGTCAGGGGCAGCTAACTGACCACACAGGGAAGGTAGGAGGGGCCATGGCAGCACAGAAGACCATGCATGACAAGTGGGAGGGTTAGTGGCAGCACAATGGCTATGATGGGCAAGAAGGAGGGTGCAGGGGCATGCACAAAGGACGATGGAGGATAGAAGGGAGGGTCAGGACCTGTGCACAGACCAGAAAGTTCAGGGGAAGGGGCCTCACAACAGACCGCACGGGGCAGGCAGGAGGAGCAGTTGCAGCACAACAGACCAGGGAGGGCAGAAGGGTGTGGCAGTACAATGGACCATGTAGGACAGGAGGAAGAGGATAGGGGCATGGCATGTGGACAGGCAGGGTGGAGGTGGCAGGGACAGGTTACAGTCATCTGACAATGCTAGGCAGGTGGGAGGGGAGTGGCAGCTCAACAGAACACTCAGAGTAGATAGGAGTGGCAGGTCCATGGAACATGGTGGGCAAAAAGGATGGAGCAGGGGCATGCACAAAGACATCGGAGGGCAGGGGGAAGGAGAATAGGGGCAGCAAGCTAAGCACAGAATTTAAGCAGGAGGTCAATGATGGGGCATATAATTGGGCAATGGAGGGCAGGAGGAGTGGACTGGTACATCATACTAAATTGAGGGCAGTGGCAGCACATTAGACCATGCACGGCAGGAGGGAGGAGGCTAGTCCATGGATTCAGACAACAGAGGATAGGGAGGAGGGGGATGGGGCAGCAAGCTAACTGTTCATAGAAGGCGGGTATTAGGAACTTTATTGTTTACAAAACGTGTGTCTGTGCGAACTACTTAAAATATTAACAAGTATGCATTATAATCTCACTTTTATTCAGGAAGAAGAGGACGTTTGTGACTGTGACTCCGGGCTCACTTGGCAGAAACACCCCCTGACCCTCCACCCCTATCGCAAAATGTAATGCCCGTGAAAAGGGTAGGTGAACACAGTGTTATCAAGCTTTCTCAAGTGATGTTCGTCCCCTTTCCAGAGAGTAAAATAAAAAGTATTACACATCCGGCAGTGGATGTGTGTTTTATTAACCGTGAGGGGGGTTTCTTGCATAGTTTTGGTCGAATTTTTGTCGAATTCCCTTTGAATGGCTTGGTGTGCATGTGTATTAAATGTGCCCGTCAATAGCTACCCATGTTTGTGTAAATAAACGACAAGGGTGTCTACCGGGATAAGGCACGGTAGGGCATCAGACATGTCAGAGCTTCACTAGTGGTGTAAATACATTCCACGTGGATTCATTGTATGCATAGGCGCCTTTTAATGAATATCACGCAAATCGCCATGATGATAGGTACGTACGGTTTGTCCAGCATGTCCTAGGTGTGTCTATAAATATATATTTTTAAAAAACTAATAAAAAACAGTGGCCGGCCCTGGGGATTGGGGTCAAAAAAATATAATTAGGAGACAGGCCCTGGGGGATGGGGTCATCAGGGCCAATAAATTAGAATAAGAAGGGGAACCACACAGTCTCCCTTCTTAAAAAATTAAAACAAATAAAAGACGCCCCCTCCTTGCAGCACTCTGCAAACGCGCCGCCTGGCGAGTTGTAAGTTGGGGAATTAATTCCTCTTCAATACTGAGGGTCCCTGAGGGCCAACTAGCCCAACAGGCATCTCCAGTATGCGCCAGGGAGCTGCGCTGCAGACAGGTGTTCTGAGGCCAAGCCCCTTTTTACACCTCTCTGCAACACAGCTCTGTGGCGCTTACTGGAGGTACCTAGTGGTCTAGTTTGACCCTAGGGACCCTTAGGATTCAAGGGGACTTAATCTCTCAACTTAGAACAGCCACAGGGCGCGTTTACACAGTGGTGAAGGGAGGGGACGGGGCCTGAGGTGACGTTTGCAAACACGCACTATGGCACGTTTTAAATTGGGGATATAATTTCCCTTCAATACTGAGGGCCCCTGGGGGCTAACTAGCCCACCAAGTGCTTCCAGTAAGCGCCACTGAGCTGCATTGCAGAGAGGTGGTCCAGGTCGTGCCACTTTTTACACCTCTCTGCAACGCAGCTCTTTGGCACTTACTGGAGGTACCTAGTGGGCTAGTTGGACCCTCAGGATTCAAATGAACTTAATCTCCCAACTAAAAACGGACACAGGGCGTGTTTACACAGTGGTGAAGGGAGGGGACGGGGCCTGAGTTAACATGTGCAAAAACGCCCTGTGGCCAGTTTTAAGAGGTAGTTTTAATCCCCCTGCCCTATTATATACTAGGGGCTTACAGAGGAGGTCATGCTAATCACAGGGGGACCCCGACGCATAATGTTCCCTAGTGTATGTAGGTGTTTTCACTGTATTCTAAGTGTCTTTTAACATAGCACTGGCTCTAGGACTGGTTAGTCAGACTCCGTTACCACCAGTATCAGTCTGAAAAAGTTGAGGGTACAGGATGATTTTGCAACAAGGCCTCTTTCTGCTCTTCTTTTTGTTCTTTCTGCACGTTATCCTTCTTCCTGCACTTTTCTTCATCTTTGAGGACTTCTGTTGCTTCTTTCTGCACTTCTTTTTTTTCTTTCTGTGCATTTTTTCTTCTTTCTTCACATGTCCTATCTCTGTAGGCATAGTTAGAAATTAGCATTTAAAAAACCTTTGAAATTCACAGAAAAAACCATAGGTTTCAGGCACATTATAGTTAGGAATTAGCATTTAAAAAACCTCAGAAATTCACTGAAAAACCATAGGTTTCAGGGGTGTTATAGTTAGCTGGACTTTTCACTTGTACAAAACCATTGAAATTCCCCCTTTATAATTAGTTCAGCTAACTATAACTCGCGCGCCCGCAATGCACTGCTGATGACGTCACATATTACATCACTCATGACATGGTCAGTGACATCACTCATGACATCACTGATGACATCTCAAATGACATCACTGATGACATCATCCTTGTGATAGAGTGGCAGACCTCCTCTCACCCTAATATAACCTTTGATACACACATTCAAAAATAGAGACTAAAATTTTCAAAACAATGGACATACCAATACCAGTTACAACAACCTCTTCAGTAATTCTAAGATCCACATACACATCCACTCATTCACCAACAGTCCTAAACAGTCACTCATACATGTACTCACTCATCATATGTACTCATACACCTATACATCCTGTTACACAATGCCACTCATCCATAGAGTTACTCACACACATAGTCACTCATGCTAATAAAGAATCAAACATACATTTACTTGCATATACAGTTATACACACACCACCACACTTACTTCTACGGAAACTTACACATACTTAGTCTTTTAAACAATCACTTATAGAAACACATACTTATTCATACAGGAACTCTTTCAATCTCTCACTCTCACATATACTCACTTATATACACCAATAGTCACATATACTAGTTTAAAACATATGTAGTTACTCATAAAGACACTATTGAGACAGTCTTTCACTCACTAACACACCCATACACACACTCATCCACCCATACAGTCCTGCACACATGCTGTCTTCAACACATACAAACAGTGAGTCACTCATTCATGCACCTATGCACTACGTAATACCCCCCACCGAACCATGCAGACACTCAGACTGATACTCAAAAAACCAACTAATAACCTATATAGACACCCATGTAGCTACTCACCAACCCATGCAGCCACTTATACACAAAGTGAGAGACTGATACAGATATTTACATATTTAAACATTACTCACTAAGCCATGTATTCACTATGATACACTTAATCAGTCAGTTACACAATCAATTTTTCAAAAACAAATCATCCATTTAGACACTTATATACCAATTTATTCTTCCATCGACCTTGAGATATACATATATAAAACATATTAAATTTTCAGAGAAACACACATTCACTGGATGATGTCATTTGAGATGTCATCAGTGATGTCACTGACCATGTCATGACTGATGTAATATGTGACGTCATCAGCAGTGCATTGCGGGCGCGCAAGTTATAGTTAGCTGAACTAACTATAACGGGGGAATTTCAATGGTTTTGTACAAGTGAAAAGTCCAGCTAACTATAACACCCCTGAAACCTATGGTTTTTTCAGTGAATATATATATATATATATATATATATATATATATATATATATATATATATATTCACTGAAAAAACCATAGGTTTCACACATGTTATAGTTAGCGGAAATTTTACTGATAAAAAACCAGTGAAATTGCCCCGTTATAGTTAGTGCTGGCAACTATAACTCACGCGACCGCAATCCTCTGCTGATGCTAATACTGTATTTAGACACTTATTTGCCCATGTCTTCTTCCATACATTTTTAGCTATACATATATTACAAATATTTTTTTTTCATAAAGACACATATGTCATCAGCAGAAGATTGCGGTCGCGTGAGTTATAGTTGCCAGCACTAACTATAACGGGGCAATTTCACTGGTTTTTTATCAGTAAAATTTCCGCTAACTATAACATGTGTGAAACCTATGGTTTTTTCAGTGAATTTGCAAGGTTTTTTAAATGCTAATTCCTAACTATAACGTGTGTGAAACCTATGGTTTTTTCAGTGAATTTGTACGTTTTTTTAAATGCTAAGTTACTTTACGCCATTCGAGGCGTGCGCGCCCACTTAACGCAGTTCGTTCCGTGCACGGTTTTTATCAACTTTAATAAGCCCTGTACATTTGGTGGCCTTCGGCCACCAAAAGCACAGGGGGTGGGGTCAATGTGGATAGTGTTTTTTTTATTTCGATTTTATAATTTCATGTTGCCAAAATTTAGTTTTTTTTACCTATTAATAAGCCCTGTACATTTGGTGCACAGGGGGTGGGGTAAGTGTGGATAGTGTTTTTTTTTTTTTTTTTTTTTTACCGTACGCTTACGGTAAGCGTACTCTGCGAAATTGCCGAAAAAAAAATAAAACCGTTTTTGCTCTTGGGGGATGTTTGGGGACTCCCTCAACATGACTATGTGGGAGGGAGTTGTCAAAACAGCCCCGTAACATGTTTTTGGCCATCATGTTTGATAAACAACACTCAGTGCGAGAGACAAAATGGCGGACGCCGCTTCCTGGTTTCGGCCGATTCGAATGTTTACTAAGATCTAAGAGCCAATCAGAATCGCGCTCGCGCACGCCACCGTACGCTTACGGTAAGCGTACCGTAAGCGTACCGTAAGCGGGCTCAGATATATATATTGATTTAAAGGCTATTTTCTCAGAATCTACTGAACAGATTTACACCAAACCTACAAAAGGCACTTCCTTGACCTAGGGACTACCTCTCTGCCAAATTTCTAGTAATTCTGTTCAGCCGTTCGGGCTGTAGCTCGTTCTAAAGGTCCTATGGAAAAATGCATGGGAAAAACGCGTTTTGGGACCCCCCTTTTATCTCAGCCCCCGCTTGACGAATCCCCCCGAGACTTTCAGAGTAGGAGAGGAGCGTAGCGCCCCACCTATTTTGAGAAATTCAGGAGGATTCATCGACCGGCGCCAAAGTTATTCAAAATAGAATGTTGAGGTTTTCCTATGGAAAAGGGGTCCTAACTATAACTACCTACTGGCGACCGCCAGTAGGTAATATATATATATATATATATACACACATATACATAGCACACAATGCAGTCACAATTATGTAGTTATGGTGTAGCCAAATGCTCCACTGAAAAGTCTTTTTCAGATATCACCAAGAACTTGGACCCTGCAACAAATCTGGCAAGATACGGCCCACCATGCCAAACAGTGTTTTTTACTAAAATTCCATATTTAGCATAATCAAGCATTATTTTTTATTTCACTGCAGGCAACTAAACAGTATAAGCCAATATTTTACTTACTATTGTCAATAAACATTTGTTTGTTTGAAATCCATCTTTTAAAAAAAGTTTATTACCCCCAAAGTAAATATGTAAAATAAAAAATACATAAAAGGTAACATGTAAAATGGTCCAATATGCTATAGAAGGGTTCTGGTGACGTCATATACCAAGAAGGGTGGGAGGGCAAGTGCTTTGCAAACATCAAACAATGAGTTTTTGTCTGAAATAGGATTGCCACTCCCCATTGGACTGACAACTGTTATTTCCAAAATGGTGTCACTATTTACAAAAAACTGCAAAATGTTATGAGGCGACTGCAGGGCAAAAATGGGGTACTTTTATTATGTAATGGATTGTGAACAGTACAACTGTCAAATGAGGTTTTAGTCACTTGTAATTGGTGATGTGGATGTACCCATTCTGCAGATCCAGCAAGAAAAAATAAATATATTCTCTGTATCAATGGCAGACTGGTTGCAAGCTCACCTTGAAAAATGGTTTTGATTTCAATCAATCAACAGATTTGTAAAGCGCACTACTCACCCGTTAGGGTCTCAAGGCGCTGGGATGGGGGGGGGGGGCGCTATTGTTTGAACAGCCAGGTCTTGAGTTGTTTCCTGAAGGAGAGATGGTTCTGGGTCAGCCGTAGGTGGGGGGGAACAACCTTTACAACGCAACTTTTACAACGCACTACCATTACAACGCATTTTTTACAACGCATAATCCATTACAACGCATGATATTACAACGCAGGATACTACAACGCATTTTTAAAAACTACCTTTACAACGCATTCCATTACAACGCATACTACCATTACAACGCATACCATTACAACGCATAATATTACATTATACTTTCCAACACTTACACTACTGATGCACCCCCTGGAGTTAGAATAGTAATTTTTACCCCTATACTATCCAACACTTACACTACTGATGCACCCCCTGGAGTTAGAATAGTAATTTTTACCCCTATACTATCCAACACTTACACTACTGATGCACCCCCTGGAGTTAGAATAGTAATTTTTACCCCTATACTATCCAACACTTACCCTACTGATGCACCCCCTGGAGTTAGAATAGTAATTTTTACCCCTATACTATCCAACACTTACCCTACTGATGCACCCCCTGGAGTTAGAATAGTAATTTTTACCCCTATACTATCCAACACTTACCCTACTGATGCACCCCCTGGAGTTAGAATAGTAATTTTTACCCCTATACTATCCAACACTTACCCTACTGATGCACCCCCTGGAGTTAGAATAGTAATTTTTACCCCTATACTATCCAACACTTACCCTACTGATGCACCCCCTGGAGTTAGAATAGTAATTTTTACCCCTATACTATCCAACACTTACCCTACTGATGCACCCCCTGGAGTTAGAATAGTAATTTTTACCCCTATACTATCCAACACTTTCCCTACTGTTGCACCCCCTGGAGTTAGAATAGTAATTTTTACCCCTACACTATCCAACACTTACCCTACTGTTGCACCCCCTGGAGTTAGAATAGTAATTTTTACCCCTACACTATCCAACACTTACCCTACTGTTGCACCCCCTGGAGTTAGAATAGTAATTTTTACCCCTACACTATCCAACACTTACCCTACTGTTGCACCCCCTGGAGTTAGAATAGTAATTTTTACCCCTACACTATCCAACACTTACCCTACTGTTGCACCCCCTGGAGTTAGAATAGTAATTTTTACCCCTATACTATCTAATACTTACCTTAAATGTAATTTAATATTATGCGTTGTAATGGTATGCGTTGTAAAGGTAGTATGCGTTGTAATGGTAGTGCGTTGTAAAGGTATTTTTTTAAAATGCGTTGTAGTGTCATGCGTTGTAATGTCATGCGTTGTAATGGATTATGCGTTGTAAAAAATGCGTTGTAAGTGCATGCGTTGTAATAGTGTGCGTTGTAACGTCATACATCCGTAGGTGGGTGGGGAGGGAGTTCCATGTCTTGGCCGCCAGGTAGGAGAAGGACCTTCCTCCAGCGGTGGCTTTGCGGATGCGTGGGACGGTGGCGAGGGCGAGGCTGGCGGAACGGAGCTGGCGGGTGGGTGTCTAGAATGTAAGGCGGCTGTTGAGGTTTTTGGGGCCCATGTTGTGGAGAGCTTTGTGTGCGTGGGTCAGGAGTCTGAACGTGATCCTCTTGCTGACGGGGAGCCAGTGCAGGCCTTTCAGATGGGCGGAGATGTGGGTGTGGCGGGGGATGTCCCGGATTAGTCGTGCAGAAGCGTTCTGTATGCGCTGGAGTCTTTTCTGGAGTTTGGCTGTGGTTCCCGCGTAGAGGGTGTTCCCGTAGTCCAGTCAGCTGGTGACGAGGGCCTGGGCGACCGTCTTCCTGGTTTGGATGGGGATCCACCGGAAGATCTTTCGGAGCATGCGTAGAGTGTTGAAACAGGATGACGAGACGGCGTTGACTTGCTTGGTCATCGTGAGGGAGGAGTCCAGGATGAAGCCCAGGTTACGTGCATGGTCCGTTGGCTTGGGGGCGGTGCCCAGGGCAGGGGGCCACCAGGAGTCGTCCCAGGCAGAGGGGGATGGTCCCAGGATGAGGACTTCCGTCTTGTCCGAGTTCAGTTTCAGACGGCTGAGCTTTTATCCATTCCGCGACGTCTTTCATTCCTTCCTGGAGGTTGGCTCTGGCGGTGGCGGGGTCGTTTGTGAGGGAGAGGATCAGCTGGGTGTCGTCGGCGTAGGAAATGATGTTTAGGTTGTGTTGGCGTGCGAGGGGGATCATGTAGATGTTGAAGGGGGTGGGGCTGAGCGAGGATCCTTGCGGGACGCCGCAGATGACTTTGATGGCTGCGTATCGGAATGGGGGGAGGCGGACTCTCTGGGTTCTTCTGGCGAGGAACAAGATGATCCACTCCAGGGCCGTTCCTTGGATTCCGCTGTGCTGAGGCGATGTATCAGGGTGCGATGGCACACGGTGTCGAAGGCTGCAGAGAGGTCCAGGAGGATGAGGGCAGCTGTTTCCCCATTGTCGAGCAGGGACCTGATGTCGTCGGTAGCTGCGATGAGGGCGGTCTCGGTGCTGTGGTTTGCTCGGAAACCGGACTGCGAGGGGCCGAGGGATCCGTTTGTCTCGAGGAAGGCGGAGAGTTGTTTGTTGACTGTCTTCTCGATGACTTTGGCAGGAAAAGGGAGGAGCGAGATGGGGCGGAAGTTCTTGAGGTCGGTGGGGTCCGCGCTGGGTTTCTTCAGGAGGGCGCTGAGCTCGGCATGTTTCCAGCTCTCCGGGAAGGTGGCGGATGCGAAGGAGCTGTTGATGATGTCCCGGAGTTGGGGTGCGATGATGGAGTCGGCTTTGTTGAAGATGTGGTGTGGCCAGGGGTCGGTAGGGGATCTGGAGTGGATGGTGTTCATTGTGCGGGTGGTGTCTTCGGTGCTGACCGGGGTCCAGGTGCAGAGGATGGTGGTGGGGGGTGCAGGTTCGGCGGTGGGGTGTGTGGATTGTGCGCTGAAGCTGTTGTGTATGTCGGTGATTTTGCGGTGGAAGAACGAGGCGAGTGAGTCACAGAGGTCTTGCGAGGGTGTTATGTCGTTGTTGCAGGCGCTGGGGTCGGCGAGTTCTTTGACGATTCTGAAGAGTTCCTTGCTGTGGTGGGTGTTGTTGTGCAGTCGTTCTTTGAATGTTGTCCTCTTGGTGGTGCGGATCAGCTGGTGGTGTTCGCGGGTGGCGGTCTTGAGGGCTGTCATGTTTTCTGTTGTCTTGTCGTGGCGCCAGGCTTTCTCGAGGGAGCGGCAGGTTTTCTTGGCACTTTTGAGGTCGTCAGTGAACCACTAGGTTTTCTTGCTGCTTGGTCTGCTGGGAGGGTTCTTCAGTGGTGCGAGGTCATCGGCGCAGTTGGTGAGCCACTGTGTGAGGTTGCGGGCTGCTTCGTTGGGGTCCGTCGAGTTGGTGGGAGGGTTCTGGCTGAGGGAGGTGGTGAGCTGGTTGGTGGTGATCTTGCTCCAGTTTCTGCTGGGTGCCTGATGCGGGTGGTGGTGGGTCGTGGTTTTCCTGTAGTTGAAGTGGATGCAGCTGTGGTCTGTCCAGTGTAGTCCGGTTGAATGGCTGAAGGAGATGTGCTTGCTGGAGGAGAAGATGGGGTCAAGCGTGTGTCCGGCGTAGTGGGTGGGTGTGTTCACCAGTTGCTTGAGTCCGAGGTCGGCGAGGTTGTCCAGCAGGGCGGCGGTGTTGCTGTCATTGTTGTTCTCCAGGTGAAAGTTGAGGTCTCCTAGGAGGATGTAGTCTGGGGAGGTTAGGGCGTGCAGGCTGACAAAGTCTGCGATGGCTTCGCTGAATTGTGTGCGCGGTCCCGGGGGTCTGTAGATGAGAGTGCCTCTGAGGGTGGTTTTGGGGTCGGTGTGTATTTGGAAGTGGAGGTGCTCGGCGGCGGTGAGGGTGTCGTCGGAGTTGGTCGTGATCCGGATGGTGTCTCTGTGAACGATGGCGATGCCTCCTCCGGTTTGGTTGACGCGGTCCCTCCGGGTGATCTTGTATCCATCCGGGATGGCTATGGCGATGTCGGGGGCTGAGGAGGCGTTCATCCAGGTTTCTGTGAGGAAGGCGACGTCTGGAGGTGTTGTGTCGAGGAGGTCCCAGAGCTCGATGGCGTGCCAGAGGATGGAGCGAGTGTTGAGCAGGATGCACTTGAGGTGATTGTTGCTGGTGTCTGGCCTGGCGGGTGCAGTGCAGGTTCGGAGACTGGTGAATTTGCAGGCTTGGCAGGTGAAGAGTCCGTGGGTGTGTCTCGGGGTTGCTTGGCAGCAGGTGGGGTTCCGACCGGCGTTGAGTGCATGGAGGGTGGCGGCAGCGTAGGTCCGTCGTGTGGGCTGGCGGCGTCGAGGGCCAGTGGTCCTGGTGCTGGGCGCGAACCGGGCGCGGACGGGCGCAGACGGGCTTGCCTTTGGCGCGCCTTCGGCGATAAATATGTTTGCTCTGCATAGGTACAGAAAAGGGGTGTGAATGGAATATGGATACTCTGGAGGAGTGAAAGAAAGGATGGGAGACAGATTGCTTTGCAAATTGTGCATTGTAAATATTCATTTATGTGAATAATTGATTGGTGGCCTTTATTAATCCTTGCAAAAACACCTTTCATTTGCCATTGATAAACCTTCTGAAACAGTAATTTCAAAACCCAGTGACCATTATGATTTGGATGTTGCAAAGAAGAGATTGTACAGTTTTGCTTTAGACGGGGGCAATGTACAATGGATGAAATTGGCTTTGTAGGCCATCCACCATTGCTGGAATCCAAGTAGATAAAATGTACTGGGACAAAGAAAATACTCAAAAACATGGTGGCCTTTGAAATCCTGTTTCACTTACCCTTTCGCCAGAGTAAATTAGCAAGCTGTTGGTCTGCCTCATCATTGCCTCTGTGGTGGGCCTGCGTGGCTGCTGATGTGGTAAAAAATGGCAAAAGGCAAAACGTACTCCAAGGCCTTCTTCCATTATCCACAAAACACCATGCCCATAATGAAAAACCCACATCAAAGTATTTAGCAGTGCCCACGCTTAAGAAGGTGATCACATGCTAATTTAAATGGCAAGTTTATCTATCTGATGCAATCTCATGAATTGTATGACAAGCATGTGGATGTAAATGTAGAAATACAGATGTGGTTAAAACTAGTGAGTCAAAAAATATCCAACGTATATGAAGATCTATAGCTATTGAACTATTTACACTTTATTTGTAGGTTGGGTAGGTGAGGAAGGAAGTGCCTGAGAATGAAATGGGGATGCTGAAAGAAGAGCGACGTCTAATCCACACTTAAGGGAAAGAAGAGGAACAGGGAAGAATTTGCCAGAAAAGAAGCTTAGTGGACTAGTGAAGTAGGCATAAAGACAGTGTAACAAGTGGAGATACTAAGAAGATGCTCTAAGGTTTAGAGGTCTTATTGGTTGGTGAGAAATGCCTGGAAAAGGTTTGTTTAAAGGCTGGTCAGGTTGGTTATGGATTGGGAACAGGGTGTGGGAAATAAAAGTTATAGTGGATCCAATGTTAGAGAACATGCATGAAGAGCAACTGAAAGACCCAAATACCTGGCTCCTATTCCTCCATTAAAATACTTTTTCACTTACCAATACTCTTCCAGCAATATGACGTAGGATGCTCAAAATCAATGAAAAACTCCTCTGTATCATGCGGTGTCTAGAAAAGCATTCAGGAAGCTGTAAAGAATCCAAAAATGACTTCAGCAAAGATATAGGCCAACTCTAGCCTCCGCGTGTGATCAAGGACACAGAGTGCTCGAAACGCGTCGCAGAGGGAGTCAATAAACTACATTAACTGCCTTACCTGTTTGGGTCCGTCTCTCTCTGTTCGCCGAAAGGAAGTACGAGGAGTTTTGGAATACATATATATATATATACACATATACATAGCACACAATACAGTCACCATTATGTAGTTATGGTGTAGCCAAATGCTCCACTGAAAAGTCTTTTTCAGATATCACCAAGAACTTGGACCCTGCAACAAATCTGGCAAGATACGGTCCACCATGCCAAACAGTGTTTTTTACTAAAATTCCATATTTAGCATAATCAACCATTATTTTTTATTTCACTGCAGGCAACTAAACAGTATAAGCCAATATTTTACTTACTATTGTCAATAAACATTTGTTTGTTTGAAATCCATCTTTTAAAAAAAGTTTATTACCCCCAAAGTAAATATGTAAAATAAAAAATACATAAAAGGTAACATGTAAAATGGTCCAATATGCTATAGAAGGGTTCTGGTGACGTCATATACCAAGAAGGGTGGGAGGGCAAGTGCTTTGCAAACATCAAACAATGAGTTTTTGTCTGAAATAGGATTACCACCCCCCATTGGACTCACAAACGTGTTGTCCCTGTTATTTCAAAAATGCTGTCACTATTTACAAAAAAACTGCAAAATGTTATGAGGCGACTGCAGGGCAAAAATGGGGTACTTTTATTATGTAATGGATTGTGAACAGTACAACTGTCAAATGAGGTTTTTGTCACTTGTAATTGGTGATGTGGATGTACCCATTCTGCAGATCTAGCAAGTAAAAATAAATATATTCTCTGTATCAATGGCAGACTGGTTGCAAGCTCACCTTGAAAAATGGTTTTGATTTGATAAATATGTTTGCTCTGCATAGGTACAGAAAAGGGGTGTGAAGGGAATATGGATACTCTGGAGGAGTGAAAGAAAGGATGGGAGACAGACTGCTTTGCAAATTGTGCATTGTAAATATTCATTTATGTGAATAATTGATTGGTGGCCTTTATTAATCCTTGCAAAACAGCGTTCATTTGCCATTGATAAACCTTCTGAAACAGTAATTTCAAAACCCAGTGACCATTAAGATTTGGATGTTGCAAAGAAGAGATTGTACAGTTTTGCTTTAGACGGGGGCAAAGTACAATGGATGAAATTGGCTTTGTAGGCCATCCACCATTGCTAGAATCCAAGTAGATAAAATGCACTGGGACAAAGAAAATACTCAAAAACATGGTGGCCTTTGAAATCCTGTTTCACTTACCCTTTCGCCAGAGTAAATTAGCAAGCTGTTGTTCTGCCTCATCATTGCCTCTGTGGTGGGCCTGCGTGGCTGCTGATGTGGTAAAAAATGGCAAAAGGCAAAACGTACTCCAAGGCCTTCTTCCATTATCCACAAAACACCATGCCCATAATGAAAAACCCACATCAAAGTATTTAGCAGTGCCCACGCTTAAGAAGGTGATCACATGCTAATTTAAATGGCAAGTTTATCTATCTGATGCAATCTCATGAATTGTATGACAAGCATGTGGATGTAAATGTAGAAATACAGATGTGGTTAAAACTAGTGAGTCAAAAAATATCCAATGTGTATGAAGATCTATAGCTATTGAACTATTTACACTTTATTTGTAGGTTGGGTAGGTGAGGAAGGAAGTGCCTGAGAATGAAATGGGGATACTGAAAGAAGAGTGACCTCTAATCCACACTTAAGGGAAAGAAGAGGAACAGGGAAGAATTTGCCAGAAAAGAAGCTTAGTGGACTAGTGAAGTAGGCATAAAGACAGTGTAACAAGTGGAGATACTAAGAAGATGCTCTAAGGTTTAGAGGTCTTCTCGGTTGGTGAGAAATGCTAGGAAAAGGTTTGTTTAGAGGCTGGTCAGGTTGGTTATGGATTGGGAACAGGGTTTGGGAAATAAAAGTTATAGTGGATCCAATGTTAGAGAACATGCATGAAGAGCAACTGAAAGACCCAAATACCTGGCTCCTATTCCTCCATTAAAATACTTTTTCACTTACCAATACTCTTCCAGCAATATGACGTAGGATGCTCAAAATCCATGAAAAACTCCTCTGTATCATGCGGTGTCTAGAAAAGCATTCAGGAAGCTGTAAAGAATCCAAAAATGACTTCAGCAAAGATATAGGCCAACTCTAGCCTCCACTAATGAGGCTCACATTCCTGCTCTGCCCACAACTTTGTATGTGAGGATATCAAATTATTAATATTTTCCTACCATCTACATTAACCAAAATATTGAGAATGTAAGTATATATAAATAAGTATAGTTTTCTAAATGCACATCAACGGTGCTTGAATATATATATTTATTATGTGTATATCATCAAGTTATAAACACACACACACATACACATCAGTCAGTCAGTGAAATCACTTTATTCGATTCTTATGTAATAAGATTATAAAAGTACAGATGTACAGAATAGAGGAAACAATCATCATTATGTTAGAAAAACAGAGTAGCAGTTAAAAACATTCATTAAAACATCCATCATTGTGCAAAATGTTGAAAAAGACAAATAAAAACATCTGTTAAAAACAGAATAAAACATACAATTCATACATGAGTATTGTGCAATCGCCTGGTCTTCCAGGAAAGAAGTAAAAAAGATGCCACGGAGTAACAAACAAGGTGATCAGGCAGTGAATGTAGAAAATACATTCCTGAGCGGTATTGTGTAAAATTATATTTATGTATGAGTGGCAATATGAATCTCTTACGTGTTACACGTAAAATTTGCAAAATGAAAAAGATATGCAAATTTGATTGGGTGGAAACTCCGTCACATGGGCAAGGAGGAGGATCACGTATTGAGAAAATTCCTGATGCATAGGTCAGCATAAAAGAGATAAAATTCAGACGAAATGTTAGTAAAATAAACCTATGGTGAGGGTTTGTCACAGTAACTAAGTACGAGGCTGTGTCTTCCCGGTCAATCGGTCATCCAGATAGGATATTCACTGATGCTTTTGAAAAGTTAGTTTTAAATCTCTCAATTGCCCTTTGTTTAAAAAATCGGGTCTTGATCTCCTTTTTGGAGATGGTAGAGCAATTGATTGGTGAGACAAATAAGTGCTGTAGGCCAAGGGAGGAAAGACTGTTTTAATGATATGTGATCCATGGGATCCTATGGACATATTCTAGAGAGAGACAGTCTTCTATTAGTTTCTGAGTGAGGTTGGCAGATTCTATTCTCCAGATAGAATGCCATAGAATGATTGGAGCCAGGCTAAATTGCATCATTAATGTATGGAACATCCAGTTCTGCGTGACAGATTAAATTGGAGCAGCTTACAGGGAGGCCTACTATTTTGTTCCAGAAAATGTCCTCCATAGTCTGGAGAGCTGAGGGGTTAGAGTACCCTAGATACCTGCCCCATAAGTTGCTACTGAGACAGATTTAGTAGTGTATACTTTTCTAACCATATCAAGGGGTTTTGGTCCCTGTTTTTCTGTAAAAGAGTGTAGGGCGATAATACGTTTTTCTAGCAATAAGCCCCTTGTGGTAAACATATTGGACCAATTTAGTTGTCTGTCGAATGTTACCCCTATATAAGAGAAGTATCAATTTGGGCTACTGCTAGACCGTCTATGTGAAAATGTGGAGCTTTCCTATCTTTACTGCTGGTAATTAAGATAAAGGACTTTGCCTCATAAGTTTTTAGATCCAGATTTTGCATATAATTCACATAAACCTCTAATAATTCCAGTAAGGCTTGGCCCGTACAGGCAATTAACACTGCATTATCTCCATTAAGGAGAATTGGGGAGCGCACTTTATTGATTTTAGGAACATCTGGGGTTGAATCCAACAGAGGTGTATCCACCGATTGGTATGGATGGAAAAAAGAAATGGGGCAAGTACACAACCCTGTAGAACTACCCTGTTCATTGGGAACAACCTTATGCACTCTCTCTGCGACCAGTAGCGGACGCTGGTCAAGGCCAAAGAATAGAGCTGCCTGATAAAAAGGATAATTGTCTCATCAATGCCCATTTCTTTCATAATCCTCCATAATGGTGGTCGGCAACACAGCCAAAATCTGTGGATAAGTCCATAAATGCCAAGTATAACTTGCCTTGCTTGGCTTGAATATACTTGCCAATCAACAGACTTAAATTAAGGCATTGATCCTGAGTACCTTTCCCCTTTTTAAAACCGTATTGCACCAGGATCAGGACATTATTGGGGGTATCCCATTCCTCTAATCTGTTCATTAGGACCTGACCCATGAGTTTAGCAGTGCTGTCCAGGAGGGAGATCGGTTTGTTGTTTTTGGCCTCGGATTTATCTCCTTTCTTATAGATTGGAATTAAAATAGATTTCGACCATGAGTCCGGTGGGCCCACAGTGGCGACTACGTTAAAAACATTTGTCTGCACGGGTCCCCATAAATCCGGCTCATCAAAGAAGAAAATGATTGGAGTACCATCCGGGCCGGAGGCTCTGTTACTGGAGCACTGCATAAGGACCTTCTGATCTGATGGTTAAAAATGAGGAAAGGTTTGGTATGGGAGGTAATGGCTGCCCTCTGTATAATCGCTCCCTCAGCTTTTGGGTCAAATATTGAGAAGAATGCAACGCAAGATTCGAAACAGTGGATGGTTTGAGAAAGGGAGCGTTAATAACTCAACAAAAGTCCGTAGTGTTATTTGAGGTGGCGGATTGATACAATTGCTTCTTCCTTAAGAGTTTTATTTCTAATCCTCCTTGCCTCTTTATAGACGAAAATCTTAACCAATTCCACATCTCTAGGGATGGATCTAAGGGCCTGATGTAAATTTGATAGGGACTTAGCGCAGGCTTGGTCAAACCACCTTGGGCCTAACGTGTTGGCAGTAGGAGATTTTCTAGTTATGACGTTTTTAATCTCGAGTAATATCTGTTCAAAGGCCGTGGTTACCTGAGTGGGATCAGATTCTACTTCTAGGCAGATCATGAAATCAGTTATCCTGTTTCTGACCATGACGGAAACAATTTTTGCTCCGTCTATTGTAGCCCATTTAAGGATAATCCCATTATTTATTGCTATCATGGGTTTAACATACATCGTCTGCTTCAAATGGACTCCTTCCAATTCCAGGTTACCAATAATGGCAGCATGATCACTATAATTAAGAGACTTAGGGCCATATGTATGAAGCCAATTTGCGATTGCAAACGCTGAAATTCGCAGAATTTCAGCGTTTGCGATTGCAAATTAGCAGTGTGCAATGTATCACACAAAAACCCCCTCGCAAAATAAGGAATCGCAAATTTTGCGATTCCCTATTTTGCGATTGCATTTAAGGAATCGCAAATTGCGATTCCTTAAATGCAATGTAAGAAGCACAAAAGAAAGTTCGAGTTGGCTTTAAGGAATCGGAAATTACCACCAACTTCAAGTTGGTAGTAAATTGCGATTTCACTTAAAAATGCACTATTTTGCATTTTTTAAAGTGCCATGTGGCGCACATACGTGCCCTTAGGGCATGTATGTGTGCCACATGTGCACACATGCACATTTCAGGGGTGCAACAGGGTGTCCTTTTGACAACCTGGCACCCTTGAAATTGCATTCTCAATTTGCGATTCTCTAATTTTTAATTGCAAATTGAGAATGCCTTCCCATTCAATCCTATGGGCCTCCTAGCCTATAGGAATCAAAACCCTTTTTTGATACATATGGCAAATTGAGAATGCCTTCCCATCCATTCCTATGGGCTAGGAGGCCCATAGGAATGAATGGGAAGACATTCTCAATTTGCGATTACCAATTAAAGAATCGCAAATTGTGAATGCAATTTAAAGGTTGCAAGGGTTCCAAAAGGACACCCTGTTGCACCCCTGAAATATTCATGTGTGCACATTTTGCGCACATACATGTCCTAAGGGCAAGTATGTGCGACATATGGCACTTTTCAAAAATCAAAATAGCAAATTTCTGGTGCTTCCAGAAATGTATTTAAAGAATCGCAATTTGCACTTCCTTTATTGAATTTGCAAAATAGAGAATCGCTAATTTTGCAATTCTCTATTTTGCGATGGCATTTTGAGATGATACATCCCAAAAGGCTTTTTCCAATTTGCAAATGGGCCAATTCTGAGAATCTGCCCGTTTGCACACGGGAAAAAGGCTTGATACATATGGCCCTCAATTTGAACTTTACAAATACATTTTTTTAAAGGAACCAAAATGATCTATGATTGAACCCTGAGTAGATAAGCCAAATGTATTGTGTAGCATGTTTGAGCTAGAATGGATCAGGTTCTGGATTTCTAAATCGTTGATAACAAGAAATCTATTCAGAGCATCTCCATAAGGGTTGTGTGTAAAATGGGGTATAGGCCCGTCTATCCTATTGGTTATGCCACATACTGCTTTATATAAAAAAGGAGCAACTGTGTGTGTTAAAATCACCTACCCATAGAATATTCGGATACTGTTTAAGGGTATTAAAAAGTACAATGAGTTCCCCTTCCAGTAGGTCAACAGCCTTCTTCATGTCACCAGTAAAATTATTATAATAATTTTTTTTTAACGAACTGTATTACCATTGGGGCCCTTTAGGTGTAAAAGGTGAAAATAAGGAGAATCGTTGTGAAATGACAAGACTTCCAGCTTTAAGGTACTTTTCCACAGGGTCTGAATCCCCACTCTGGCATGACCTGAGTTCGACGGAAGGGCAGAAGTATGGAAAGAGCGACAGCCACCTAGATTAATAGGACCGGTTTCAACAGCAGGAAGAAGACCTAGTAGTCAACCATTCGCAGAAGACCCTTACCAATGTAGAACATGATGCACTACAGAGAGGGTTGGGGTTTGTACCAACACCTAAGATTGACCTATTCAAACAGCAGTGCGAAATCCAACAATTCTTCCGCAAAGTTAGATTGAAATCTTTCTTTCAAGATGCAGAAACAGTACAAAGGACAGATAGTGGGCTGCATACAAAATCCACGTTTACTCCTAATGTATCTATGATCCCACCAGAAGTCAATACTTTTGAACAGGCTGTGCTTAAAGACCTAGCCAATATGACAAAGCCTAGACAGTACAACAACATGTCTAAAGCAGAAAATGAAGCGATTAATAACTTGGCTAATGATACATCGATCACTATAAAACAAGCAGATAAAGGTGGTGCCACAGTAATAATGGATACTGTGGATTATGAATTAGAATGTAGACGACAACTGTGTGACAGAACCTACTATACTCCTGTCCCTACCAACCCAACCCAACGACTACTCACCACGATCACAGCCTTAGTATTCTCGGCTGAGAGTCAAGGCTGGATAAGTAAAAAAGAGGCCTCCTTTTTGGTTAAGAAAGACCCACGCACCCCTTACTTTTATACCCTTCCAAAAATCCACAAAGGAATCACACCTGTTCCTGGAAGGCCAATTGTATCGGGTATTGATTCTGTTCTCGAACCCTTGTCACAATTTTGTGACTACTTCCTTCAACCACTTGTTAAAAAGACAACATCTTACATCCAAGACACTGCAGATTTACCTAGACTCCTTATCGGGCTCTAACCTGCGGATGAGATCACACTCCTAGTGACCCTAGATGTACAAGCCCTGTACACCAACATACCCCAGAGGGCTACCCTTGATGTGGTAGAAAATGTCCTAAACCACGAACATTGGGAACATAACACGCCCATCAGTTTCATCATGGATTGCTCAACCTTAGCTCTTACAGAAAACTTCTTTGAGTTTAAAGGCCAGATCTACCAAAAAATGCAAGGAACTTGTATGGGCAGTACATTTGCGCCAAGTCTAGCGTGTCTTTATATGTCTGATTTTGAGACTCGCTACATTTTCCATGACTCAAATCCATTTGATGTCGATATATACCTTTGGAAGAGATTTATAGACGACATCTTAATCTTATGGAAAGGAGAGATGTCAACCTGTATCGAGTTTTGCAATTGGATCAACACTCTCGACCCACATCTCAAATTTTCCCATACAGTT
Organism: Triturus cristatus; assembly: GCF_964204655.1. NCBI lineage: Eukaryota > Metazoa > Chordata > Amphibia > Caudata > Salamandridae > Triturus > Triturus cristatus. Next base: position 1,215,942,157 of record NC_140589.1, on the reverse strand, counting down.
TCCGCGGAAACTATACCTTTTCTAGACCTAAATGTAAATCTACATAGAGGTACACTATCAACAACTCTATACAACAAGCATTTGCAATGCAATAGGTCTCGCATTTGCGGGACTTTGAGCTACTGGCATTATAAATGACAAACCTTTTTATCTATGTGTAGGTTTTGAAAACATAAATAAAAGGCATTGTCATTTACAATGCCAATAGCTCAAAATTTCGCGAATCTGAGACCTATTACATTGCAAATGCTTGTTTCCTGAGACTTCGGTCAGCACATCATAATAAGGATAGTAGTTCCCGTGTTAGGACAAGGTTGAGGCTATGCATGATAATTCAATTTCAGAAGTGGGACGTAAGGTTCGTGTTAGATTGGGTATTTAAATGAAGTAGATTTGTCATGCGTCTCTTCCCAAGGAAAGCCTGGAAGGACAAAATCTCTAAAGTTGTCCTGGAGCACTTAAGAAGATGCATCTGCCGCTGCAACATGACTTTAGGCATCCCTAATCTTGCTCACTATGATTTGCCATGCAGCAAATCAGTAGTCACAAAGATGTGCAATAGTCAGTCACAAATTAACTGGAGCCAGTGTTAATACATCTTTTTGAGCACCAATATTCACAAAGCGTTCCAGGCATCCCCCAATCTGCTATAAAGGAAATACATTTGGAAAAGCTCTATGAAGATTACGGTAGCATTAGGAATTTCTGGGCCTCCATTTTCACATCCTAGTAAATCTTAGACCGATACGCTGAGAAGATATTCAATAAATCAGAACCATGATCCTACTATTGACTCTTCGGGCTTCGGATGCAAATCATGTAAAAGATGCAATGTCCAAGGGGATACATTTGCTATGCATTCGCCATAAATCCACAACACTGTACTTTCGAGTAGATGAGGGCAGGTAGAGGGGAGCCAATATTTCATGGCACGTGGTAGCAATGTAAGGCAGAAAGACGCCACACAATTGTTACCTGTAGCAAAAGGGTGTAAGAAGGTTTATTTCCTTAATTAGCAGGGGAAGCAATCTGTTCCAAAAATTGAATGTTGACATGTGTTAAACAAAATTTCACTACTCTTGAAACCGCTGGGCCATAAGGTAAGCGCCCGGACTGCAGCACACACCAGCCAGCGCTTGATCATTAACCTTTGCAGATGCCAGCGCCGCTGCTGTTGCCAAGAAAACTGTAAAAAACAATTTCCTCTCTTCAAATGGAAGATAAATTGTTCTGATTTGCACTCTAGGAGTAAATAAATCGTCATCTCTGTGCTCCTTTGAGTGGGCTCTGCATCCGAGAAGGGGGGGGGGGGAGTGAGGGGGGGCTGGGCTTTTCAATCAGGACCAGCAGCAGTCACAGAAGACGTGCACCTCCAGCTGGGCACCGACTGCAGCCGACACCGGAGAAATGCAGAACGGAGAGCAAACTACAAATCCTTTTCGGTGACTCATAACATAATAACAAGTTTGAAAATAAAAGCACTGGAAGCAATCCAGGTAGTTCTCGTGTTTCTTGCTTGCTTGATTCCCCTTTGCAAACAACTGACCAAACCGACCGCATTTTTTTTTTCGGAGAACTCTTTTCTATCGAATGCACTTTTGTCTCTCATGAGAAAATAACACAATTTACATGGCTCTAGGTGTGAAAACGTTCGCAGAAAGCAAAGACAAACGACTACTTCATTTCAGCAACAGTGGATTTTGATTCAGATCAACACATACTTAAACAAGCAGGGAGGGGGTGGCAAATGGTGTGCACTTTCACGGCCGCTTTGATGTCCTCAGTGGCCACGCGGCTCACTGAGGACATCAAAGCAGCCGGACATCAAAGCAGCCGCGAAAGTGAAAGTGATCAGGCAGTGCTTTTCAGGCTGCCAAATGGTGCGCGCGCCCGGCGCACATGCACTGTATTTGGAGGCCTGAAAAGCACTAGTTTGCACTGCCAGATCCCCCTTTTAACAAAAGCTCTCGCGAGAGCAGCGCTAAAGCGCTGGCTCAGACGAGACCTAAAAAACCAACGGACCGCAACAGCCTGCTACTCTACTCCAGCCATCACCCACGGAGTTTGAGAGATAACTTACCTATAGGACAATTCCTTAGGGTGAGACGAAATTGCAGCAATTTGACAGATTATAGGGCGGAGGCTGAAAGACTAGCCGACCACCTCAGAGCACGCGAGTACCCAACTAAACAGATAGCTTTAGCTAATAAAAGAGCCCGTAACAATCATCGAGAGGCATTATTGGAACCCAAAACACAAACCCCTACGGAGACCCTCACATGTGTCACCTCGTTTACACCAGTGTCTAATCAGATTACCAAGATAATAAAAAAACACTGGGGTATTTTAAATACAGGTACAATGAATCTTGAAGTCCCTAGGTTTTCATTCAAACGCACAAAAAACCTTAAGGACACTCTGATTCACACGCGCCCCCGCCTACAAGGGCAACAAATCCAAAGACAACTATGGGATCTGCCACCTGTCACAGGGCATCACCCATGCGGATCATGCACAGCATGTCCCCTCACTGCAATCCACAAGACTGTCCAATTCCATAACAACTTTAAATGGGAGTTGCGCCGTCACACTAATTGCAACACAACTAATTGCGTGTATTTAATCACATGCCCCTGCAAACTACAATACATAGGCATGACAACCCGCCCAGTCAAAACACGCATGATGGAACATCGCAGCAATTTTCGTTGCAAAAAAATCAACACCAGAATGTGTGCACACTTTCAAGAAAAGGGACACCTCCCTGAATCATTTAGATGTCTTATTTTGGAGTCATTCTCCAATATCACTAAAGAAGCCTTACTAGTTAAAGAACAGAGGTGGGTATACAGATTGGGAACCCATGTCACAGGACTCAATGATGCCATCCCTTGGCCCTCCCTCAAACCACCCTGAACATCACTCACTCGACATTAAGTGATTATCTGCACCAAGCTATCATCATAATACTTAAAGTTTGGGCAATTACATTACGAGTCCCTAACCGTTGTCTCCCCTTAAAACATCCTTGAGTAATGAATAAATCCGCTATAATTGACCAAATCTTGGTATATTGCAACTACACATGAATGTTCATCCTCATATGTCCATACCTTTATATAACTGATCATGACGTTACTAATTTGAGCATAACATCCTTCAGCACATCATATTTATCAATACTTGGATGGTGAATTTATCTGTCTGAATATTACTTTCGAGCAGTTAGAAATAAAGGCATTTGAATCATTACATGCTAACGATCAACACACTTTGTATTCACCCGGTATTAGATATGTCCCCATCCAACATGGCGACCACTTTGAACCATCAACACAACCGGCAACGGACTAGCGGTATCCCTACACCCACTTCCGCTAGCGAAAGCGGAACACTTCTTATACACTGTACGATACCGGGAACCTCACCACCCAGACCTGGTAGAGCGGGGTAGGTGAACTGGAGACACGGACTCGGCGTGTCTGTGAGTATATCAATTTCGAACCTAATCTTTTTATTCTGCAACAGAGATGATACCCGAGCACACGGGTCAATCCTGTTAGAATACGCTAAATTAGAGACACCACCCACACGTTACATACACCAGCAACATGGAGCTCGAGGTCTTTACAAAGAGTATTTTTAGAAACATTACGAGGGTGACGCACGAGAAACAGAGGCTACCAAGTAATTGTTTAACTCTGTAGAGATCATATCTCTAAGGCTAGCGACGAGAGGAGGTACACGCTTACACGAGAGCATGATCCGCATAACAGTTACGTTTCTAAACGAGTTAAACCTGTACATCAGATCCAAGTAAACTTCACAAAATACTCGTGTGAAATATTCTTAAAAATATTTTTAGAAATATGGAGGTTCCAGAAAGCATAGCGATCTCGAACACCAGTGACCCCCTACCAGTATCAGTCATATTTGCAAGACTATGTGTGACAGAGATTAGGGGCTAGATATAATCTTGAATATATCACCTTATATGACAAAAGAGAAGGGGATAAATTTACCCTGGAGTACTATGGTGTAACCATTTCTGAACTACTAGCTCTTTCCACTATATGACTTACAGAACGCAAGGAACTCCTTGCGTAGCCTACCAGGAACTGCAGAGGATTATCCTATGGAAATCTTAGGGTAAGTCCATCAACACAGTTCCTCTAGCAATTTTAAATGTTTTAATAACCACCACTGGTCAGAGTGATCACTTCACGAGGCTCTTATTCACTGTAATTTATATGTTTTCACCACCACGTATAGGGTGCACTATCACTATAGTAGCACTCAATAAACTCACGAGACACACCATGTTTATACACAGTGATTGTTTAAATGCGTTCTATAATCATCTTGGTCTTTTCCTTCTTATCCCGCAGGTAGACCGAGCTGCAGGTAAACTACTGGTTAAATATTAATATTGAGAATGCTCACTGTTATTTAGGATTATCAGTGTAGATTCACATGTAGATAGAACAACTCTTGGTCCTGAAGAATCGCCAGAGAATTTCTCTATTTGAGCGAGAAACATGTCGACCCCAATGAGGCAGTGTACATAACCTAGTTCATTATTCTAAGTTACCAACACTCTACCTCACAGTTTTAATTAGGCAAGGAGGCTTCCTAAATAAATATTTTGAGACAAGCACTCCGAACCCTATTTTAATTATTGTCTTTCATCTACATTACAAAAAACTAGGCCCACACTCCCACCTCACCCAACGGCTGTACCGGATAAAAAGATCTCCACAAGAGTGCTCCCTAAAAAGAGCCCGTCGGGTATTGCACCAGCCGACTCGACGCAGGAGCAGCCCGATGATGACACGATACATCCTGAAGGGTACGTGATTCACGACATCCTGATGGTTGTGTGAGGGCCACAATATCCAACAATCAAAATCCTTTGCACACTACATCGTTTGTCTCATCCCCTTTGTAAAGGAACAGCTTTGTAACTAATTTTCTGTACACTTTAGGGCATACTTAGCTGGACCTCCTTTAAAAAGCCCGTTACGGCCCCCCCCTTTCGTTCTCGTTATACAAAGAATAGAGCTGCCTGATAAAAAGGATAATTGCCTCATCAATGCCCATTTCTTTCATAATCCTCCATAATGGTGGTCGGCAACACAGCCAAAATCTGTGGATAAGTCCATAAATGCCAAGTATAACTTGCCTTGCTTGGCTTGAATATACTTGCCAATCAACAGACTTAAATTAAGGCATTGATCCTGAGTACCTTTCCCCTTTTTAAAACCGTATTGCACCGGGATCAGGACATTATTGGGGGTATCCCATTCCTCTAATCTGTTCATTAGGACCTGACCCATGAGTTTAGCAGTGCTGTCCAGGAGGGAGATCGGTTTGTTGTTTTTGGCCTCGGATTTATCTCCTTTCTTATAGATTGGAATTAAAATAGATTTCGACCATGAGTCCGGTGGGCCCACAGTGGCCTGCATTTGTCTGCACGGGTCCCCATAAATCCGGCTCATCAAAGAAGAAAATTATTGGAGTACCATCCGGGCCGGAGGCTCTGTTACTGGAGCACTGCATAAGGACCTTCTGATCTGATGGTTAAAAATGAGGAAAGGTTTGGTATGGGAGGTAATGGCTGCCCTCTGTATAATCGCTCCCTCAGCTTTTGGGTCAAATATTGAGAAGAATGCAACGCAAGATTCGAAACAGTGGATGGTTTGAGAAAGGGAGCGTTAATAACTCAACAAAAGTCCGTAGTGTTATTTGAGGTGGCGGATTGATACAATTGCTTCTTCCTTAAGAGTTTTATTTCTAATCCTCCTTGCCTCTTTATAGACGAAAATCTTAACCAATTCCACATCTCTAGGGATGGATCTAAGGGCCTGATGTAAATTTGATAGGGACTTAGCACAGGCTTGGTCAAACCACCTTGGGCCTAACGTGTTGGCAGTAGGAGATTTTCTAGTTATGACGTTTTTAATCTCGAGTAATATCTGTTCAAAGGCCGTGGTTACCTGAGTGGGATCAGATTCTACTTCTAGGCAGATCATGAAATCAGTTATCCTGTTTCTGACCATGACGGAAACAATTTTTGCTTCGTCTATTGTAGCCCATTTAAGGATTATCCCATTATTTATTGCTATCATGGGTTTAACATACATCGTCTGCTTCAAATGGACTCCTTCCAATTCCAGGTTACCAATAATGGCAGCATGATCACTATAATTAAGAGACTTAGGGCCATATGTATGAAGCCAATTTGCGATTGCAAACGCTGAAATTCGCAGAATTTCAGCGTTTGCGATTGCAAATTAGCAGTGTGCAATGTATCACACAAAAACCCCCTCGCAAAATAAGAAATCGCAAATTTTGCGATTCCCTATTTTGCGATTGCATTTAAGGAATCGCAAATTGCGATTCCTTAAATGCAATGTAAGAAGCACAAAAGAAAGTTCGAGTTGGCTTTAAGGAATCGGAAATTACCACCAACTTCAAGTTGGTAGTAAATTGCGATTTCACTTAAAAATGCACTATTTTGCATTTTTTAAAGTGCCATGTGGCGCACATACGTGCCCCTAGGGCATGTATGTGTGCCACATGTGCACACATGCACATTTCAGGGGTGCAACAGGGTGTCCTTTTGACAACCTGGCACCCTTGAAATTGCATTCTCAATTTGCGATTCTCTAATTTTTAATTGCAAATTGAGAATGCCTTCCCATTCAATCCTATGGGCCTCCTAGCCTATAGGAATCAAAACCCTTTTTTGATACATATGGCAAATTGAGAATGCCTTCCCATCCATTCCTATGGGCTAGGAGGCCCATAGGAATGAATGGGAAGACATTCTCAATTTGCGATTACCAATTAAAGAATCGCAAATTGTGAATGCAATTTAAAGGTTGCAAGGGTTCCAAAAGTACACCCTGTTGCACCCCTGAAATATTCATGTGTGCACATTTTGCGCACATATATGTCCTAAGGGCAAGTATGTGCGACATATGGCACTTTTCAAAAATCAAAATAGCAAATTTCTGGTGCTTCCAGAAATGTATTTAAGGAATCGCAATTTGCACTTCCTTTATTGAATTTGCAAAATAGAGAATCGCTAATTTTGCAATTCTCTATTTTGCGATGGCATTTTGAGATGATACATCCCAAAAGGCTTTTTCCAATTCGCAAATGGGACAATTCTGAGAATCTGCCCGTTTGCACACGGGAAAAAGGCTTGATACATATGGCCCTCAATTTGAACTTTACAAATACATTTTTTTAAAGGAACCAAAATGATCTATGGTTGAACCCTGAGTAGATAAGCCAAATGTATTGTGTAGCATGTTTGAGCTAGAATGGATCAGGTTCTGGATTTCTAAATCGTTGATAACAAGAAATCTATTCAGAGCATCTGCATAAGGGTTGTGTGTAAAATGGGGTATAGGCTCGTCTATCCTATTGGTTATGCCACATACTGCTTTATATAAAAAAGGAGCAACTGTGTGTGTTAAAATCACCTACCCATAGAATATTCGGATACTGTTTAAGGGTATTAAAAAGTACAATGAGTTCCCCTTCCAGTAGGTCAACAGCCTTCTTCATGAAACCAGTAAAATTATTATAATAATTTTTTTTTAACGAACTGTATTACCATTGGGGCCCTTTAGGTCTAAAAGGTGAAAATAAGGAGAATCGTTGTGAAATGACAAGACTTCCAGCTTTAAGGTACTTTTCCACAGGGTCTGAATCCCCACTCTGGCATGACCTGAGTTCGACGGAAGGGCAGAAGTATGGAAAGAGCGACAGCCACCTAGATTAATAGGACCGGTTTCCCATGTTTCTTTGAAACATATCAGGTCATAGGTGGTAACAATTGTTAACAAATCAGGATCGGACAGTTTGGAACTCAAGCCGGCGATATTCCAGATGATTAATTTGGCATGATCGATCTGATTGCGTGTTGCCATAAGTTGCGAGGGGTTTATGAACCCTGATATATTGCAGCTTGCAACAGGAGTTGGAGTTCTCCTGTTCTTCCTCTGTCAATCGCAACCTTCTAGGTCTGTTAAAACACTGAATAGATTGAGAGTGGGGAAGGGGATGAAGGCTTGTCCTGATGGAAGGTATTGGGGCTCAAGGTGGGGGAGACTGGGAGGGCCACAGGGTCTTGCCCCCAGGGACTGTTCCAAGCCGGTTTATAGCAAAAGCCAAGCAGTAACACAAACATTTGTGTATTCAGTGATGGCACTGTAGGTAACCGGTTGAGCAATTGTTGATCCAGGTGGTGCGGGTTAAAATTAACCTCCACATAGTCCCCCTGGATAGATGTCTTTGAGTCCCCCACCAGCCCACCCTTCTTGCCATTAGAAGTTGGGAAAGTATCTCCCTCATACACATATATATGTTTATATACATATATATAGATACATATAGAAATATATATATATATGCCTGGGTACATGCGGATACAGCGGCTAGCCAAATATTGACTCAATATGGTCGTTTTTTTGGGTTATGTATCCCTCTGTTCAAAAACATATTGAAGTCCATGTAAACCTTTTTAGTTTTACGAGTTTTGATGAGTCGACGTCTCTTCTGGGGAATGCCAGAGGTAGTGATCTAATAAAGCTTATTGAATCTTATGTCAGGAGTTCTCTTGCACCTGAATGTGTATCCAGTATGTGTGAACTTGTAGCAGTCACTAAAATCTTCTGAATATGATAATCTAAGAGTTTTCAAAAGACGACAGACTAAATACACATTGCATGGTGTGCGCATGTGTGTTTTTTCCTAAGATGTGTCTAGTTCTCTTGTAAAGACCTTGGTAGTTCAAAATATCTTATGAAGTTTGTAGGATTCCACAAGCTCATGGAGTGACAGGGCATAAGTCAGCATAGCTGGAGGAGGCTTGTTATGTACCAAGGAATATGTATCATGCATTAAAAGTTACTCTTGCAGAGTAGTCCCATTTATTTTAGCAGCTTTGGGTGCTAAGCTTCAACACTGGTATGAGCTTCTTCTCTAGTACTTCAAAGCAATCTTGATTCTCGAGGTTCGTACCAATCTAGTCCATGACACATTTCTCGTCTTTCAATACCATGTCCCGGTCTTAACATTAAGGAGTCCAAAGGATAAAAGGAAATCAGTAGATCTTGGTAAGTGTGATGGTATAGTTTGCTGGCTCTGGCAGAGGGCATTGAATTAACTGCATATATGTCTGAAAACGTATTCCAAATCTTGTATCATAAAAGGCATCATAAATCTTCTAGACTTGTTTGTAAAATATATGTAAAGGAAACCATAATTCTACTTGTAAATGACATTAAGATGGATGCTGCCATTAATTTACTTTTGCACAGTTGAAGTTTGTACAAGCCATCAGTGTCGATATACTTCATCAAGAGAAAGCTTTTTTTCTGGTGGTGATGAGATAAACAGTTTCAAAGGTTCGTTTGGAATGTATAATGTATTCAGAAGATTGCGGTGTCTTTTATATTGAGAGTGTGTATGGCTAGTTCAGCTGGTAATATTGGAATCAAAAAAGAAAGAAGCAGAAGTGATTCACATAAAATCTTCCTCATACATTTTGGCTACGTGTATATGTTAGTATTTCATAAACTACGCTGTCTTGATCTATTAAAAAATCAATTAGTAGCCTTTATTAACCTTGATGAAACAGCATTCATTTGAAGTTAACAGACCTTTGGAAACTTTATTGTCAAAACTCAAATAACATAAAGCTGTAATCACTGTTGGGTAAAATCCATTGAAGGATGAGGCAGTAAGATAAGACAATGTATGACAGAGCAGCTTGTGTAGCTAGTTATAGAGAGGGAGAGGTGGCAAGAAATGACTGATTTTGTCGATAACACATTGATAGAAAGTAAAAGATCAAAAGTACTGAGAGAAAGGAAATACTCAAACACATGGTGAAGGAAATGCTCAAACACAGGGTGGCCTTTGATGTCCTTTCTCACCCTTTCGCCAGAATAAGGTAGGAGGCTTCGTCTCTCTCTCATTATTGTGTCTGTGGGGAACCGCTGTGGCTGCTGTAAAGGTAAAAAGTGCATTAGACAAAACATACTTTCAGGCCCACTTTCACTTTCCACACCAAACTCTCCCTCCAGGACCACAATGAAAGACTCTCAACAAACATTTCAGTGGCACCCAACTGTAAGTAGGACCATGATCACGCCGAGTTTGTTGCCATCAAGTTAGTTTCTAGTAAATCATGTGAAGTAGGAGATGACAATATTATTTAGCTGTAAAGTCATATCTTCAGCCATGGTACCCTTCGGGTTTTAAAGGCTTTAAAGATCTCCAGTGTCAAAGCAGTGTATTTGGCTAGTTTGCCCATAGACATTCCATGAGTATAAATAGACTGACTGCATTAAGTATTTTTCTGTCAGACAAATAATACACGCAAATATGTTTAAAGTGAAAGAAGAGCGAGGATGCATGTTCACCTTGTTAGGATGTAAGGGAGTGGACAGGTTCATATCCAGTGGAAAGAGGTGGATCCTAGTGAAATATACCAATTCAAAACAACAAACGTAAATTTGTAAGATTAATGAAAGTCACATCATTTTGCAGAGAAAGGTGAAGATTATTTTGACGTGTAAAGTGAGACACGCTTTCCTAAACATCAGCCTGGCTATGCAGTGTGTGCTATTTATTGACACTACCTTCATGCATCGTGATACTTTTTTGTAATTGCTCTCCGATCTCACTACCCATATGCGTGTATTCACTAATGATTAAGAGTGTCCTAAGAGTTCTCATCTAGAGCTGATTGTAAGGTATTATCCACTATTGCCCACTGCAAAGTGTGTTAACATTAGTTAATACCATCTGCTGAGAGCATAACCCAATAATTGACTACTATGTATGTGAGGGGATAAGAAAAGGAGAACAGGCAATTAAGAGCTTTTACTACTGAGCATGTGGAGAATACACCTATTAGCACCCCTATAGGAATGCCAAAAAGCCAATTGCAACTGCTGGCTTCCAGACCTTCACTGAACATGGAACACGGGCAAATCGGAATGTTAGTGTGACCATTCTATTGTCTTCGACTAGCTGAGCCAGTTTCAGTATTCCAGAGAGAATTCTAATAATTATATTAATCAAAAAAGTGTCCATCCACTGTAACAATAACTGAATATGAAAATCTTGAGAATTTGATACCATGCATAGAAAATATATTTTTGGTAATGTTTATTTCTAAGAAAGCTCTTTCACTTTCTATACTAAGGAATAAAAACAACAAACATTCATACAGGGTGCATACAAATCCTTACTTTGATGTTCCACAAATTACAAAGACATGAATTCCCTTCAAATGTGTTGTCATGAACAACAGGCATTCGCTCCACTCAGCTTCAATCATTCAATAGATTTGTAGAGCACTTCTTGTCCCGCATGAGGGAATACAGGTGATGGCAGGGTCCAGTTGATTAGCCGAATAGACAGGTCTTCAGGGACTTTCAGAACACTGGAAGAGATAGGGAGGTCCGGAGATAAAGGGGTAGCTCATTCCATGACTTCGTTGCTAGGTAGGAGAAGGAGCAACCTCTGCACCTGCTACGTCAGATGCGAGGGTGAAGGTTAGAGACGGAAGTGTAGTGGAGATGTCTGGTGAGCTGATGGAAGGTCAGGTGATGGTTCAAATATGTGGGTTCGCAGTTGTGTAGGGCCTTGTATGCGTGGGCCAGGAGCTTGATACACAGAATCTTTTCTGTACAGGGAGCCAGTTGATTTCCCCTAGGTAGGGGGTGATGTGTGATCATCTAGAGAGATTAAGGACATGTGTCTGGCTGCTGTGTTCTGTATGGTTTGTAGTCGGATGGTAGAGTGGTCAGTGGGTGTCTGAGTTAAGAGGGCCACCAGGATGCATCCAAGGGGAAGCTTTTGTTTCCATAGATCTGTACATCTGTCTTGTCTGTGTTGAGCTTCAGGCAGTTGTCCTTCATCCAGTTAGCAATGTTTGTATTGTAGTTTTGGATGTTGGTCTTGGTGTTGGCGGTGTCTTCGGAGAGGGACAGGATGAGTTGTGTGTCATCGGCGTAGGATAGGATGCCAGTCCATGAGTTTTGATGATGTTGGATGGAAAGGTCATGTAAGTGTTAACGATGGTGGGGTTGAGCGAGGATCCTATGGGTACTCCACAGATGATGTCCTTCGGTTCGAAGGTGAAGGGTAGACTTAAGTTTTGCATTATTTTGGTGGGGAGAAGCGATACATCTGAGAGCAGCTCCTTGGATGCCTCTATTGTGCAGCCTTGTGATGAGTGTACAGTGGGGGCCGTATCATAGGCTGCCAAGAGGTCTAGAAAGACCAGAGCCACAGTCTCTCCTCAGTCGCGTAGGGCTTGGATGTCGTCGGTAGCTGCAAGGAGGACTGGCTTGGTGTTGCGGTTGCTGCGGAATTCAGATTTGGAGGAGTCGAGTAGGAGGTTCCATTCCAGATGTGAGGAGAGTTGTTGTTTGATGACTTTTTCTAATACTTTGGCCAGGAATGGAAACCAGGAGATTGGTTGACAGTTGTGGAATTCACTTGGATCTGCTAATGGTTTCTTTAGTAACGGGTTGGCTTTCGAATGCTTTCAGTCTTTGGGGAAGGTGGCTTTGGCAATTGAGGTGTTGAACAAGGTAGTGAGTAGGTGGCTGATTTCATTACAATAACATTTTATTGCTGCCCCAAAATTCAGCCCTTTAAAGAACAATAATACATTATAAACCAATAGAATCTCCAGACAATATGTATGTCCAGGGGACACAGTCATCATTCTCTTTTATTCACTTCTTCATTGCAGATAAGTACTTCTGCTATTTATTTGTCTATTGCTACTTATTGATTGTTGTTAAAGATCACATCTAGTCTTTAGTCATAGCGTAGGACTGCCCTTCCAATTAATAGGTCGGCCTGGTAAGTTTTTAGGAAATTGAGTTTAACCTTTATTAATATTGTGTCAATACCTGCTTGACTTGTATCAATTCCTGCTTGAAAGACCGTTGGTCATTTGGCTAAGTATATTTGTGTAACACGAGGGCCCAGCCTGCAACATCCGGCCTCTTTGTTCCTGATCGGCTTCTTCGCGGATAGTCAGATTGCTTATATTTGAGTGCCCAGCTTTCAAGCGGTAACACCCACTTGCTCCTCAGTGCAGTCACCGGCCCTCAGCGATCTCACATCTTCGCTTCCCCCTGCTTTGGGAAGGGTGCGATTGCGGAAGCTTCGGGACTGAGATGGGGCAAGTATTAGAATATGAAAGAGGACTAGACATCCTCAATTGGAGATTTGGGGAAGGTTGCCTGGCAGCGTTGGTGGAGGCCAAGTGCAACCCTTACAACCCAAGATCCAGGCTAATCTGGACTAGGAGGGTCCAACAACTTTGACCCAAGTCAGGGCATTCCTTGTATAATACGTGTATTATAGGAGGTTTGTGAAGATGAGTATGGATCCATTGTGACACCCCTCACAGAACTCACCTGCAAGAAAATGCCAAAGAAAGTAAACCCGATAGTTAGCTGTCAAAAGGCTTTTGACACCCTGAAAGAGGCAATGTGCTCAGCTCCCATTCTCAAATCTCCAGATTACACCAAACAGTTAATTGTGCAGACTGATGCCTCTCAGCTAGGGATAGGAGTGGTCCTATCCCAGTGATGATGGCCAAGACCAGCCTGTGTCTTTTATAAGCAGGAGGTTACTCCCCAGGGAGCAGCGTTGGAGTGCCATTGAGAGGGAGGCCTTTCCTCTGGTTTGGTCCCTGAAGAAATTGAGTCCATACCGGTTTGGTATTCACTTCACAGTTCAAACTGTTCAGTTCAGTTCAGTATTGTCTTTATTTCGATTTGGTAATCATAAAAGACAGAATTCATCAACAACATGAAATCATACAGATTGTATGTTATAGTAGTTTTCCTTAAAAAATCAATACCCAATTTAACAATTATAAATACTCTATAATAAAAACATAAATAAAAAGACATAGTAACAATTTATCCACAATTATTATAAGAATATATAAACCTAGAAGCTGTTTGTTAGAGTATAGGACAATAAAAACAAACTGACCACAGACCTCTCAAATGGGTAATGTAAATGAAAGGTGAGAATCCCAAACTTTTGCGGTCATCTGTCTTCCTACAGGAAACTGACTTTACAGTGGAACACAGACCTGGGCCTGCCCATGCCAATGCAGATGGACATTCTAGGTTCTCGCATTTAGACAACTAAGGGGCATATTACCAAGGAGTTGTGATAAATATTGCAAAGCGTGCTTAGCGCTGTTATTTTTATCGCCGGCTATCGCTGGATTTAATCGCCGAGATAGCGTTGTATTATCAATGCTTATCTCAAAGGCGATAAGAAATCCAGCGATAACGGGGTTTTCCATGGAACATCGCTGGTTTTCCAGTGATGTTCCATGGAAAACAGCGATAGGCTTGATAATAAGGCCCTGTGGCCTTAGCCGCACAATCCACCCCCCATGTTAGGTATGCCTTAGTCAGGAATTTAACAGACGTTAAATTCCTGCATTAAGGCAGAGTTAGCGCGATTAGCATTATCGCTGCAACTCGCTAATATCACGAAGCTGCCTTTGCGATATTTGCCCGTGTTGTTTCGACAGCCACCCCTACTTTGCATCTCATTAGCGATGCGATGGTAGGCGTTCTGGAAACGGGTGCTAAGTAAGGAAAACAGGCACTAGCGGGTCGTTGATGATCTTGAGATATAATTATCGCCGCTTTTCGCCCGAAAACAGACGCTAAAGAGGCGATAATTATTTTGCCAGTCCTTGATAATATGCCCCTAAAACTCTCTAGGGAAAGGTTAGTCTCATCCCCTTTAATTGGGGGGGGGGGGGGGGGGGGGGTTCTGTAGGAAAGTGTCTCTTTTTGCATGGTTAACCCCCCTTTTTTGCCTGATGTTTGATGCTTCTTGACTAAATGCGCCCTGGGCTCCTGCTAATCAGGTACCCAGGGCCTGTGTTCTATCCCCAAAACTGTACCTTTGCTCACTTATTGGCACTCCTCTGGCATACAAATAAGTCCCATGGAACCTTGTAGGCAGAGAAAGTCTCTGAGGCCTGAAGCATATATTTTGCCACCCACAGAGTCTCCTCTCCGGACCCATACACACTTCCAGTGCAGTCTGTGTGCGAGGGGAAGATCTTAAAACTACAAGTCGTCAAGGCACACATCACTGTGTGCCATGCCCACCAAAACACTGCCTGTGGCATAGGTTAGTCACCCCTCTAGCAGGTTTTACAACCCTAAGGCAAGGTGCACTATACCACAGGTGAAGGCACATTGGCATGAGCCCTGGGCCTCTACAGTACATGTGCCTTTAACAGGTATTGTAAGTGCAGTTATGCCATTTTAGACCATGGGCTGGGAGTTTGGCACCACAAACTCCACAGCTCCATGATGGCTTTGCTGAAGACTGAGAAGTTTGGTATCAAAACATCCAATATTCTATCACCCACCCATTTCCACCATGCCCCAGATTTTGGACATTGCCTCAGTGTGTGCATCAGGGAGCCCTTCTTGCGGCAAACCCTCAGGCCTTCTTCATCTGTTGCCCAACCCATACGGAACAGGCGTGTCCAAGTGTAATATGCTCTACACAGGAGTTTTAACTGGATCAAGCAGATTTCAACCTGCTTCGCGACTTCTCTGGGATATCCACATGCCTGCCCCCAGTCATCATCCTCCAGTCTACCCTGATCCATCTGCCATCTTTCTCTTACAGATTCAAGCGATGGAAGGCTGTTACTAGTGTGGAGTAGAGCTGGGACACCGAAGGCTCTGTGGGGGCGCTCAGCACCCTGTATTCAATGGGAGACTCCTTTTCCACCTCTTCCTGTAGGGCCTCCCTTTTACCTAGTATGAATTGCATCTGTTGGTACTTCAGAAATTGACTCCCTGGCAGCTCATATTCAGCATGCAAATCAGTAAACGGGATCATGGCATCTTCCCTCCATATGCCACCCAGTTTGGAGATCCACAACTGGTCCCATTTTTGATGTCCCTCTATCTCGCGGAAACCACGGAGAAGGTCTGAGGCCCAAAGCGTAGTCGCTAAAGTCAATCTGCCCGCCACCCCATTGTATGCATCGCCCTCTTCCATATGTTGACCACTGTCTCCGTGGTAAAGGGGATGGAGTAGCCCCCCTTCTCCGTAGAGTCGACGGAGGTATCCCTCTGGGGCCATCGCAGTATGGTCCGCCCTCAAGGAGGGATCTTCTTGGGTTAAAAAGGCTGCCCAATCCTTATCAGTCAGCAGCTGTGAGCCCCAGTAATAGAGCCAGAGGTTTGGGAGGGCAATACCCTCCTCCATCTGGTGTCTTGTCAGTAGCAAGAGGGCAATTTTTGGTATCCCACCGTCCCACAGCTGTACCCTTGTGACATAGTCTACCCTGTGGAAGAAGGCTTCCGGGACTGGGAAGGGGGTTTTCAGCAGACTGTAGAAAATGTTGGTAAATAGATCATCTTATAAAGGGCCATTGGCCCCAGGAGTGAGATTCCTCCATCTCTCCACATCCCTCTGATAGGCCTCTAGGATTTTCACAGGTTTCCCTACAGATACAAGTCCCGGTTTTGTGTCACAAAAATACCCAAGTATCGTAACCCCTGCGACGTCCACAGGAATTGGCAATCCAGAGCCCATTTTGGGTCTCCAACTTCCATAGAGAAGGCCACTGACTTTTGCCACTTAATGCAGAACACCACATAGGTCCCAAATCTCCAGGATGTGCAGTATTCTCAGCACAGAGCGCGAGGGTCCGCAAGGTAGAGGAGGATATCATCAGCATATAGTGAGGCATCATCCTCACAGCCCGGGTCCCTTTGGAGGTCCCATATTTGTGCATCTATTCAGATCCATGATGCCAGAGGTTCAAGAGCAACTGTAAAATGTAGGGGTGAGAGCAGACAGCCCTGTTGGGTGCACCTGGATAGTCCAAAACTTTCTGAGATATCCCCGTTGTCTCGGACTCGGGTCTTTGTATAGTAGGCCAACCCAGGATAAGATATAAGGTTCAAATTCATAATTGTGGAGTATGGCCATCATATATGGCCATGTTAGGGAGTCAAAGGATTTGTCAGCTTCCAAGGCCAGAAGGACCCCTGACAGTACTGCAGAGGTCTTCAAACTTTTTTTGCTCTAAGCCCCCCCTAAGCAAAATGTTTTAATGTCAAGCCCCCCCCCCCCCTCCAAAACTTTACGGCAAGGATTGGGTGAGTGGGAGGGAAAGGGCTGAGCGTAGGGGGCATGGATTATGAAATCATTTCAGGAGTACTTTTTCGATAGCTCATGAACCACACTAAATATGAGACTTCGAAAACAGCAAATGAATAAAACAAAAACAGTTATTGACCCCAAGATACTGCCCCCTATAATTGAGGTGTTGTGAGCCCCTCACACTACTGGACCTCAAAGTAACTACACTTGCTGCACAAATGATGTCTTCAGTCCTGAGTAGCAGGCTATCTCCTCTGCCTCTTATACCCCTTCGCCACTATGCCGGACCATCACTAATCTTAAAACAGGCCCTATCAGAAAAAAAGAGCTCCCACATGTGGTCTTCCCTTATCTGCAATGGTGTCCTTGGTCCTAATGTTAAAAAAGGATCACTGACATAATATCGACTACAAAAATATAGACTTACAAAAATATCGATGCCAAAATATAGAATACCAAAATATCGAAGTCCTATCTCCAAACAGGAAATTACAAAAATATCGAATCCAAAATATCGTTGTAAATAATATAGTTAGTCAAAATATCGAATTTTTTAAATGTTTTAAAAGTAATGTTAAAATAATGAAATAATACATATAATTAACTGACACATACTTAAAAATACTTAAATAACAGTAAACTTAATGAATAATTAAAGTAAGTTAAAAAAAAAAATTAATACATATATCTTAACGTGATATTAATTAAACATATTCAATATTTTCTGTGTAGGATAGCGGGCGCATAAAATTTACTATTACCACTCCAGTAAGTGCAATAGTAGGGAAAGCGTTGGATAGCGGGAGGGTAAAAATTACTATTCCCACTCCAGAGAATGCAACAGTAGGGAACGCGTTGGATAGCGGGAGGGTAAAAATTACTATTCCCACTCCAGAGAGTGCAATAATAGGGAAAACATTGGATAGCGTAGGGATAAAAATTACTATTCCCACTCCAGAGAGTGCAACAGTAGGGAAAGCGTTGGATAGCGGAAGGGTAACATTTACTATTACCACTCCAGAGAGTGCAACAGTAGGGAAAGCGTTGGATAGCGGGAGGGTAACATTTACTATTCCCACTCCAGTGAGTGCAACAGTAGGGAAAGCGTTGGATAGCGTAGGGGTAAAAATTACTATTCCCACTCCAGAGAGTGCAACAGTAGGGAAAGCGTTGGATAGCGGGAGGGTAAAAATTACTATTCCCACTCCAGAGAGTGCAATAATAGGGAAAACATTGGATAGCGTAGGGGTAAAAATTACTATTCCCACTCCAGAGAGTGCAACAGTAGGGAAAGCGTTGGATAGCGGGAGGGTAACATTTACTATTCCCACTCCAGTGAGTGCAACAGTAGGGAAAGCGTTGGATAGCGTAGGGGTAAAAATTACTATTCCCACTCCAGAGAGTGCAACAGTAGGGAAAGCGTTGGATAGCGGGAGGGTAACATTTACTATTCCCACTCCAGTGAGTGCAACAGTAGGGAAAGCGTTGGATAGCGTAGGGGTAAAAATTACTATTCCCACTCCAGAGAGTGCAACAGTAGGGAAAGCGTTGGATAGCGGGAGGGTAAAAATTACTATTCCCACTCCAGAGAGTGCAACAGTAGGGAAAGCATTGGATAGCGTAGGGGTAAAAATTACTATTCCCACTCCAGAGAGTGCAACAGTGGGGAAAGTGTTGGATAGGGGGAGGGTCGAATTTACTATTCCCACTCCAGTGACTGCAACAGTAGGGAAAGCGTTGGATAGCGGTAGGGTAAAAATTACTATTCCCACTCCAGAGAGTGCAACAGTAGGGAAAGCGTTGGATAGCGTAGGGGTAAAAATTACTATTCCCACTCCAGAGAGTGCAACAGTAGGGAAAGGGTTGGATAGCGGGAGGGTCAAATTTACTATTCCCACTCCAGTGAGTGCAACACTAGAGAAAGCGTTGGATTGCGGTAGGGTAAAAATTACTATTCCCACTCCAGAGAATGCAACAGTAGGGAAAGTGTTGGATAGCGGGAGGGTAAAAATTACTATTCACACTCCAGAGAGTGCAATAATAGGGAAAGCATTGGATAGCGTAGGGGTAAAAATTACTATTCCCACTCAAGTAAGTGCAATAGTAGAGAAAATAATATATATATATATTTTTAAAATTAATTAATTATTAATACAAAAACAAGTATTACAATTAATTACCAATCACACAAGAATTGATTATTTATAAATACCAATACATTTTTGTTTAATTAATTAACTATTAATAATTAATGAACAAACAATTGTTTTTCAATAACAAACATTAATAAATTCAAATAATACCAATTAATAATTAATTTATAATATATTAATTAAGGATATACACAAATTATTTAAATAATTATTTTTTTCAAATTATATTACTTCCCACCATATTCCCCTATAAACACAATACCCGCTACAAATATTAATTGAATACAATTAACATAATTATCAATTAAACTATTAATACTAATTAATTACCAATTAATACTAATTATTTACCAATTAATAATTAATCAACAACCAATTAATTTGCAATACCAATTAATAATTAACTAATAAAAATTAAATTACTTCCCACCCTATTCCCCTATAAACCCACAACCCGCTACAGAAGTAAAACGCAAAATTAAATTAAAGATATATTAATTAACAATATACACAAATACATTAAATAATTATTTATTTTCAATTATATTACTAGCCACCATATTCCCCTATAAACACACTGCCCGCTACAAATATTAAATGAATACAATTAACATAATTATCAATTAAACAATTAATACAAATTAATTACCAATTAATACTAATTATTTACCAATTAATAATTCATCAACAACCAATTAATTTTCAATACCAATTAATAATTAACTAATAACAATTAAATTACTTCCCACCCTATTCCCCTATAAACCCACAACCCGCTACAGAAGTAAAACGCAAAATTAAATTAAAAATAATTAATAATTCCTATAAATTATTTAATAATCTATAATTAAATTACTTCCCACCCTATTCCCCTATAAACCCACAACCCGCTACAGAAGTAAAACGCAAAATTAAATTAAAAATAATTAATAATTCCTATAAATTATTATTTAATGTACTATAATTAAATTACTTCCCACCCTACTCCCCTATAAACCCACAACCCGCTACGGAATTAAATTACAAAAAAATAAAAAAAGATAAAATTCATTAATTTAAAAATATTCTAACATACATTCCAATATTAATACATACTTTTAACACATATACTAACACTTAAAACACTATAAAAAATTCGATATTTTTAACTATATTATGACTGTCGATATTACTTACTTCTATATTATTGCAATCGATATTTCTTACCTGTTTTTCGATATTCTTCACCACTATATTTTTGCAAGTCGATATTCTGTCCATTCGATATTAAAAACTCGATATTCTGGCTTCTCGATATTTTTTTTTCGATATTATGTCTAGTTACCGTTAAAAAATAAGCTCCCATGCACCATTTATAAAGTAAAATGGTCTTAATTGTGTTTTAGTGGGCCCCTCTGATCCCTGGACCCCAGTGCGGCTGAACCCGCTTCACTAATGTTAGCTACTACCTTGCAAAGAGGGCAGTTTCCTCTGCCGTTTGTTAAAAACATTGGACTCCTATCTAGCCACACACCCTTCTCTGCCATCTCTCTGAGGCCAAACAAAGGTGTATCCACTGCATTCTTTTTCCCCTCCTGTGGGCTGTTGCACTGAGGCCCTAATCAACAAGTGTACAGTGAGCCCTAATACTAAGAAGGAAGGATAGTAAACAGCCATAATTCAGGTTCAGCTGGCTTCTCATACCGCTGGCTCCTGGTGCCACTGTACCTGCAGTACCAGTGATTCTTTCTGCACCTTTATGTTAAAAAGCAGCAAGGGTAACCCGGGCTCTGATACTAACAAGGAAAATGGGCACCCACTCCACTTCATGATACGACGCCCATAATTGACCAGCAGTGGCCACTTACACACCTGACAGCATTACCTGCTGCACTAATAGATGGCCCTTTTTATATATAAAAAAGGCTCCCTTTAGATCGTCCTCTTCCTTGGGGTATCTTCTTGAGGAAGCGTTGTCTGGACATTTGTAACCATAAAAATGAAGCCCTCACACAGTGCTTTCTCCTCTGGGCCATCTCGTTGACTTTATTTATGAATCTCACTCTTTTCCTCTTTTTCCTGGACCATTACTCAGAGGTCCCAGGGGTCAAGAGGACCAAAGCTCTGTATCTGAATGGGACCCTGCTGACTTCCTCCCTGCTACCCCCTGGACTTACCTTTTACAAAAACAACTACCACTGAATGGTTAGTGCTGACTTTGAGGTACCTCTGCTTGAAAGCAAGGGTGGGATGGTAGTGCAAACAGTTAAAGAAGGAAACCAGGCTTTTTTTTGCATTTTAAATAGTGCGTACTCGACCCGAAGGTATCAGAGCACTTTACATGAGTACCAGTTGCATTACAGAATCACAGGATGTTTGAGCCTCCCGTCAAGACTCAAACCTTGTTCCCCAGCTTTAAGGTCGACCATAATGGCTGTTACACTACATCCTCTTACCAGCCGTTAATTGATTGGTCACTTAATTCCAGGGCGACTGGAATTGTACGTTTCTGAGACAGAAGCGTTTTCTGCATTGTTAAGGGTTTATCGCATTTGCTACATAACTCATCATCTGTTGAATTATCTGCAGATTTTAACAAAAAAATTTGATTCTAGTTCAAAGGGATAAAAAATTATGTAAAACGTGGCTGGTGACGTGTTCCAGAGCAGTAGAATGCCCTTCATAAAGTTTGATTGGTCATCTTGCATTTGCTTATTGATATATTTGGGTCTTAAATTGGTACTAATGAGGTATATTTCACCTCAGTATAACCATTACTAAAAATGAAATAAAGCTAACCACAAAATGAGTCAGATTATGCTGCATAATTTACCTTTTCTTCCTGCATAATTGAATCAACCGTGTTGCATAATTTGGTCCTCTCTTACCACATAATTCCAATGCCCCTGCTTAATGCGTCAAATTGACAACGATTTTTTTTAGAGGTACTGTAAGGGTGTTATACTTTACAAAATGCTTACATTAGGTCCAGTCTGATCACTTATTATTAAAGGCTATATTTTGTAGGTGTGTAATGCAACCTGACTTTATTTTTCAGTGAATCTGTTTGCTCTGTTCCTTCTTTTCCTTTAGGCAGCTTATTGACACTCCGTGACCTCCCTTCACAGCACTCTGGGCTGCATGTAAATGAAGACAGCCAGGAAATGCAGCAGATAAATAAGGCCACAGTTCCAGGCCATCTTCATTTACATGTAATTAGAGAGGCATTCGCGCCCCCCTTGGAAACCATCCACGGACCCCTAGGGGGGCGCGCCCCACAGTTTGAAGACATCTGCTCTACTGTGTGCCAAGCAGCCCATCAATCACTGCAGATTATGACTCATGGCCCGGTATAGCATAAATTAACAAGTGAGTCAACCACCTTCATGAGGTGGTTTGCTAGAATCTTGGCCTGGATTTTCGTTTCTGTTTCAATCAATGAGATCAGCCTATAAGAGGCAAAATCATCTACGGGTTTCCTATCCCTATGCATCAGAACAGTCATGGCTTCTATTAGGTGACGCAGCAAGGTGCCCTTCTCCTTGGCTGCGTAATCATAGAGAGGATTGGCTTTGCCACTTTAAACGTTACATTGTTAAAAAATTCTGCCGGGAAGCCGTTAGGGCTGTGGGTTTTGGTATTGCCCAATTGGGAGATAGCTGAAGCCATCTCACCCCCTGTGATCTTCCCATCCAGCGCTTCAACCTGGCCAGGCTAAAATTACTATTCTTAACTGCATATTTACTTAACTTGACTATATATACATCTCTATTTTTAGTTGCTCTATCTATTGCTGCCTCATCTTCATTCCACTTCATGCCTCTGTACTTCACTCTGCAGGTCTTTTTCTATCTATTATTTCTGTCCTTGTTTCAGTTTCTTATCATTCTCTTCCTCCTTTATCCCTTTCTCACTCTGAGCTAAAGTCTGAACATGAACAAACAGAGTCCTGGCTCCCAGAAATGCTGGTGATCACCACCAGCACAAATCTATTGCTAGTACACTACACTTTAATGCATCTTTGGAATGTTGTGTGAGTGTTAATTTCTCGCCCTGCTCACCAGGTCCTTATGTCAATTGAAGGTTCAACTTCCTGCAGAGATTTTCTTCAGACTCAATAGTATAATATTAATGTAATACAATACCTGAACGCCTCCTGTATGGTGACTAGCTGTCTTACTGTTTGTAGTATCTGTCATTAACCCCGATTGGGCCCTCTGCATAAAGATATCTACTTGTCCAAACAACAGAGAATACACAGTTCTTGGGCCCTCGATACAGTGCATAGAAAATCAGTCTGACTGATAATTTCTGATGGTCACGTAAATAAAACAGTCAGCCATCTTCATATGGGCAAACATTCTTGGTCATTCAAATGTGCTGTCTCTGAATGTGGGCTGAAGGCCTAAGGAGAGGACTTTTGATTTGCACAGAATAACTAGGTCTTATGAAACAGGCAATGCAAGCATCCAAACTGTTGACATTTGATAACATCATTGAGCACCCATGATTTGTTTTATCTTCCTTTCTTTTATTCACTCAAGAAGTTCCAACTTGCTATCTCCAACAGAGTTTAAAAATAATTAAACAAATAACAGGATGCAAATAAACTCAAGAAATAACTAGAACAATTTCTTTTTTTTTTAAAAGGAGTTCATCTGCAAGTTAGCCTCTGTCGCTGTAAAAAAGCCTTTAGCTAAATACAAAGGTATGCCCGAAAGAGGTATCGGTAGCAAGGGAGAACAATCATCTTGATTAAGTTGCATTGAGAGATTAGACCAATGTGAAAATGATGCCACTTACTCAATATCTCCTGTGTTTTGCCGGATAGTACGCCATAATTAGATTCCCTTACATCCTCCATTTTCTCAGAGACTTCGATCCACAGGTAGGTCCTCGACTTGACCAATCACCTATCATTCCAAGAAGGGACAGTCTAATGAGGACCAGGGTCTTATCAAGGTTTAGTTTGTAGCCAGAGATAACCCCACACTCATTAGCTGCCAGAGAATCCTCTGAGGCAGAGGTCATGATGGTAATGTTGTCTGCATAGCTAAATACTTTGAGCTCAAGTTGATGGTTCCGGAGCAAAGCAATATCCCTCAAGCTCTTGAGGGCTTGAATTTAAGGTTCTATATAGAATGCAAAGAGCAAAGGTTAAAGTGGTCATCCCTTTACAGGTGCCAGAATGTATCTGAATGAGGTCGGTAAAAGACCCTGAGCATAAAACCCTAGCCTTAGGATTCTGGTAAAGCTGTTGAATCAAAGCAATAAAGCACGGCCAAAACCCTTACACAGCCATAATGACCCTAATCAATCAATCAATCAGGGTTTTTGTAAGCCCGCTTCTCACCCATGAGGGTCTCAAAGCACTTGGGGGGGGGGGGTGGGGGGGAGGTCCACTGATCTGTTAGCCGAAGAGCCAGGTCTTGAGAGTCTTCCTGAAGGTGTTCAGGGAGAGGCGTGTCTGATGTGTGCCAGTAGCTCGTTCCAGGTCTTGGCTGCAATGTGAGAGAAGGATCTTCCGTCTGCTCTGGCTCTGTGGATGGGTGGGATTTCGGCCAGTGTGAGGTTGGAAGATCGGAGGTTTCTTTGGGTACATGGAAGTTGATTTTGTCATTGAGGTATTTGGGTCCGTGGTTGTATAGGCATTTGTAGGTGTGAGTGAGGATTTTGAAGATGATTCTTTTCTCCACAGGAAGCCAGTGGAGACTTCGTAGGTGTTGGCTGATGTGTTTGTGCCGGGGGATGCCGACGACGAGTCTGGCGGCGGTGTTCTGTATTGTTGGTGGAGTAGGGACTTGTTGATGCCGGCGTAAAATGCGTTTCCATAGTCCATTCTGCTGGTGATGAGTGTTGTCCCATGCTGAAGAGGTGATTTCAAGGATGAGGACTTCTGTCTTCTCAGCGTTGAGCTTCAGGCAGCTGTTGGTCATCCAGACCGCGACGTCTGGCATTCCATTCTGGAAGTTGAGTTTGGCAGTGGTGGGGTCTCTGGTTAGGTAGAGGATGAGCTGGGTGTCATCGGCACAGGATAAGATGTTGAGGCCATGTTGTCGGACAATGGCTGTGAGGGGGGCCATGTAGATGTTGAAGAGGGTTGGGCTCAGTGATGATCCCTGTGAGACTCCGCAGGTGGTTTTCATGGGATCGGAGAGGAAGGGTGGTAGTCTAATTCTTTGGCTTCTTCCGGTGAGGAACGATCTGGTCCAGTCCAGGGCTGTTCCTTGTATGCTGGCGTCGTGCAGTCTGGCGACTATTGTGCGATTAGAGACGGTGTGGAAGGCTGCTGACAGGTCAAGTAGAATGAGGACTGTGGAGTGGCCTTGGTCCACGAGGGTGCGGATGTCGTCTGTGGCAGTGAGTATGGCAGTCTCTGTGCTGTGGTTGCTTCGGAATCCAGATTGGGACGGGTTGAGGATGGCGTTTTCTTTGATGAATTGTGCCAGTTCCCTATTGACTGTTTTCTCTGCAACTGTGGCCTCGAAGGGGAGGAGTGAGATGGGCCGGTAGTTCTTGAGGTCGGTGGGTCTGCTGTGGGATTCTTGAGCAGGGGCCTAACTTCTGTGCGCTTCCAGTATTCTGGGAAGGTGCCTGTTTTGAAGGTGGTGTTGATGGTGCGTTGCAGTTCGGGTGCGATGGGCGCCGCGGCTCTGTGTTAGATGTGAGGAGGGCAGGGGTTGGTGGGGGCCCCCCGAGTGGATGCATTTCATGGTCGAGGCAGGGTCTTCAGTTGTGATCGGTGTCCAGTTGGAGATGGTGGGCTCGCTGGTATCTTTGGGGGTGGGAGGTCGGCTGTGTCGTCTGTTGGATGGTCGACGAAGTTGTCGTAGAGGGTTTTGATCTTGAGGTGGAAGTAGGTTCCAAGCTTGTCGTAGAGGTCTTGGGATGGGGTAATGTCTGTGACTTCGATGAGTGGGTTGGTGAATTCCTGAATTACACTGAAGAGTTCCTTGGAGTTGGTGGAGTTGGCGAGGATTGTGTTGCGGATAAAGTTTCCTTTGGTGGTTCTGATTTGGTTGTGGTAGCCTGTTGTGGCGTCCTTGTAGGTGGAGTAGTTTTCGGTTGTCTTGGTGTTTCTCCAGTTCTTCTCCAGGCATCTGTAGGTGTACCTGGCTTCTTGGAGGTCGGTGGTGAACCAGTCTGCTTTCCTGGGGCGCTGTTTGTCGGGGTTGCGTAGCGGGGTGAGCTCGTCTGCACAGTTGGAGATCCAGGTGTGGAGTTCTCTGGCTGCGATGCTTGCGTCGGATGCCCAGGTGCAGTTGTCTCGGGAGAAGGTGTAGTTAAGTTGTTCGTCGGTAACCTTGCTTCAATTCCTTCAAGATGGGCATGGGGCTGGTTTGGGTGCCTTGGGTTTGTCGAAGGTGAAGTGTACGCAGTGGTGGTTGGTCCATGGTGGTTGCTTTGTGTGGCTGAAGTGAACGCTGTTTCCTGCCGCAAAGATGGGGTCGAGAGTGTGTCCTGCTCTGTGGGTCAGTGTGGTGACGAGTTGTTTAAGTCTGATGTTGGCTAGGTTGTCATGGAGGGTGGTGGAGTTGCAGTTGCTGGGGTTGTCGAGGTGGAAGTTCAGGTCTCCAATGAGTATGTAGTTCATTGATGCGATGGAGTGGGGTGCGATGAAGTCGGTGATGGTGGTGGCGAAAGGTGTCCGGGGGCCGTGGGGTCTGTAGACGAGGGTTCATCAGAGTAAGGCGTTGGGACTGGTCCGGATCTGAAAGTGTAGTTGTTCGGCAGAGGGGAAGGCTTCGCTGGAGGTGGTGAGGTGGAGGGTGCTCTTGTGGGCGATGGCGAGGCCCCCTCCCGGGTGGTTGGGGTGGTCCTTCCTCTGGATCTTGAACCCGTAGGGATGGTGGTGACGTCGGGGGCGGAGGAGGTGTTGGTCCAGGTCTCCGTGAAGAAGGTGATGTCGGATGAGAGAGAGTCGAGTAGGTTCCAGATTTCCATGGCGTATTTGGGTACAGAGCGCAGTTTGAGGAGGATGCAGCTTAGGGTGTCGCCCAAAGATAAGGCCATGAGTCCCAGTCGAAGGCCTTTTTAGCATCTAGCATTATTGCTCCGACCAGATTTCCATGAGCACAGACTGCCTCAGGAGCAGTGATATCAATATAGACATGGGCAGGGTTATACTGCCCTGGAACAAAACCATGTTGATTCTCGTCAACAAGATCAGAATTAACTGAAGCACGGCTGTTTGCGAAAATCT
Organism: Triturus cristatus; assembly: GCF_964204655.1. Lineage (NCBI taxonomy): Eukaryota > Metazoa > Chordata > Amphibia > Caudata > Salamandridae > Triturus > Triturus cristatus. The sequence goes on along the minus strand of NC_140589.1, from coordinate 1,215,914,599 downwards.
AATTATAAATCTTGGAATCAGCATTTATCAACGAAATAGGCTGAAATGAACCACTGAGAAAAAGATCTTTCCCTTTTTTAGGAAAGATGACAATGGTGGTCTCAGTCCATGACACAGGAACCTGCCCAAGTAATTCAAAAGAGTTGAACAGATCATGGAGAACCAGCACTACAGGATGTGACAAACTAACATAGAAATCCAATGGAAGTTGATCGGTGCCACAGACCTTGCTCGTGCCAGCTAGCCAATAGCGTCTTACACTTTGGAGGTTGATATATGACCTTCTAGCTTATGCTATTGTGTAGTAGACAGTTTCCGGTGATGGTGGACCCAAACAAAATGAACGATCTGCTCCGTGGAAGGGACCAATTCATATTCATACAACTTCTGATAAAAGCTGTGGAACTCCTCTTGCATAAGGGCAGGATTGGTCACAGTAGCCCCTTGAGAGTTCTTAATCCCAGAAATAGCAGATGCATTAGCTCTATCACGGACCCGGAAAGATGACACTCAGCCCATTTCTTCGATAAAGAATTGTGATCTGATATAACCCTAGGATTCAAGGAAGCTCTCTACAAATATGGACACCCTGAAATCACAACTTGTGCAAGTCGAGAAGGTTCAAGAAAGCCTTCCAACTGTCGTGGGAGCAGTCAAGACCCAGATCTCATGACAGGAAGTTCAGATGACCATGCTCTCATCAAGGGTCTAAGATTTGGAGAATAGCTTTTGGTGGAATAACCTGAGGATATTGGGGATCCACGAGGGGTCAGAGGAACAATCCTAGAGGCTATATAGTTTGGTTGTTTAGGGAAGCCTTTCCTACACTGGGGGCCTGGGACATGGACAGTATGATTCAGAGAGCCCATCACTATCCATTCTCACATCCTCATTATTCACGGGCCATCCTGATATATTTGGGTAACTTCCTCCTCCGTTAGGAGATAAACAGGGCTGCTCGTCCAAGACCACCAGTGAAAGCGGCTGGAGTGGACTTTTCTGCAGCTGAGAGAGCATATCCCGGCACTACAAAAGCTTAAAGCTTCGGTTTCATTACTGGAGCCCGCAATCCTGTGCATCCAATATGAGGAGCAAATGTATTCATGTTTTGAACAGCCTGAGGTTGAGGAGCTGTTGACTAAGTGAGTAGGGGGAAATAAGGAGACTAATGGATCCAGCTGATTCTGTTTTGTCTTTTTCTACTTGATTCTTTTTTGAGCAGCACATTTGTATTCTGTCTGATTACTGGTGATACCACATCAGTTGTAAGTAAAAAAAACTCTGATTAACTATGAAACGCAACTCATGCATCGTAAATAAAAGCAATATATTTCAATTTTATTCTCTACATGATTAGATTTAAAAATATTAAGATGATCTGTCATTACTGGCAGGTTATAAGGAGTAATTCCAACTTTCCTTGTTTATCTAAAAATACAATATGAGCCAATCATAATTTTCCAACACATGAACCATAAATGTCCATTTTAGCATTTCATTTTATGTAAGTCAGGATGTGTTTTTAAAGAATTTCAAAATGGATTACAATGCTATTTTCATTCCTCAACCACTAGATACTGAAAAATGTTCAAATAGATGAGGAATCCGTTATCATCCTTCTGTAACAAATTATGGCAACACTAATGGCTAATTGGGTGTCACTGACTTTGAAATTTCCAACACTGACCATAAAAATATTGGCATTAACTTGTCTACACTAAGGAGCACATTTAGGAATGACAGCAAAGCTCACCAACTAATATCTTCAATGTTCAATTTCCTATGCTGGACATACATACATTTTTTTGTGTCCGAATTTGTGAGGATGGACAAAAAGAGTGAAGAGACAAAGAATTGTGATCGATATAACCCTAGAGTTAAAGGAGATACCAAGGGGCTTATTAAGAGTTCCTTGGCGGTGTTGCAGTGATCCAGAGGCCGCAATATGCTTGGGGGAACCGCTTCGGGCCCGCCAAGCATATTTGAAGTTTCCTCTCTGACACATTTTTCATGGTGGTTCCTCCTCCATGTAAACCGTGGTGAAGAGTAAACAAAGGGGGTCCTATATAGGGCATCTTTGTGACGCAGAGCCATAGGGGTGCATGCAGGGGGCACTACATGTGTCCCCCTGTGTGCATACACACGTTCCTGCATGGCATGGTCATTACATGCCATATCGTGCAGGAACTGTTTCTGCCGTTCCCAATGTGGTGCCCATTTTCTGAGGCAATGCCGTGAGAACATCAAATAAAAGCCTGCCAGACACAAAAAATACTCATAATCTGGCAAGGGGCCTGACCACAGGTTTGGCGGTGCGGCTGCGGGAACCGGCGCCACACTGCCAAACACATAATCAGACCCCAAGATGGCACATAGGAGCTTGACTAGCAAGGAACATATCTATACGAGAAAAAGTTTTAAGTGAGGCTGGAAAATATGTAAACCTATGTTCTGTCATCTGAGAATATCGCCAGACATCAACCAGAGCATACGATTCTCTTACTTGCAGCAAAGCAGCCCTAGCCATTTCCTTTGAGCTATAGGTAATTCTCAATAAAGAGTTTAGCCCTCGACTACTAAAAGAGGAGTCTATCCATGGGTTAGGGACGATGTTGAAGTCCCCGCAAATAATCAATGGTTCCGACCATTGATGTATCTCAGAAAGCAGACTATTAGAGACCACAGGATCATCAGTGTTGGCCCCATAGAGTACACATGGCATAATGCATAATTGGCCCTCTTGACTGTTGCTATAAACTATCGTCCACCCACATCTATACAGTGGTGATGAGCATCTAGCTATGATCCCGAGCCAGTAGGGCAATCCCACTCTGAAAGAAGTGAAACAAACTGAGGATAGTACTTGATACCAGAAATCATCCAGAAGAGAGGCCTGTTTATTCAAGAGCTGGGTTTTCTGTAGCCCAACTAAATGTGGATGAAGGTAGTGTAGCACCTCTTTAATCAATTTTCGCTTAGATAGAATATGGTTGCACAACGCTGGCCGGTCTTCCCAAGATCTCAACAGCCCCACTGAAAGTTTGTCTTAATGCGGCCACAAGACTTATAACGGGATCCAAATAAATCGACCACATCACCCCTCACTTGAAAGCTCTCAACTGGCTGCCCTACGAAGTAAGAGTACAATTTAAGTTGGTATGCATCACTCACAAAGCGGTACATGTTGAAACACCTGTGTACCTAGCCCAGAAAATCACTCTATCTGGAGGATGCCATTTCTCTAGGAGCCATGGAAATCTACTACTGAAACCGGACCGTTTTCGTAAGAAAAGAACTTATGACTGAGCATTCTCTGGCGCAGCTCCTGGAATCTGGAACGCTCTCCCTCCCAACATTAGAAAAATCCCGTCCATCTCTGCATTAAAAAACGAAGCAAAATCCTTTCATATGAGTAAATGCCTCCCATAATCTCAACAGACTCGCAAGCATCATGGATCCTTCCTGATCATCTACACGCTACCTTTCTTTGAACATTAACCTTTTTGTTGTTTGTATTTTTGTATATTAAAAGCTTAATGTTTTTGCTCTAAACCAATGTACAACAACTGATGGCTTGGAAACATAACTGTTTTGGAAATGAAAATGTAAAGCGCTCTGACACCCTACTCAGGGTCATGTTTGCGCTATATAAAACACCTAATAAATAAATATATGATTCTTGGCAACCTGTTACTTCCATTAGAGAATTCACATTGTCCACCCATAGTAAAATACTGACAGTGGCGGTTTCTCTATGAGGGCGTCGGGGCTCCGCCCCAGTTACATTGCTGGTTATGCTCAGCTCAAAGTAATTTATAAAAAATACTCATTTACAAGCTCCCAAAATGCCATTAACAACACTCTGTCAGTAGATCTTAAACACGGGACTGCGGGGCACTCTGTGCCCCACTCACCGATATCGCTGCTGTTAATTGACATCACGTGACTCACTGACTAGTCTCACTCTCTCCCCTGCCCTGTTGTTTGCTCAAGCCTAGCCTACGTGTTTGCCGGCTGAGAACCGCACAGCCCTGAAGGCTGTGATGTCATCAGCTCGGCAAAGACCTAGCTGCAGGGCAAAGTCTCCATCCCTTGATGGCGTGGAGGTTAAGTTAGCCCTGGGTGTTTTGAAAACAAGCCCGGGATCGCTAACGCTCCAAGTCAATCAGCGAGAGTGGAGCTTGTCACCACACCCTTTCCTACCTCGTTACAGGGCTTGGGTGGGACCCCTCCCTGTGACGAGTTGGGAAAAGGTGTGGCCGGTGGGATTCAGGAATCGAGGCTGCGCAGAGGGCGTCCCGCGCATGGGGGGACCCAGGGGGTGCAGGGCGCGAGCCAGGTCTCCCCCTGGGTGGCTTCGCACAATGGAGCGGCCACCCAGGTGCCAGGGTAGAGGGTGATTAGGGGCGCGAGGCGCGCCGAAGGTAATAAGTAAGGGGAGGCAGGGGCGGGAAAATCACTGGGCCCTCGGGAGCGGGGAGGAGGGGCTGGTTACTCTCTTTTTGTCCCACCCACCCACCCTCTGGTTTATTAGCATTGTTTTCTTCAACAATTTTTCCTGGTGTTGGCATTACACCGACGTTCTTTTTCCTTTTGCCACGATAAGACAGGTTTTTCTTGTTTTTGTTTTTCCGGCTGTATAGTGTCCTGGGTAGGCGGGGTTTTTGCTGGGGGGGTGGGCAGCCTTGAGCGGGTTAGCCTATCCTCCAACGGGGGAGGGGGGGGAGCAGTCACGTGATCAGGAAATGAGAAGTAGGGGAAAATGCACACAGGGGTCGGGATTCTGTTTAGGGGTAGGGTTTTTACATTGGGGGTTAGGTTTGGGGTGATTTGAGGACAAACTGTGGAAAGTTATTGCATTGCAAAATTATGATTTGGCACCTGTCTTAATAAAGTGGCCTTTTTTGCTAACAAGTAAGTGGTGGTTGGTGATTTATTGTGCGAGAGTCTGCACTCAGCAGTGGCATTTTGCACTGCGTCATAGTATTTCTAAATCATTAGTACTGCAGACAGTGCCAGCACTGATTACTGCACAGTGCAATCGTTGCTTGCTTGCCGCTTACAGCACTGGTTTTTGTTGCTGCCAGAGAGTACGAGGCCGGACTGCCTGCTGACGTCTGAACTAACTCGGGTCAGGTCACAAGCCCAGGTAAGGCCCAGGCGGGCATTTTTAACTTTCAGTATAGGCCGGTTTAGGGCCCTGTCGTCACATGCGGGGGTATGGCCTACTTCGGAGTTCACCCGGTTGGGGGTCCGCTGCAGGCACGGTTCTAGAGGGTGGGCTAGTTTGCCCATAACTGGGACTGTCACTGATTTAACTACTTTACTGGAAACCTTGGTGTACTGTCAGAGCAGAAGCATACTGAGCTGATAATCTGTAAGACTGTGTCTGCGAGTGTTTTTAAGCACTCTGTTGGCTGACCTGCTCGTTCGAGGAGGCAAGCGGTGGGTGTTCTCGAGGGCGGCTAGGCACCTCTGGGGACAGAGATGTAAGTGCCGTTATCACACCATGAGGGCTCTTGGCGCTATTATGGTGATCATGCTAATATTGTGCATGTCAAGTGATGGCCAGCAATACAAGCAGCAGCTGTGAGCTGTACCTCAATGGTGTAGGTGCTTGCCTTTCATTTAACTGGTGTTTCATATCACGCCTGTTGGAAATTGGCCGAGTGACACCCTTCTTCATAATATTGTGTTGGGTGTTTGTGAGTTAATTGGGGCATTGTGGAATGAATGATCTCATGCCTCTCTGACCGGGGTGAGTATGTTTGGGAAGCTGTTACTTTCTGGTGCTTCAGATCAGGGTCAGGATAAAAAAAAAAGATTTACTTTGGAGTGCTTTCTAGCGCCTGGAAATCCTGCCCTCTTGGGTTCGGTTGCATGTATGCCATGGCCTTCATACAGTACCTTTTCGCACCCCGCAAATGTGGGTGATAAAGAAAGTTTTGTAAATTTTAGATGCAGACTTCTTCCTCATCCCAGGATGGAAGCAAGAACGTTTTGAGATCAGTGGGCAGTGGCATTCGGTTTTATACTGGTAGCAGGGAGTGAGACCTCCATCTCACAATCACTCTGTTGGGGTCATCCTTTGGACACTCTGTTGGGGGTATTTTCTTGCGCCCCTTTTTGTGGCACTGCTCTGCCACATCAGGAGACTGACACAGGCCACTCACCGCCTGTAGCTCTGCTCAACTATCACAAAGCTAGCTTTTAATGTTCATTCCTTAGTGTCTCACTGTGTCCAGTCCAACAAATTACAATAGCTTGTATTTCCTCAGTTTATTTAATGTTCTAAAGATATTTAAATAAATAAATAAATCTTTGAGGTACTCTGCATTGTTATCTCGAAGTCTGTTATGAAGTTCTTTGGTTATACTGGATAAGCAGCCACCTACATTATCATATGAAATCTCTTTATTGATGTCATAGCTATATTTTCACAATTGCTTTATGAACTTTCTTGCTTTCTCAAATTTTCTTGAAAATGCACCATTTGCCCTCTCTTTTTTCATAATTTTCGCGGGGGAGGACCCCCGAGCCCCCCTTATCCCAGTCGGGCTCGCTCGCTACGCTCGCTCGCCACAATACACTCATCCTGCAACATTTATGCCCTGCTACTTTAAAATGTCACCAGCCCCACTGATACTGACCCTCCCATAATGGTAATATTTCTGGGTAAATTGTGGTCAGACATGTTATAATGCCTACCCCTAGTAACATGACGGCCCTGGGACAATACATTTTGGGCATCCGTGATGGCGCAAATCTCTGGCATAATGATAGTCATTAGAGAATGCTGGGTATTATTGACTTATTGAGGAGCGCCATGGTCTGATGAGTTTGCCATAGAAAATGAAAACGGAATGTGGCTCAGAGGGATTGGCTAAATATGTTCTTTAGGATATTCTTAAATATTTCTATTTTATGTTTGTTAAGATGTCTATTACGTAGATGCTAAAGGTAGGACTAGGACTTTCCAGGAATTGCTATGTGGTCAGAGTATCCTTGAAGGTACGGATATTACCAGGACAAACATGGCATCCCATTTGTTCCCTTATATGTGGTGTCACTAAGGACAGTAATGTTTAAAACAGCCAACATGGAGGTCAAGGCAAAACAGAAATCTTAGAAGCTTATCATATCCAACGCAAATTTCTGTTGTTTGGGGCACTGCTGCAGGTGATACGAAAATAAATATGTTGTTAAGCAATCAAGACAAATATTATGTTTCAAGTAGAAAGTACAGCACGGTCAATGGAAAAATGTTTGTTTAAAAAGTGTGTCTTAAGATAAGTGAGCATGAATAGCAATGAGTGACTTTTGGTCAAGACATTATTAGAAAGACAAGGAAGAGGTGAATGTTAGGTGTCATGCTGAACAACTACACTAGAGGCCATTTCTTCATCGTTAGCTTGGAAGGACAAGGAAACATTCAAGACATGGTTCCAACTCCATTACTAGCATCCTCTCCCATCTATCATTTCTCTCCCAGCAGCATGATATCTGAGTGTAACCATATGGGTGTTCCCATGTACCATTACACCTGGGGCAGGCCAAATGGGTAGCTGAGAAAGATACCAAAAAAAAGGCATTAAGCAAAAAAGACTTCAGAAGCAAACCAAACTAAATATTTTACAACCCCTCTCCTCTCAGATCAGTCTATAGACCACAATCTTGGATAATTAGAAAGATAATCATGTTAGAAAAGGTATTTTTTTAAGCCTGTTTTGTGATTTGTCTAGAAAAGGCAGCTTTTATAATTTCTTGTACTTTGAATTTGCACAAATGTCAGGAAAAGACTACAACTTATCTCTATCTCGAGATATATCTAAATTTACCTCTATCTCTTCCTCTCTTTTTATATATATGTATATATAAATATATATATATTACCTACTGGCGGTCGCCAGTAGGTAGTTATAGTTAGGACCTATTTTCCATAGGAAATCCGCAACATTCTATTCCCAATAACTTTGTCGCCGATTGACGAATCTTCGCGAAATTTTCTAAACTTTTGGCCAGCTCCGGTCCGCTCCTATCCTGAAAGTCTCGGGATAATTCGTGTAGCGGGGGCCGAGAAAAAAGGGGGGTCCCAAAACATGTTCTCCCCATGCAATTTCCCATAGGACCTTTTAGCCGCAGCTACAGCCGGAACTGCTGAACGGAATTACACCAAATTTGGCAGAAAGGTAGTCCTCAGTTCAGACTCATGCCTTTTGCTTAAATGGTGTAAATCCGTTCAGTAGTTCCTGAGAAAATCAAAAGTAAAATCACATATATATATCTGGGTGGAGCCTAACCACACATATCATCGTGAGATCTGATTGGCTGTCAGCACTTCATCCAAGAAGTGTTGGCAGCCATCTTGGGACCAATATACATGATAGCACCTCATTAAAAAGCATTGCAGTTAATAGAGGTTTTAAGACGTTAGTTACATTATAAATCATGTGTTAATGGTCCCATACTCATTTTAGGAATTGTGGTATGTTCTAAGGTGATTTTACCATGTGAAAAAGCCTTCTGCTGGGTTATCACGAATCATGTTTGAGAGAAAACTATTTTCTCATGCATTTCCCACAGAGGTTTGGAAGGTGATCTATAAGCTAAACTGAGAGCATATTTTCTATAAATTCACATTATCTTTCTCAGTCATGTGAGAATGAAGTCTGACATTCTCAGTAAAACATGTACATCCAACAAGGGCAGAGACTGTCAGTTGATTCGTTTGTGTTCTACTGCAGCTTCCCAGAGTGTTCCAAAGAACAACTAGAGCGCTAACAGTCCTACTTATGATAAACGTATGGCACACCTGAAGCCATCTTGTTTGGAATAAAGTGGTAACTCTTAAAACATTTAATTTAAAAAGGAACAAAATGAGGGGGTTCATTTTGCCATAGAAAGTATGATTAGTGCTGCAGAAAGAAAAATTAGGGCACATTTTGAGTGACTTCTCAAATCCTCTTCTATTTCATTAAAAAATTCTGACATGCAGACTGAAACATGCACTTTCAATACCAGCAGTAGACTTTCTGGTGAGCAGTACCTTTACTACTAATGAGCAACTAGAGTGCTAACATTCTGAATTTATGGCAAATGTGTGACACATCTGAATGCCTTCTTGATGGAATCAAATTAAAAAACTGAAAGTATTCCTACTGAGGAGACTGTAGTAAATGAGGAAATTAGGAAACTTCATAACAAATAAGTCTCCCAGGATGGCCACCAGAGACAAAAGAGCCAATGTATCACAAATATCACCCAGATGTAGCCCAAGTATAGCCCAATGACAGAATGTCCCAGAGTGTTCTATAGAACAACTAGAGCGCTTACTGTCTTACTTATGACAAAAGTATGGCACACCTGAAGCCATCTTGATTGGAATAACGTGGTAACACTTAAAACATATAATTTGCAAAGGAACAAAATGAGGGGTTCATTTTGCCACAGAAATTATGATTAGTGCTGCAGAAAGAAAAATTAGGGCCCATTTTGACTTCTCAAATCCCCTTCTATTTCATAAAAAAATTCTGACATGCAGACTGAAACATGCACTTTGAATACCAGCAGCAGACTTCCCTGGTGAGCAGTACCTTTACATATATATAAATGCATATGCATATATATATATATGCACATATATATGTGCATATGTGTGCGTGTAGAGAGAGATACAGAGAAGTGTAGAGGTAGAGGTGTAGAGGTAGAGAGGTAGAGGTAGAGAGGTAGAGAGTGGTAGAGAGAGTGGTAGAGAGAGAGGTAGAGAGTGGTAGAGAGTAGAGGATGAGTAATAGAGAGTAGAGAGTGAGCAGTAGAGAGTAGAAGAGAGTGAGTAGAAGAGAGTGAGTAGTAGAGAGTGGGTAGTAGAGAGTGAGTAGTAGTGAGTAGTAGAGTGAGTAGTAGAGTGTAGTAGAGAGTGAGTAGTAAAGAGTAGTAGAGAGTGAGTAGTAGAGAGTGAGTAGTAGAGAGTGAGTAGTAGAGAGTGAGTAGTAGAGAGAAGTAGAGAGAGTAGCAGAGAGTAGTAGAGAGTGAGTAGTAGAGTGAGCAGTAGAGTGAGTAGTAGAGAGAGTAGTAGAGAGTGAGTAGTAGAGAGTAGTAGAGCGTTAGTAGTAGAGAGTGAGTAGTAGAGAGTGAGTAGTAGAGAGTGAGTAGTAAAAAGAGAGTAGTAGAGAGTAGTAGAGAGTGACTCGTAGAGACTGAGTAGTAGAGACTGAGTAGTAGAGAGTGAGTAGTAGGGTGAGTAGTAGGGAGTAGTAGAGATGAGTAGTAGAGTGAGTAGTAGAGAGTAGTAGAGAGCAAGTAGTAGAGAGTGTGTAGTAGAGAGTGAGTAGTAGATAGTAGTAGAGAGTGAGTAGTAGAGAGAGTAGTAGAGAGTAGTAGAGTAGTAGAGAGTGAGTAGTAGAGTGAGTAGTAGTGAGTAGTAGATTGTGAGTAGTGGAGAGTGAGTAGTAGAGAGTAGTAGAGACTGAGTAGTAGAGAGTGAGTAGTAGAGAGAGAGTAGTAGAGAGTGAATAGTAGAGTGAGTAGTAGAGAGAGTATTAGAGAGTAGTAGAGAGTGAGTAGTAGAGAGTGAGTAGTAGAGAGAGTAGTAGAGAGTGAGTAGTAGAGAGTAGTAGAGAGAGTAGTAGATAGTAGAGAGTGAGTAGTAGAGAGAGTAGTAGAGAGTAGTGGAGAGTGAGTAGTGGAGAGTGAGTAGTAGAGAGTGAGTAGTAGAGAGTGAGTAGTAGAGTAGTAGTAGAGAGTAGTAGAGAGTGAGTAGTAGAGAGTAGGAACTAGTGAGTAGTAGAGAGTGAGTAGTTTAATTTAAAAGGAACTCAATGAGGGGGTTCATTTTGACATATAAATTATGATTAGTGCTGAAAAAAGAAAACGTAGGGCACATTTTGAGTGACTTCTCAAATCCTCTTCTATTTCATTAAAAAATTCTGACATACAGACTGAAACATGCACATTCAATACCAGCAGCAGACTTCCTTGGTGAGCAGTACTTTTACTACAGTGATCTAATAAGCAACTAGAGTGCTAACATTCAGAATTTATGGCAAATGTGTTACACATCTGAATGCCTTCTTGATGGAACCAAAGTAAACAAGCATTGAAAATGCAAGAGGTCTCGCCCTCGTTTAAGTTAAAGCAATTCTGTTTGTAATTAGGTGGCTTTTTAGCTTTGCTTGTATTAGTGTTTTTCAAACTTTCATGTACATAATGTGCCAATGTATGCATATATGTATATGTATGCATGCATTTATATTTGTATTTATATAGATATGCAGATTGTATATATGTTTATATATGTATGTATGTATGTATATATATATATATATATAGACATACATATATATAAATGCATATGCATATAAATGCATTTATATATGTGCATATGTGTGCGTGTAGAGAGAGGTAGAGAGAGGTGTAGAGGTGTAGAGGTCGAGGTGTAGAGGTGTAGAGGTAGTGTTGTGTGTATATATATATAGACATACATATATATAAATGCATATGCATATAAATGCATTTATATATGTGCATATGTGTGCGTGTAGAGAGAGGTAGAGAGAGGTGTAGAGGTGTAGAGGTCGAGGTGTAGAGGTGTAGAGGTAGTGTCAGAGAGTAGTAGAGAGGTAGAGAGTAGAGAGTGAGTAATAGAGAGTAGAGAGTGAGTAGTAGAGAGTAGTAGAGAGTAGCAGAGAGTGAGTAGTAGAGAGTAGTAGACCGAGTAGTAGAGAATAGTAAAGAGTGAGTAGTAGAGAGTGACTATTAGAGAGTGAGTAGTAGAGAGAGCGTAGTAGAGAGTGAGTAGTAGAGTGAGTAGTAGAGAGTGGTAGAGAGTAGTAGAGAGTGAGTAGTAGAGAGTAGTAGAGAGTGGGTTGTAGAGAGTAGTAGAGAGTGAGTAGCAGAGAGAGAGTATAAGAGAGTAGTAGAGTGAGTAGTAGAGAGTAGTAGGGAGAGAGTAGTAGAGAGTGAGTAGTAGAGAGTAGTAGAGAGTGAGTAGTAGAGTGAGTAGTAGAGAGTGAGTAGTAGAGAGTAGTAGAGAGTAGTAGAGAGAGAGTAGTAGAGAGTGAGTAGTAGAGAGTAGTAGAGAGTGACTAGTAGAGAGTAGTAGAGAGTGAGTACTAGAGAGTGAGTACTAGAGAGCAGTAGAGTATTAGATAGTGAGTAGTAGAGAGTGAGTAGTAGAGAGTAGTGGAGTAGTAGAGAGTGAGTAGTAGAGATTAGTAGAGAGGGAGTAGTAGAGTGAGTAGTAGAGAGAGTAATAGAGAGTAGTAGAGAGCGAGTAGTAGAGAGCAAGTAGTAGAGAGTGTGTAGTAGAGAGTGAGTAGTAGAGAATAGTAGAGAGTGAGTAGTAGAGAGAGTAGTAGAGAGTGAGAAGAGGAGAGAGTAAGAGAGTGTAGTGGAGTAATAGGGAGTGAGAAGTAGAGTGAGTAGTAGAGAGTAGTTGAGAGCGAGTAGTAGAGAGTGAGTAGTGGAGAGTGAGCAGTAGAGAGTAGAGTAGTAGAGAGCGAGTAGTAGAGAGTAGTAGAGAGTGAGTTGTAGAGAGTGAGTAGTAGAGAGAGAGTAGTAGAAAGTGAGTAGTACAGAGTAGTAGAGTGAGTAGTAGAGAATAGTAGAGAGTGAGTAGTAGAGAGAGTAGTAGAGACTAGTAGAGTAGTAGAGAGTGAGTAGTAGAGAGTAAGTAGTAGAGGGTGAGTAGTAGAGAGTAGTAGAGAACGAGTAGTAGAGAGTGAGTAGTGGAGAGTGAGTAGTGGAGAGTGAGTAGTAGAGAGCGAGTAGTAGAGTGAGTAGTAGAGTGAGTAGTAGAGAGAGTAGTAGAGAGTGAGTAGTAGAGAGTGAGAAGTAGAGAGTAGTAGAGAGTGAGTAGTAGAGAGTGAGTAGTAGAGAGTGAGAAGTAGAGAGTAGTAGAGAGTGAGTAGTAGAGAGTGAGTAGTAGAGTGAATAGTAGAGAGTGAGTCGTAGAGAGAGTAGTAGAGAGTGATTAGTAGAGAGTAGTGGAGTGAATAGTAGAGAGTGTGTATTAGAAAGAGAGTAGTAGAGAGTAGTAGAGAGTGAGTAGTAGAGTGGTAGAGAGTAGTAGAGAGTGAGTAGTAGAGAGTGAATAGTAGAGAGAAGTAGAGAGAGAGTAGTAGACAGTAGTAGTGAGTGAGTAGTAGAGAATAGTAGAGAGTGAGTAGTAGAGTAGTAGAGAGTGAGTAGTAGAGAGTAGTAGAGAGTGAGTAGTAGAGTAGTAGAGAGTGAGTTGTAGAGAGTAGTAGAGAGTAGTAGAGAGTGAATAGTAGAGAGTGAATAGTAGAGAGTGAATAGTTGAGAATAGTAGAGAGTAGTAGAGAGAGAATAGTAGAGAGAGAGTAGCAGAGAGTGAGTAGTAGAGAGTAGTAGAGAGTGAGTAGTAGAGAGTAGTAGAGAGTGAGTAGTAGAGAGACAGAGAAGTAGAGAGTAGTAGAGAGTGATTAGTAGACTAGTAGAGAGTAGTCAGTCAGTGTCAGTTAGCGTCAGTCAGTCAGTGTCAGTCAGTCAGTGTCAGTCATTGTCAGTCAGTCAGTTTCAGTCAATCAGTGTCAGTCAGTGTCAGTCAATCAGTGTCAGTCAGTGTCAATCAGTCAGTGTCAGTCAGTCAGTGTCAGTCAGTCAGTGTCAGCTAGAGCAGCTCTGCTGACCTGGTTCTGTCCCTGTAAAGCAGCTCTGCTGACCTGGTTTCTCCGGCTCTACAGCAGCTCTGCTGACCTGGTTCTCGGCCTCTAGAGCAGCTCTGCTGACCTGGGTCTCTGGCTCTAGAGCAGCTCTGCAAACCCGGGTCTCTGGTTCTAGAGCACCTCTGCTGACCTGCTTCTTAGGCTCTAGAGCAGCTCTGCTGACCTGGTTCTCTGGCTCTCTGGCTCTACAACGGCTCTGCTGACCTAGTTTCTCTGGCTCTACAGCAGCTCTGCTGACCTGGTTCTCTGCACTCACGATGCACACACCCGACTTCGCAAAAATATATTTAAAAATAATATAAGTTTATTATAAGTACAAATATAATATTTTTATGAATATCTGAGATATTCTCTTGCCCTAATATGTATATTAAAGACACATACATATCATTTGGGAACATACTTTTTTTTGCGGGAGTCGCGTACGCAGCGCGCCCCAGCACGTACAGGACGTCACGTGGGACCCGCAACCACGCAAGCACCTCGTACCGTACTGCCCATGTGTCGTGAATGCGCGGGAGCAGGAGTCGCGGACTAGTCGCATACCAATCGCGCACATCACGTAATATTAAATGTATATGATGTAACTGAAAAACACGCAGCCGTTGCACACCGTACGCGGATCCTTCACAACTTTTCTAAAATGGCGGCTAGAATGCACGCACCTACCGTGATGTGTACGCTTTGAGTGCGCGACTCCGAAAAAAAATGTTTTTTTAAAAGAAAATAATATAAATATATTAAAATAAAAAATGAAAACATGAAAATTAATCAATATTTCAGCTTGAATATTTTTTGTAATTTTATTTGCAATTTTCAGAAAAATATATAATGTTATTTAATGAATAATACATGTATAAATAAACAATTAAAAAACTGTAGAAAATCAGTACAAAAAAATAGGTATAACTACTATCACACTTAAAAATTTGCATTTACAAAACCTTTGAAATTCACTGAAAAAAACCATAGGGTTTCAGAGACGTTATAGTTAGAAATTAGCATCTAAAAAAGCTTTGACATTCACTGAAAAAACCATTGGTTTCAGAGACATTATAGTTAGAAATTAGCATTTAAAAAACCTTAGAAATTCACAGAAAAAACCATAGGTTTCAGGGGTATTATAGTTAGGTAGCCATTTCACTCCTACAAAACCATAGAAATTCCTCCGTTATAGGTAGTTCTGCTAACTATAACTCGCGCGCCCGCAATGCACTGCTGATAATGTCACATATTGCATCATTCATGACATGGTCAGTGACATCACTGAAGACATCACTGATGACATCTCAAATGACATCACTGATGACATCATCCATGTGACAATCTGATACACCTCATCATACACTAGTATAACCTTTCATCACTCACTGTAAAATACATTGTACCATATTTGAAACCATTGACACACCAATGCCAGTTACTACATACCAAATCACTGATTCCTAAGTCTACACACACAACTACCCATTCAACAACAGAATCATTTATACATGCAGTCACTAATTAATAAAACACTATCAAATATACTTATACACATATATAGACATTGACACATCAGCAGTCATCTTAGTCAGTTATGCAGTCATCCTACTCACTCATGAAAAAAATTAATCACACTTATATTTACTCACTTACACAATTATCCAACAACACCTCATTTATTCAAACACATAGTAACTCATAGTTAATATGTTAAAAAAAATCACCATTACAATTATACACTCATTCATATAGTTACTCTCACAATCACTGACTCTTACACATACTTATTTATATACACCAACTCTCACATACAATGCCTTTTATTTTTTTACTTTGTTGAAGATGTACAACTATAACATATATTCGCTCACCAACACACAAATAAATACACTCATTCACCCAAACTGTTTCCACATGCACTCTTAAACCTATACACCTAGTCAATCAACCATTCACACATCTATGCATAGAGTTACACACACACCATCCAACCACACACATACTCAGTGTCCCATACAAATACTCACCCAACTAATCAATAACTAATATACACACTCATGTAGTTAGTGACCAACTAATGCGGCATGTTACAACAACAGAGACAGTGATGCAAACATTCACATAGTTTAGTTACTAATCCATGTATTAAGTGAGACACTTTTAATTACTCACTTAAACCGACAGTCAGACAGCTACTAAATCCTCCATCCAGACAGTTATTTATCCACTCAATCTTCAATACAGATTGGTATATATATAATACATATTTAAATTTCAAACTAAATCACATTCACTGGATGATGTCATCAGTGATGTTATCAGTGATGTCATTTGAGATGTCATCAGTGATGTCATCAGTGATGTCACTGACCATGTCATGAAAGATGCAATATGTGACATCATCAGCAGTGCATTGCGGGCGCACGAGTTATAGTAAGCAGAACTAACTATAACGGAGGAATTTCTATGGTTTTGTATGAGTGAAATGGCCAGCTAACTATAATACCCCTGAAACCTATATTTTTTTCTGTGAATTTCTAAGGTTTTTTAATTGCTAATTTCTAACTATAATGTCTCTGAAACCTATGGTTTTTTTCAGTGAATATACATACACATATACATAGCACACAATGCAGTCACCATTATGTAGTTATGGTGTCGCCAAATGCTCCATTGAAGAGTCTTTTTCAGATATCACCAAGAACTTGGACCCTGCAACAAATCTGGCAAGATACGGTCCACCATGCCAAACAGTGTTTTTTACTAAAATTCCATATTTAGCATAATCAAGCATTACTTTTTATTTCACTGCAGGTAACTAAACAGTATAAGCCAATATTTTACTTACTATTGTCAATAAACATTTGTTTGTTTAAAATCCAACTTTTTATAAAAGTTTATTACCCCCAAAGTCAATATGTAAAATAAAAAATACATAAAAGGTAACATGTAATATGGTCCAATATGCTAAAGAGGGGTTCTGGTGATGTCATACACCAAAAAGGGTGAGAGGGCAAGTCCTCTGCAAACATCAAACAATGAGTTTGTATCTGAAATAGGATTGCCACTGCCCACTGGACTGACAGCTATGGTGTGCCTGTTTTGTCAAAAGTGCTGTCACTATTTACAGAAAACAGCAAAATGTTATGAGGCATCTGCAGGGCAAAAGGGGCTACTTTTATTTTGTAATGGATTGTGAACAGTACAAGTGTCAGATGAGGTCTTAGGCACTTGTAAATGGGTATGTGGGTATACACATTCTGCAGATTTAGCAAGTAAAAGTAAATTTAATCTGTGTATCAATGGCAGAATAGTTGCAAGCTCACCTTGAAACCTGGTTATGATTTAATAAATATGTTTACTCTGCGTAGGTGCAGAACAGGGATGTGAAGGGAGTATGGGATAGTCTGGAGGAGTAAAAGAAAGGATGAGAGGCGGACGGTCTTGCAAAATGTGCATTGTAAATATTTATTTATATAAAGAATTGATTGGTGGCCTTTATTAATCCTTGCAAAAACAGCATTCATTTGCCATTGATAAACCTTCAAAAAAAGTAATTACAAAACCCCTAGACCATTAAGATTTGGATGCTGTAAAGAAGAGATTGTACAGTTTTGCCTTAAACGGGGATAGGGCAAGGGATGAGAGTGGCTTTGTAGACCATCCACCATTGCAGAAGCCAATTAGATGAAATGTACTGAGACAAAGAAAATACTAACCCTGGGCGCGACACTACGCTTCGCCCACGTAGTGTACGTAGCGCTGCCTGCTTCGCAGTTTTCGAAGTAGGCGAAGCAGGCAGCGCCTACGCACACTACGTGGGCGAAGCGTAGCTGCCTGCCGCCCACCACCCGCCTCCCGCCCGCCGTACTTTTAAAAGAAAAAATTAATTTGTAATAAAGGAAATTAGGCACTTACCTGACGCGCGGCGTTTCCCGGGGCTCCCTCTTCCTGTTTTTCAATTTTCCTGACTAATGCGCATGCGCGGACGCCCGCGCATGCGCATTTCTCGCAAGAAATGCGCATGCGCGGGCGTCCGCGCATGCGCATTTGTCAGGAAAATTGAAAAACAGGAAGAGGGAGCCCCGGGAGACGCCGCGCGTCAGGTAAGTGCCTTTAATTTGCTTTATTACAAATTAATTTAATCTTTTAAAAGTAGGGTGGGTGGGTGGCGGGTGGCGCGTAGTGGGGCTACGCGAAGCGCGTAGTGTGCGTAGATTTGGGCACACTACGTGCTGCTTCACGTAGCCCCACTACGCCCACTACGCCCACCCTTAGAAAATACTCAAAAACGTGGTGGACTTTAAAATCCTGTCTTACTTACCCTTTCGCCAGAGCAAAGTAGCAATCTGTTGTCCTGCCTCATCATCTCCTCTGTGGTGGGCCAGGGTGGCTGCTGAAGAGGTAAAAAATGGCATGAGGCAAAACGTACTCCAAGGGCCACTTCCATTATCCACACAACACCATGCCCAAAATAAAAAAGCTTCAACAAAGTGTTTATCAGCTCCCGCGTTTTAGAAGGTGATCAAATGCGCCTTCAAATGCCAAGTTTATCAACCTTATGCAATCTCATGAATTGTATGGGAGGCATGTGCATATAAATGTAGAAATATGGATGTGGTTGAAACTAGAGAGCCAAAATATATCCAATGTGTATGAAGATCTATAGCAATTGAACTTATTTACACTATATTTGTAGGTTGGGTAGGTAAGGGAGGAAGTGCCAGAGAATGAAATGGGGATGCTGAAAGAAGAGTGACGTCTAATCCAGACATAAGGGAAAGAAGAGGAAAGGGGGAAGAATTTGCCCGAAAAGAAGCTTAGGGGACTAGTGACGTGGGCTTAATGACAATGCAACAAGTGGAGATACTAAGAAGATTGTATAAGGTTTAGAGGTCTTAATAGTTGGTGAGAAATGCTAGGAAAGGTTTTTTTAGAGGCTGGTCAAGTTAGTTATGGATTGGGAAAAGGGTGTTGGAAATAAAATTTATAGTGGATCCACTGTTAGAGAACATACATGTAGGGTACTGAAAGACCCAAATACTTTTTCACTTACCCATGCTCTTCCAGCAATATGATGTGGGATGTTCAAAATCAATGGAAAACTCATATGTCTCATGTAGTCTCTAGAAAGGCATACAGGAAGCTGCAAAGTACCAAAAAATGACTTCAGCAAAGATTAAGGCCAACTCCATCCTCCACTAATGAGGCTCACATTCCCGCTCTGCCCACAGCTTTGTATGTGAGGATATAAAATTATTAATATTGTTCTACCATGTTATAAAATAAACATTAACCAAATATTGAGAATGTAAGTATATATAAATAAGTATAGAGTTGTTATTCTGCACATCTGCAGTCCTTGAATATATATATATGTATTATGTGTATATCATCAAGTTATACACATGCACACATATATATCTATGTATATATTGATATGTATATATAGATATATTTATAAATGCCTGGGTACATGGGGTACAGCGGCTAGACAAATATTCACAGAGTATGGCCCTTTCTTTTGGGTTGTGTATCCCTCTGTTCAAAATACATCAAAATATATCTTTGGAAAACTTCCCTCGGAAATAATGAGACCTTTTTCGTTTTGACGGTTTTGATGAGTCAACATCACGTCTTGGGAATCCTAGAGGTGTGATCTAAAGAGGCAGATAGAATCTAATGTCAGGTGTTCACTTGCACTGGAATGTTTATCTAGAATGTGTGAAGTTGCAACAGTCACTAGAGTCTTCTGAGTATGATAAACTAAATTTTTTCAAAAGACGACAGACTAGATACACATTGCATGCTGTGCCCATGTGTGTTGTTTCCTAACATGTCTCTAGTACTCCCGTAAGACTTTGGTAGTTCAGCGACATCTTATGAAGTTTGCAGGATTCCACAAGTTCATGGAGTGACTGGGCCTAGGTCAGCACAGCTGGAGGAGGCTTCCTATGTACAGAGGAATATTTATCATGCATTATAAGTTACTCTGGCAGAGTAGTCCCATTTATTTTGGCAGCTTTGGGTGCTAAGCTTCAACACTGGTATGAGCTTCTTCTCTGGTACTTCAAAGCAATCTTGATTCTCGAACTTCCTACCAATCTAGTCCACGGCACATTTTTCACGTCTTTCAATACCATGTCCTGGTGTTAACATTAAGGAGTCCAAAGAGTCTGGTGGCTCTGGCAGAAGCCATCGAAGTAACTGCTTGGACTCCTGAAAACGTTGTATTTCAAATCTTGTATCATAAAAGGCATCATAATTCTCCTAGACTTATTTGCAAAATATATGTAAAAGACTCAATATTTCCACTTGTGAATGACATTAAGATGTGTGCCGTCATTAAATATGCATTTACAAAGCCAGGGAATGTCCATATTTACTTTTGCACAGTTTGTACAAGCCATCAGTCTGGGTCTACTTAAATAAGAGAAAGCTTGCTTTCTGGTGGTGATGAGATAAACAGTTGCAAAGGTTTGCTTAGAATTTATACGTTATTCAGAAGATTGTGCAACAGCAGTGATTCACACAAAATCTTCCTCATACATTTTGGCTATGTGTATATAGTGCTGTGACATAAACTACGCTTTCTTGGGAAATATACATTGTAAATAGACATCTATTTAAAGAATCAATTATTAGCCTTTATTAGTCTTTATGAAACAGCATTCATTTGAAATTAACAAACGTTCGGAAACGTTATTGTCAAAACTCAAAGATGTAATCACTGTTGGGTAAAATCCATTGAAGGATGAGGCAGTAAGATAAGACAATGTATGACAGAGCAGCTTGTGTAGCTAGTTCTAGAGAGGGACAGGTGGCAAGAAATTACTGGTTTTGTCGACAACACATTGATAGAAACCAAAAGATCAAAAGTACTGAAAGAAAGGAAATACTGAAACACATGGTGAAGGAAATGCTCAAACACATGGTGGCCTTTGATGTCCTGTCTCACCCTTTCGCCAGAATAAGGTAGGAGGCTTCGGCTCTCTCTCATTATTGTGTCTGTGGGGAACCACTGTGGCTGCTGTAAAGGTAAAAAGTGCATTAGACAAATATCCTTTCAGGCCCACTTTCACTATCTACACCAAACTCTCCTTCCATGACCACAATGAAAGACTCTCAACAAACTTTTCAGTGGCACCCAACTTTAAGTAGGACCATGATCATGCCGAGTTTGTTACCAGCAACCCAGTTTCTAGTAAATCATGTGAAGCAGGACATGACAGTATTATTTAGCTGTAAAGTCATATCTTCAGCCATGGCATCCTATATAAGTTGAAAGGCTTTAAAGATCTCCAATGTCACAGCAGTGTATTTGGCTAGTTTGCCTATAGACATTCCATGAGTATAAATAGACTGCATGAAGTATTTTTCTGTCAGACAAATAATACACGCAAATATGTGTAAAGTGAATTAACAGCGAGGATGCATGTTCATAGTTGTTAGGATGTAAGGGAGTGGACAGGTTAATAGCCAATGTCAAGAGGTGGATCCTAGTAAGATTAATGAAAGTAACATAATTTTGCAGAGAAAGGGGAAGATTATCTTGACTTGTGCAGAATGAGGCACGTTTTCCTAAACATCAGCCTGGCTATTCAGTGTGTGCTATTTATGGGCACTACACTCCTTCATCTTTAAACTTTTTTGTAATTACACTCTGATCTCACTGCCCATATGCGTGTTTTCAATAATGATTAAGAGTGTCCCGAGAGTTCTCATCTAGAGCTGATTGTAAGGTATTATCCACTGTTGCCCACTGCAAAGAGTGTTGACATGAGTTAATGAAATGTGCTGAGAGCATAGCACATTAATTGACTATTGTGTATGTGAGGGGATATGACAAGGAGAACAGGCAAATAAGAGCTTTTACCACTGAGCATGTGGGGAATTCATCTATTAGCACTAGACCTCCTATCTCACCACTATAGGAAGGCCAAATAGCCTATTGCAACTGCTGGCTTCCACACCTTCACTGAACATGGAACACAGGCAAATAAGAATACTTATTGTGAGCATTCTACTGCCTTGGACTAGCTGATCCACCTTCAGTATTTCAGAGAGAATTATAATTATAATATTAATCAAAAAAGTGTCCATCCACTTGAACAACAGCTGAATATGAAAATCTTGAGAATTTGATACCATCCATAGAAAACGTATTTTTGGTGATGTTTATTTCTAAGAACACTCTTTCACTGACTATACTAAATTCCAAAAACAACAAACATTCATACAGGTGTACAAAAATCTTTACTTTGATGTTCCTCATATTAGTTAGACATAGATTCCCTTCAAATGTGTTGCCACGAACAACAGGCATTCACTCCATACTGCCTCTCAGCATCAATCAATCAGTAGATTTGTAAAGCACTTCTTGTCACCTGTGAGGGTATACAGTCAATGGCAGGGTCCAGTTGAGTAGACCAATAGCCAAGTCTTCAGGGACTTTCAAAACTCTGACAGAGATGGGAGTGTCCAGAGATAAAGAGGTAGCTCATTCCATGTCATCATTGCTAGGTGCGAGAAGGAGCAACCTCTGCATCTGCAATGTCAGTTGCGGGGGTGAAGGTTAGAGACGGAAGCGGAGCTGAGATGTCTGGTAAGCTGATGGAAGTCCAGGTGGTGGTTGAAGAAGGCAGGTCTGCAGTTGTGTGGAGCCTTGTATGGTTGGGTAAGGAACTTGATACCCAGCATCTTTTCTGTAGAGAGAGCCAGTTGAGTTCTTAGGAGTGATGTCTTTTTATCTAGGGAGATCCAGGGCGAGTCTAGCTGCTATGTTCTGTATTTGTCTGTGGTGGGTTTGTAGCTTGGTGGGGGTTTCAGTTAAGAGTACCTCTGTCTTGTCCGTGTTGAGCTTCAGGCCGTTGTCTTTCATCCAGCTAGCAACATCTGTATCGCAGTTGTGGAAGTTGGTCTTGGTGGTGTCTTCTGCCACGGAGAGGATGAGTCGTGTGTCATCGGTGAAGGATATGATTCCAGTCCATGGGTCTGGGTGATGCTAGACAGAGGTGTCATATAAGTGTTAAAGAGGGTGGGGATGGGCAATGATCCTACTGGTACTCCATAGATGATTTCCTTGGGTTCGAAGGAGAAGGGTAGAATTACTTTTTGCATTCTTCCGGTGAAGAGAGACGATCCATCTGAGAGCTGCTCCTTGGATGCCTCTGGTGTGCAGCCTTGTGATGAGTGTGTGGTTGGAGCCGTCTCGTAGGCTGCCGAGAGGTCTAGGAGGATCAGAGCCGCAGTCTCTCCTCAGTCAAGTAGGGCTTGGATGTCGTCAGTAGCCGCCATGAGGGCTGTCTTGGTGTTGTGGTTGCTGCTGAATCCAGATTGGGTGTAGTCGAGTATTTGGTTCCATTCCAGATGTGAGGAGAGTTGATGGTTGATGGCTTTTTCTAATACTTAGGCTGGGAATGTGTGCAGGGAGATCGGTTGTCAGTTGTGGAATTAACTAGGATCTGCCAATGGTTTCTTTATTAGGGGGTTGACTTTTGCATGTTTTTAGTCTTTGGGGAAGGTGGCTGTGGCAAAGGAGTTGTTAAATAAGGGAGCATGTAGGTGGCTGATGTCATTACAAGACCGACAGATACCATTATGCAATAAAATGTTATTGCATCCCCAACATTCAGCCCTTTAAAGAACAATAATACATCATAAAGCAATAGAATGGTCAGACAATATGTATGTCCAGGAGACACAGTCATCATCCTCTTTTAATTGCTGCTCCAATACAGATAAGTACTTATGCTATTTCTTTGGCTGTTGCTACTCATTGATTGTTGTTAAACATCATATCTAGTCTTTAGTCATAGCGTGGGATTGCCGTTACAATTTATAGTTGGTCCTGGTAAGTTTTTGGGGAATTGACTTTAACCTTTGTTTAATATTGTGTCATTACCTGCTTGGCTTGTGTCAATACCTGCTGGAAAGACCACTGGTCCTTTGGATGGGTATATTAGTGTAACACGACTGCCCAGCCTGCAACATCCAGCTTCTTGGTCCCCGATCGGCTTCTACACCGGTAGCCAGACTGCTTCTATTTCAGTGCGGGCTTTCAAGTGGTAACACCCACTTGCTCCTCAGCGCATTCACCGGCGCACAGCGATCTCACACCTTCGCTTTCCCCTGCTTTGGGAAGGGTGCGATTGCAGTAGCTGCGGATCTGCCATTGCACAAGTATTTGAATAGGAAAGAGGCCTAGACATCCTCAATTGGAGATTTGGGGCAGGTTGCCTTGCAGCGACCCATCAGCAAGAACACATTGCCAGGCAACTATGTTGAGGCTCATCTAAAAGTCCTCTTTTGTTTGACTTTGAAGTTGCTTGGCAGCACGCGCAAGCACGGCGTGTCACCAGACAACCACTCGTATTTTAAGAGTATACATTGTAACAAGCAATCAGCAGTGCTTTTTTTTCCTTTTTCCCGTAGTATAATTATGTTGATTTAGAGCCTCTCTAGAGAGCTCATTTTGTCAACCGAAGCCACAGCAGTGCCTGAGCTCCCCCTATTTGCCTGATTATGATACAGTTTTCTGGAAAGCTGAATGAAGTAGAGATTTTGGCTAACAACTTATATTTATATTGACCCTAAAGGGTACATCCCTTTAATATTGCCCACAAGTTTTATATTGTTGTCAGCCTGGTTTTAACCTAAGGGATTAGAAAGGAGGCCTCCAACACCCAGGTTTACCCTGCTTTTAATCTAGTGGGGGATTCGATGAAGACATTTCTGGAGGAGGAACTTAGGTCTTTGGTGAGAGAAGCAGTTGGTGCTGCACTTGCAAAGAGGAAGAGGGACACCCTTTCAGTGGAAAAGTGCTTTTTCTTGTGTGAGGAGGATTCCCCTTCTACCTCTAATACTTGTAAGAGGGGTAAGGTTTCCCAAAAGTGGAGGGATCTTGATCAGGCACAACCAATGCCTATGGCGCTGGTAGCCTGTGCACTACAATAGATGAAGGAGCTCGCAGCAGCACAAAGAGAAGAGTTAGGAGATAAACAGGGTTGCTCATCCAAGATTACCAGTGAAAGCAGCTGTAGTGGACTGTTTTGTTTGATCAGATTTCTCTCATTAGACTGTAGTTCGGTGTTGGCAGCTGAGAGAGCATATCCCGGTACTACAAAAGCTTAGAGCTTTGGTTTCATTACTGGAACCTGCAATCCTGTGCATCCAATATGAGGAGCAAATGTATTCATGTTTTGAACAGCCTGAGGTTGAGGAGCTCTTGACCAAGTCAGTGGGGGAAAAAAGGATCTGGCTGATTCTGTTTTGTCTTTTTCTTCTTGATTCTTTTTCCCTATACGTTGTTATAGAGTGGTTTATTCATTCTCTTGGGCATGCCTTCCCTCCTTTCTTTTTTTATTTCTCTTTGCTAATGGAAGCTTTAGGTCTGCAGGGTCAGCTGACACCTAGATTTGATTTCATGAAAGTTTCAGGAGGGTTCTTTATTTATTGATTATGGTTGTGGGGGGGAAACATTTTGGGTCCTTTGGGCGGGTGTCTCGGGTGTTCTCTGGCCTGCCCTGCCCCTTTTGTTCTTTTTTCCACATCCATCCTCGGTCTGGGGTGCTCCAGGGGGAGCGGAGTTTATGTACTCATGTCTACTGCACTGCTAGTAGTATTCTTTTGGCAAGGGGGTCGTCTGCCCTCTTTCTGGGCCTTGCATGGAAGGGATAGGGTTGGAGGAAAGCTGTGGGTCACTTTTGTCTTTATACTGACTTTTTCTTTGCAATTTTTGGTCAGGTTGCTGGAAAAAAAATTAGGCCTTATGGTTGTGGATGGTAAAGTTGGGACTAAGAATGATTCTGTGCTGTTGTTCTCTTTAAGGGTGTGCTGGTTGTTCGAGCAAGAATGTCCAGGTTTTACCAAGGGTGTGGTCCTGACCAGCATCTTCATATTCTTTTGTGGAATATCAATGAAATGGAGCATTCAGTATGCATTAGTTGGAGAAGCCATTAAAGGCAGTTCAAATAGACCAATAAGTCTATGGAGAAAGTGCTCTGGTATTACTTCTGGTCGAATCTTTCTTTTGACCCATGAGATCAACCAATACATGACGGCAGATTTAAGTATTTTGGTATATGCCATTCAGAGAGATACAAGGAATGCTGGAGGGAATGAAGGGTTTTGCTTATTTTCTTTATAGTTTAGTGGACCAATTTGTGTCAACCATTTACAAAACCCTAATCTACAGAATAGACGAGCAATTCAAATGTGTTGCTGAACAGTTCAAGAACCTTCAAAGGACCATTGTACTTTCTATGTCAGTAGGGCGATGCTCCATTGTTGGAGAAAGATGCCCACAACTGGTGAATAAGTTATATATTTTCTACTTGTTTTCCTTGTGGATTTCATTGTAGTTTAATGTGTGCATGTGTATGGGTGTGCATGCATGTGTATTAATATGTGGTTTTATTTGCACATTTAATTCTGCTTATTTACATTTGCCTTTTTTTGGGTTCTTTTTCAGTAGATGAAAGAAACATGCTGCCTGAATAGCAAATGGTTAAAAAAAGTATTTCTACAGCTAGAATTTATAGCATGGGGAAAAAAAACAATCTCTTGGAGGCACTGGTGTTGATGATTCTTAGCAATTTGTTACTTCCATTTGAGGATTCACATTGCCCACCCACGGTAAAATACTGTCTCTACCATATTGGTAATATTTCTTGTCAACTTGTGGTCAGACATGGTATAATGCCTTCTCCTGGTAACATGACGGCCTTGGGACAATAAATCCTGGCATGTTTTGGTCATCCGTTATCTCTGGCATTACGATAGTCCTTGGAAAATGCTGGGTATTCTTGACATATTGAAAAGTGCCATGGTCTGATGGGTCTGCCATAGAGAATGAAACCAGAATATGGCTGAGAGGTATTGGCTAAACATGTTCTTTAGGATATTCTTAAATATTTGTATTTTATGTTTGTTAAGATATCTATAATGTAGATGCTAAAGGTAGAGCTAGGACTTTCCAGGTATTGCCATGTTTTCAGAGTATCCTAGAGAGTAAGATATTACCAGGACAAACATGGCATCCCATTTGTCCCCTTATATGTTACTAGGGACAGGAACGTTTAAAACAGCCAACATGGAGTTCAAGGGAAAACAGAATACTGAGAAGTTCATCGTATCCAATGCAAATTTCTATCGTTTGGGGCACTGCTGCAGGTGATATGACAATAACTATGTTGTTGAATAATCAAGCAATCAAGCCAAATATTATTTTTCAGGCAGAAAGTACTGCAATGTCACATGTTGTTTGAAAAATGTGTCCCATAATAAGGCATTATTAGAAAGACAAGGAAGAGGTGAATGTTGGGTGTCATGCTAAATAACTACACTAGAGGCCATTTCTTCATAGCTAGCATGGGAGGACAAGGGAAACATTCAAGACATGGTTCCAATTCAAATACTAGCATCCCCTCTCACCTACCATTTCTCTCCCAGCAGTATGATGTATAAGTGTAACCATTTGGATGATCCCATGTACCATTACACCTGTGGCAGGCCAATTGGGTAGCTGCAAAAGATACCAAAAATAGTCATTAGTCAAAAAAGACTTCAGAAGCTGACCGCACTAAACATTATTACAACCCCTCTCATCTCGGATCAGTCTACAGACCCCAATCTTCGATGATCTTGGATGAGTAAAAAGATAATAACAGGACGATAGAATAGGGAGTTGTGTTTACCTGTATATAAATATATACACTCACACATATCTATAGCAAACAATGCAGTCACCATTATGTAGTTATGATTTAGACAAATGCTCCATTGAAAAGGCTTTTCAGATTTCACCAAGAGCTTAAACCCTGCAACAAAATTGGCAAGGTACGGTCCACCAGGCCAAACTGTGTACAGTTCTGTACAGGGGAAAAAAAGTTAAGAGGAGAGTCGAAAAACGTAAATATTCTAAATCCAATAAATGTCATTGTTAGCTGACCCTTTGAGAGAACAGCTTACTCATACAAGAAGAATGTGTTTACTAACAGTGTTTTTTTTCTACAATTTATTGTTCAGCATGATCAAGCATTACTTTTTATTTCACTGCAGGCAACTAAACAGTATAATCCAATATTGGGGCATATGCATCAACCAAACTAATACCGATTCCTTAATAGCGAAAAATAAGGAATCGCCATTAAGGAATCGGTAATTGGCATGCATCAACAGATTCGGTAAAATTTAGCGATTCCTTAAAAATCGCTAAATTTACCGATTCCTTAATAGCGGGGCACGCAAACGGCCCCACTAGCAAATAGCGAGTTCGGTAATACCGATTTGGCTAATAGCGAGTTCGGTAATACCGAATTAGCAATTACCGAATCGGTAATAGCGAAATCGCAAATTGCCGCGTCGCACCGGGAACAGGCTGATGACATCACCAACCAGGAAATACTGCTGCCCCACCCACATAGCCTCGACAGAGGAGCAGACAGGAGCTGGAAAGAAGGACAGGCTGTGCAGAGTGAGGCCACACAGATTCTGCCAGTCACAGCACACATCCATCATGTCGCAGGAAGTGCCATCCAGCGCTGAATCTGCACGCAAGCGCAAGAAGAAGTTTTCAGACAGGGAGCTGGAGTACCTCATCGAGGGAGTGGCCAGCAAACACGACCGCCTC
The DNA here is from genome assembly GCF_964204655.1 of Triturus cristatus. Lineage (NCBI taxonomy): Eukaryota > Metazoa > Chordata > Amphibia > Caudata > Salamandridae > Triturus > Triturus cristatus. Next base: position 1,215,886,297 of record NC_140589.1, on the reverse strand, counting down.
TTTGGCAAGCTGTCCCTCAAGGTGCCTGAGACTGAGAAGCGGCGCATCTGGCAGCGCATCCGTGAGAGGATCAATGCGGTTGGCGTCACTAGCCGCAGCATCGACGATCTCAAAAAACGGTGGTATGACCTCCGGAAGCGCGCAAAAGAGAGGATTGCTGAGAGGCTCCGGGAGGCAAGAAGGACTGGAGGCGGAACAAGCACTGCACCATCCAACACAGCCCTGGAGGACCTTGTGGAAGGGACGATAGAGCGGGAAGCCGTCGTGGGGGTGATCCAGATGGACACGTCCGGCGCAGCCACAAGTGCCCAAGGTAAGATGCATGCCTGTGCCACACCCAGCATAGCGTAAATCCATACCCATGCCCCCAGCCCAATCTCACTGTGTCTGCAGCTCTGGCACAGACAGTTCCACACATGACACTACTGCATCTTGGGAGTTGTAGTCTAGTCAGCCCAGAGTGCAGGCACAGGCGTAAATCCTCACACAACACATATGTTGTACATGGCTGTAGACTGTTCATTTGTTGGACCACAGAGGGACATTGATGGGTACAACACTATGTAGGTGTAATCATCCCACTAATCATGCACTGTTTCACACACAGATGCATCACCTGGGGACTCTGACGACAGCGACCAGCTGATCATCTCTGAGACACCCGTGGAGTCAGACCAGGAGACTGTGCAGGATGCGCACGCACCGCCAACACCTGCCACCCCACCAGCACCACCTCCACCAGCGCCACAATCATCGGCACCAGCACCAGTGCCACAAGCCAAGGCACCTGCGCCACAAGCCAAGGCACCACCACCTGCGCCACAAGCAACGGCACCAGCAAGCCAGCCTGCAGCCAGTGCAGCCACAATACCGCAGAGGCACAGGCACCAAGTTGCGCCCTTGCAGGAGATGGCAACCCCCCCCCCTCAATTGGCACCCACGCAGCGCACATCCACACCGGATCACTGACATAATATCGACTACAAAAATATAGACTTACAAAAATATCGATGCCAAAATATAGAATGCCAAAATATCGAAGTCCTATCTCCAAACAGGAAATTACAAAAATATCGAATCCAAAATATCGTTGTAAGTAATATAGTTAGTCAAAATATCGAATTTTTTAAATGTTTTAAAAGTAATGTTAAATAAATGAAATAATACATATAATTAACTGACACATACTTAAAAATACTTAAATAACAGTAAACTTAATGAATAATTAAAGTAAGTAAAAAAAAAAATTAATACATATATCTTAACGTGATATTAATTAAAAATATTCAATATTTTCTGTGTAGGATAGCGGGCGCGTAAAATTTACTATTACCACTCCAGTAAGTGCAATAGTAGGGAAAGCGTTGGATAGCGGGAGGGTAAAAATTACTATTCCCACTCCAGAGAATGCAACAGTAGGGAAAGCGTTGGATAGCGGGAGGGTAACATTTACTATTCCCACTCCAGTGAGTGCAACAGTAGGGAAAGCGTTGGATAGACGGAGGGTAATATTTACTATTCCCACTCCAGTGAGTGCAACAGTAGGGAAAGCGTTGGATAGCGTAGGGGTAAAAATTACTATTCCCACTCCAGAGAGTGCAACAGTAGGGAAAGCGTTGGATAGCGGGAGGGTAACATTTACTATTCCCACTCCAGTGAGTGCAACAGTAGGGAAAGCGTTGGATAGCGGGAGGGTAACATTTACTATTCCCACTCCAGTGAGTGCAACAGTAGGGAAAGCGTTGGATAGCGTAGGGGTAAAAATTACTATTCCCACTCCAGAGAGTGCAACAGTAGGGAAAGCGTTGGATAGCGGGAGGGTAACATTTACTATTCCCACTCCAGTGAGTGCAACAGTAGGGAAAGCGTTGGATAGCGTAGGGGTTAAAATGACTATTCCCACTCCAGAGAGTGCAACAGTAGGGAAAGCGTTGGATAGCGGGAGGGTAAAAATTACTATTCCCACTCCAGAGAGTGCAATAATAGGGAAAACATTGGATAGCGTAGGGGTAAAAATTACTATTCCCACTCCAGAGAGTGCAACAGTAGGGAAAGCGTTGGATAGCGGGAGGGTAACATTTACTATTCCCACTCCAGTGAGTGCAACAGTAGGGAAAGCGTTGGATAGCGTAGGGGTAAAAATTACTATTCACACTCCAGAGAGTGCAACAGTAGGGAAAACGTTGGATAGCGGGAGGGTAACATTTACTATTCCCACTCCAGTGAGTGCAACAGTAGGGAAAGCGTTGGATAGCGTAGGAGTAAAAATTACTATTCCCACTCCAGAGAGTGCAACAGTAGGGAAAGCGTTGGATAGCGGGAGGGTAAAAATTACTATTCCCACTCCAGTGAGTGCAACAGTAGGGAAAGCGTTGGATAGCGGGAGGGTAAAAATTACTATTCCCACTCCAGTGAGTGCAACAGTAGGGAAAGCGTTGGATAGCGGGAGGGTAAAAATTACTATTCACACTCCAGAGAGTGCAATAATAGGGAAAGCATTGGATAGCGTAGGGGTAAAAATTACTATTCCCACTCAAGTAAGTGCAATAGTAGAGAAAATAATAAATGTATTTTTATTTTTAAATTAATTAATTATTAATACAAAAACAAGTATTACCATTAATTACCAATCACACAAGAATTGATCATTTTTAAATACCAATACATTTTTGTTTAATTAATTAACAATTAATAATTAATTAACAAACAATTGTTTTTCAATAACAAACATTAATAAATGCAAATAATACCAATTAATAATTAATTTATAATATATTAATTAAGGATATACACAAATTATTTAAATAATTTTTTTTTCCCAATTATATTACTTCCCACCATATTCCCGTATAAACACAATACCCGCTACAAATATTAATTGAATACAATTAACATAATTATCAATTTACCTATTAATACTAATTAATTACCAATTAATACTAATTATTTACAAATTAATAATTAATCAACAAACAATTAATTTGCAATACCAATTAATAATTAACTAATAACAATTAAATTACTTCCCACCCTATTCCCCTATAAACCCACAACCCGCTACAGAAGTAAAATGCAAAATTAAATTAAAGATATATTAATTAACAATATACACAAATAAATTACATAATTATTTATTTACAATTATATTACTTGCCACCATATTCCCCTATAAACACACTGCCCGCTACAAATATTAAATGAATACAATTAACATAATTATCAATTAAACAATTAATACAAATTAATTACCAATTAATACTAATTATTTACCAATTAATAATTAATCAACAACCAATTAATTTGCAATACCAATTAATAATTAACTAATAACAATTAAATTACTTCCCACCCTATTCCCCTATAAACCCACAACCCGTTACAGAAATAAAACGCAAAATTAAATTAAAAATAATTAATAATTCCTATAAATTATTATTTAATAATATATAATTAAATTACTTCCCACCCTATTCCCCTATAAACCCACAACCCGCTACAGAAGTAAAACGCAAAATTAAATTAAAAATAATTAATAATTCCTATAAATTATTATTTAATGTACTATAATTAAATTACTTCCCACCCTACTCCCCTATAAACCCACAACCCGCTACGGAATTAAATTACAAAAAAATAAAAAAACATAAAATTCAATAATTTAAAAATATTCTAACATACATTCCAATATTAATACATACTTTTAACACATATACTAACACTTAAAACACTATAAAAAAATCGATATTTTTAACAACTATATTATTGCAATCGATATTTCTTACCTGTTTTTCGATATTCTTCACCACTATATTTTTGCAAGTCGATATTCTGTCCATTCGATATTAAAAACTCGATATTCTTGCTACTCGATATTTTTTTTTCGATATTATGTCTATTTACCATCCACACCACCTGCTGCACCACATGGAGGCTCAAGACACGCACGGCGTCACAGGGCCCGTCACAGTTCCGTCTCCTCAGCTGACCAGGATGTCCCAACAACCTCTGCAATTGAGGAGAGGATGCTGCGCACACAGAACCTGCAGGGAAGACATGTGGCTAGCATCAGCTGCAACATCGTGCGCCTAGCGAGGGAGATGCGCGCCATGACTGCAGCAGTCACCGACATGGGCTCCGCGGTCAGGGACATGGGCACGGCGGTCAGGGACCAGACCACTGCGGTTGCTGATGGCAATGCTCAGCTCAGGGAGGAGGTACGTGAGCTCACCCGTGCCATCAGGGAGGGCCATGAGTCCCAGAGGAGGAGTAACCGGCAGCTAATGTTGCGTTCTGCCGCCGCTACCAAGGCCATACAACGGCACAGCAACTGCACCGCTGTGTTGGCACGCCGCACAGTCTCCCTGCAGGTGGACCTTGGGCACTTCTGCGGTGATGTTGCCAAGTCACTGAGACACATCACCACTGCTGTGGAACAACTTCAGAGCAGCACATGCAGTGCTGCAGCATTGGGAGGGGATGACACCAGTGAGGCTGCCTCCAGTGTCAGCAGCGTGTCACTGGCAGAGGCCAGCACCAGGCGCCGAAGTTCGCGTGCCTCCACGGGGACAGGCCGTGGTGAGGGTATGGATGCACCTGAGCGGAGGCTTGGTGTACGTGGCAAGCGGCACTAGAAATTTGTACATGCTGCAGGTCCATGGTGGAGCAACCATGGCCATCCAATTATTCTGTTTGCACAGGCCTGACTTTAAGGAACCTTTTATTTACATTTATGCAATCGGAGCATGATTCACAATGCTAGTTCTGTTGCACAATCCTCAGTGCTACTGTGCATTAAACAGTTGCACCCAACACCAACTTGTAATGTCTCATTTTACCCAGGGTCAAAAATGATTTTGCGTTATGTCTGTCCGCCTCCTATGGCCCTCTGCTGTGTTTGGGATGTGTGCCGGTCGTCGTTGGGCGGGTGGTTGGTCAGCTTGGGGGTCGTCATCCCTGTCCACCTCCATGGGTATCCCCCTTCTGGTGGCAATGTTTTGCAGCATTGCACATACAGCAATTATTCGACAGCATGTGTCTGGTTGGTATAGCATTGCGCCGCCAGTCTTGTGGAGGATACGGAAGCGGCTCTTGAGAATCCCAAAAGTCCGCTCTATCACATTCCTCGTGCTGATGTGTGCAGCGTTGTAGCGATGTTCCTGCGGGGTTGCTGGATTTAGGTATGGGGTTAGTATGTATTCCCGCAGGGCGTAAGCACTGTCACCTAGAAGATAGAAGCATAGACTTAGCATTGGTGATGTACATACATGTGTGGTGTTGGTGTGGGGAAGCGTAGTTCTACTTACCTAACAGGAGTCCCTCTCCAAATTCGCCATTGAGTAGTCGCCTGTGCATTCCACTGTTGCGGAAGATGTATGAGTCGTGTGTGCTCCCTGGGAATTGTGCCACTAGGTCCGTTATGATGTTGTTGGCATTGCACACAACCTGCACGTTGATCGAGTGGTATGACTTGCGGTTCCTGAAAAGGTACTCATTTGCTGACGGAGGGCATATGGGGATATGCGTGCAGTCGATGCATCCAATCACATGTGGAAATTGTGCCACCTGGTAGAATGCCTGTTTAGTGCGGTCCAACTGCTGTGGGGTTGTGGGGAAGCTGATGTGTCTGTGGAGCATTGTCAGCATGGCATCTAGGAATTTTTGGAAGAAGCGTGACAGTGCGCTTTGCGAAACACCTCCAGCAACCGCAATTACCCCCTGGAAACTCCCAGAGGCCAGTAGGTGCAGGCTGCATAGTACCTGAACGTGCGCAGGGATAGCATTTGTCCGGTGGGTCTGGTGCTGCAGTAATGGTTCCAGGTCTGCAATCAGGCGCATGATCATAGCGCGATTGAGGCGATATTTCTGTTACACCTCGTCCTCATTCTGGCCGAGCAGGGTTATGCGCAGTCTGAACACTCTCTCCTGTACCCTTCTCCTGCGCTGTCCTGCTGCATTGATCCGCATCCTCCTTGCAAGCACGTAGAGGGCAGCCATTTTGGGGGAGCCAACAGGGTCTCCTGGGCCAAATTTAAGGGTTTAGTGATTGCCTCAATCATTTGCACATGTAGGAATTTTTTTTTTTTTTATTTTTTTTTTGTGACTTTACCTCCAGGTTTTGATTCCCCTTATTTAGCTCTGGCAAAATAGCGATTTTTGGGATTTTCGGTATTAGCGAGTTTTCTTGCATTGGGGTGCGATTCGTTATTTGCTATTGGCAATTTCCGGGAGCTAATAGTGATTTCGGTAATTGCGGATTCGGTATTTAGCGATTCGGTAAATTAGCATTTTTGGTATTAGCGATTCGGTATGTTCGAGGTTATTTATTTAGCGATTCGTTATTTGCTCGGGTTTTGGGTTGATGCATTGGGATTGGGTATTTTTAACACAATACCGGGAGCTATTACCGAATCGGTATTTTACCGACTGGATTTTGGCTTGATGCATAAGGGTGATTGTGCTTAATATTGCAAATAAACATTTGTCTGTTTGAAATCCTTCTTTCAAGTTAATTACCCTAATGTAAATATGTAAAATAAACAATACATAAAAGGTAACATGTAATATGGTCCAATATGCTACAGAGGGGTTCTGGTGATGTCATACACCAAAAAGGGTGAGAGGGCAAGTCCTCTGCAAACATCAAACAATGAGTTTGTATCTGAAATAGGATTGCCACTGCCCACTGGACTGACAGCTATGGTGTGCCTGTTTTGTCAAAAGTGCTGTCACTATTTACAGAAAACAGCAAAATGTTATGAGGCATCTGCAGGGCAAAAGGGGCTACTTTTATTTTGTAATGGATTGTGAACAGTACAACTGTAAATGGGTATGTGGGTATACACATTCTGCAGATTTAGCAAGTAAAAGTAAATTTAATCTGTGTATCAATGGCAGAATAGTTGCAATCTCACCTTGAAACCTGGTTATGATTTGATAAATATGTCTACTCTGCGTAGGTGCAGAACAGGGATGTGAAGGGAGTTTGGGATAGTCTGGAGGACTAAAAGAAAGGATGAGAGGCGGACGGTCTTGCAAAATGTGCATTGTAAATATTTATTTATATAAAGAATTGATTGGTGGCCTTTATTAATCCTTGCAAAAACAGCATTCATTTGCCATTGATAAACCTTCAAAAAAAGTAATTACAAAACCCCTAGACCATTAAGATTTGGATGCTGTAAAGAAGAGATTGTACAGTTTTGCTTTAAACGGGGATAGGGCAAGGGATGAGAGTGGCTTTGTAGACCATCCACCATTGCTGAAGCCAATTAGATGAAATGTATTGAGACAAAGAAAATACTCAAAAACGTGGTGGACTTTAAAATCCTGTCTTACTTACCCTTTCGCCAGAGCAAAGTAGCAATCTGTTGTCCTGCCTCATCATCTCCTCTGTGGTGGGCCAGGGTGGCTGCTGAAGAGGTAAAAAATGGCATGAGGCAAAACGTACTCCAAGGGCCACTTCCATTATCCACACAACACCATGCCCAAAATAAAAAAGCATCATCTAAGTGTTTATCAGCTCCCGCGTTTTAGAAGGTGATCAAATGCGCCTTCAAATGCCAAGTTTATCAACCTTATGCAATCTCATGAAATGTATGGGAGGCATGTGCATATAAATGTAGAAATATGGATGTGCTTGAAACTAGAGAGCCAAAATATATCCAATGTGTATGAACATCTATAGCTATTGAACTTATTTACACTTTATTTGTAGGTTGGGTAGGTAAGGGAGGAAGTGCCAGAGAATGAAATGGGGATGCTGAAAGAAGAGTGACGTCTAATCCAGACATAAGGGAAAGAAGAGGAAAGGGGGGAGAATTTGCCCGAAAAGAAGCTTAGGGGACTAGTGACGTGGGCTTAATGACAATGCAACAAGTGGAGATACTAAGAAGATTGTCTAAGGTTTAGAGGTCTTATTAGTTGGTGAGAAATGTTAGGAAAGGTTTGTTTAGAGGCTGGTCAAGTTAGTTATGGATTGGAAACAGGGTGTTGGAAATAAAATTTATAGTGGATCCACTGTTAGAGAACATACATATAGGGTACTGAAAGACCCAAATACTTTTTCACTTACCCATGCTCTTCCAGCAATATGATGTGGGATATTCAAAATCAATGTAAAACTCATCTGTCTCATGTAGTCTCTAGAAAGGCATACAGGAAGCTGCAAAGTATCAAAAAATGACTTCATCAAAGATTAAGGCCAACTCCATCCTCCACTAATGAGGCTCACATTCCCGCTCTGCCCACAGCTTTGTATGTGAGGATATACAATTATTAATATTGTTCTACCATGTTATAAAATAAACATTAACCAAATATTGAGGATGTAAGTATATATAAATAAGTATAGAGTTGTTATTCTGCACATCTGCACTCCTTGAATATATATATATATATTATGTGTATATCATCAAGTTATACACATGCACATATATATATATGTATATATTGATATGTATATATAGATATATTTATAAATGCCTGGGTACATGGGGTACAGCGGCTAGACAAATATTCACAGAGTATGGCCCTTTCTTTTGGGTTGTGTATCCCTCTGTTCAAAATACATCTTTGGAAAACTTCCCTGGGAAATAATGAAACCTTTTTAGTTTTGACGGTTTTGATGAGTCAACATCACGTCTTTGGAATCCTAGAGGTGTGATCTAAAGAGGCAGATAGAATCTAATGTCAGGTGTTCACTTGCACTGGAATGTTTATCTAGAATGTGTGAAGTTGGAACAGTCACTAGAGTCTTCTGAGTATGATAAACTACATTTTTTCAAAAGACGACAGACTAGATACACATTGCATGCTGTGCCCATGTGTGTTGTTTCCTAACATGTCTCTAGTACTCCCGTAAGACTTTGGTAGTCCAGCGACATCTTATAAAGTTTTGCAGGATTCCACAAGTTTATGGAGTGACTGGGCCTAGGTTAGCACAGCTGGAAAGGGCTTCCTATGTACAGAGGAATATTTATCATGCATTAAAAGTTACTCTGGCAGAGTAGTCCCATTTATTTTGGCAGCTTTGGGTGCTAAGCTTCAACACTGGTATGACCTTCTTCTCTGGTACTTCAAAGCAATCTTGATTCTCGAACTTCCTACCAATCTAGTCCAAGGCACATTTTTCACGTCTTTCAATACCATGTCCTGGTGTTAACATTAAGGAGTCCAAAGAGTCTGGTGGCTCTGGCAGAGGCCATCGAAGTAACTGCTTGGACTCCTGAAAACGTTGTATTTCAAATCTTGTATCATAAAAGGCATCATAAATCTCCTAGACTTATTTGCAAAATATATGTAAAAGACTCAATATTTCCACTTGTGAATGACACTAAGATGTGTGCCGTCATTAAATATGCATTTACAAAGCCAGGGAATGTCCATATTTACTTTTGCACAGTTTGTACAAGCCATCAGTCTGGGTCTACTTAAATAAGAGAAAGCTTGCTTTCTGGTGGTGATGAGATAAACAGTTTCAAAGGTTTGCTTAGAATTTATACGTTATTCAGAAGATTGTGCAACAGCAGTGATTCACACAAAATCTTCCTCATACATTTTGGCTATGTGTATATAGTGCTGTGACATAAACTACGCTTTCTTGGGAAATATACATTGTAAATAGACATCTATTTAAAGAATCAATTATTAGCCTTTATTAGTCTTGATGAAACAGCATTGATTTGAAATTAACAAACGTTCGGAAACGTTATTGTCAAAACTCAAAGATGTAATCACTGTTGGGTAAAATCCATTGAAGGATGAGGCAGTGAGATAAGACAATGTATGACAGAGCAGCTTGTGTAGCTAGTTCTAGAGAGGGACAGGTGGCAAGAAATTACTGGTTTTGTCGACAACACATTGATAGAAACCAAAAGATCAAAAGTACTGAGAGAAAGGAAATGCTCAAACACATGGTGGCCTTTGATGTCCTGTCTCACCCTTTCGCCAGAATAAGGTAGGAGGTTTCGGCTCTCTCTCATTATTGTGTCTGTGGGGAACCACTGTGACTGCTGTAAAGGTAAAAAGTGCATTAGACAAACATCCTTTCAGGCCCACTTTCACTATCTACACCAAACTCTCCTCATGACCACAATGAAAGACTCTCAACAAACTTTTCAGTGGCACCCAACTTTAAGTAGGACCATGATCATGCCGAGTTTGTTACCAGCAACCTAGTTTCTAGTAAATCATGTGAAACAGGACATGACAGTATTATTTAGCTGTAAAGTCATATCTTCAGCCATGGTATCCTATATAAGTTGAAAGGCTTTAAAGATCTCGAATGTCAGAGCAGTGTATTTGGCTAGTTTGCCTATAGACATTCCATGAGTATGAATAGACTGCATTAACTATTTTTCTGTCAGACAAATAATACACACAAATATGTGTAAAGTGAAATAACAGTGAGGATGCATGTTCATAGTTGTTAGGATGTAAGGGAGTGGACAGGTTAATAGCCAATGGAAAGAGGTGGATCCTAGTGAAATGCACTAATTCAAAAGAACAAACGTAAACTTGTAAGATTAATGAAAGTCACATAATTTTGCAGAGAAAGGTGAAGATTATCTTGACTTGTGCAGAATGAGGCACATTTTCCTAAACATCAGCCTGGCTATTCAGTGTGTGCTATTTATTGGCACTACACTCCTGCATCTTTATACTTTTTTGTAATTACACTCTGATCTCACTGCCCATATGCGTGTTTTCACTAATGATTAAGAGTGTCCCGAGAGTTCTCATCTAGAGCTGATTGTAAGGTATTATCCACTGTTGCCCACTGCAAAGTGTGTTGACATGAGTTAATGAAATGTGCTGAGAGCATAGCACATTAATTGACTATTGTGTATGTGAGGGGATATGACAAGGAGAACAGGCAAATAAGAGCTTTTACCACTGAGCATGTGGGGAATTCATCTATTAGCACTAGACCTCCTATCTCACCACTATAGGAAGGCCAAATAGCCTATTGCAACTGCTGGCTTCCACACCTTCACTGAACATGGAACACAGGCAAATAAGAATACTTATTGTGAGCATTCTACTGCCTTGGACTAGCTGATCCACTTTCAGTATTTCAGAGAGAATTATAATTATAATATTAATCAAAAAAGTGTCCTTCCACTTGAACAACAGCTGAATATGAAAATCTTGAGAATTTGATACCATCCATAGAAAACCTATTTTTGGTGATGTTTATTTCTAAGAACACTTTCACTGACTATACTAAATAACAAAAACAACAAACATTCATACAGGGTGTACAAAAATCTTTACTTTGATGTTCCTCATATTAGTTAGACATAGATTCCCTTCAAATGTGTTGCCACGAACAACAGGCATTCACTCCATACTGCCTCTCAGCATCAATCAATCAGTAGATTTGTAAAGCACTTCTTGTCACCTGTGAGGGTATACAGTCCATGGCAGGGTCCAGTTGAGTAGACCAATAGCCAAGTCTTCAGGAACTTTCAAAACTCTGACAGAGATGGGAGTGTCCAGAGGTAAAGAGGTAGTTCATTCCATGTCATCATTGCTAGGTGAGAGAAGGAGCAACCTCTGCATCTGCAATGTCAGTTGCGGGGGTGAAGGTTAGAGACGGAAGCGGAGCTGAGCTGTCTGGTGGGCTGATGGAAGTTCAGGTGGTGGTTGAAGAAGGCAGGTCTGCAGTTGTGTAGGGCCTTGTATGGTTGGGTAAGGAGCTTGATACCCATCATCTTTTCTGTAGAGAGAGCCAGTTGAGTTCTTAGGGGTGATGTCTTTTTATCTAGGGAGATCCAGGGCGAGTCTAGGTGCTGTGTTCTTTATTTGTCTGTAGTGGGTTTGTAGCTTGGTGGGGGTTTGAGTTAAGAGTACCTCTGTCTTGTCCGTGTTGAGCTTCAGGCCGTTGTCTTTCATCCAGCTAGCAACATCTGTAACGCAGTTGTGGAAGTTGGTCTTGGTGGTGTCTTCTGCCACGGAGAGGATGAGTTGTGTGTCATCGGTGTAGGATATGATTCCAGTCCATGGGTCTGGGTGATGCTGGACAGAGGTGTCATATAAGTGTTAAAGAGGATGGGGATGGGCAATGATCCTACTGGTACTCCATAGATGATTTCCTTGGGTTCGAAGGAGAAGGGTAGACTTACTTTTTGCATTCTTCCGTGAAGAGAGACGATCCATCTGAGAGCAGCTCCTTGGATGCCTCTGGTGTGCAGCCTTGTGATGAGTGTGTGGTTGGAGCCGTCTCGTAGGCTGCCGAGAGGTCTAGGAGGATCAGAGCCGCAGTCTCTCCTCAGTCAAGTAGGGCTTGGATGTCGTCAGTAGCCGCCATGAGGGCTGTCTTGGTGTTGTGTTTGCTGCTGAATCCAGATTGGGTGGAGTCGAGTATTTGGTTCCATTCTAGATGTGAGGAGAGTTGATGGTTGATGGCTTTTTCTAATACTTAGGCTGGGAATGTGTGCAGGGAGATCGGTTGTCAGTTGTGGAATTCACTAGGATCTGCCAATGGTTTCTTTAGTAGGGGGTGACTTTTGCATGTTTTTAGTCTTTGGGGAAGGTGGCTGTGGCAAAGCAGTTGTTAAATAAGGGAGCATGTAGGTGGCTGATGTCATTACAAGACCGACAGATACCATTATACAATAAAATGTTATTGCATCCCCAACATTCAGCCCTTTAAAGAACAATAATACATCATAAAGCAATAGAATGGTCAGACAATATGTATGTCCAGGAGACACAGTCATCATCAATCAATCAATCAATCAAGACATTTATAGAGCGCACTACTCACCCGTAGGGTCTCAAGGCGCTGGGGGGAGGGGGGTGCCGTTACTGCTGGAACAGCCATGTCTTCAGTTTCTTCCTGAAGGAGAGGTGGTCTTGGGTCAGGCGCAGGTCGGTCGGGAGGGAGTTCCAGGTCTTGGCGGCGAGGTAGGAGAAGGACCTTCCTCCTGTTGTTGCTCTTCGGATGCGGGGGACGGCGGCGAGGGCGTGGTTGGCTGATCGGAGGTGGCGTTTGGGAGCGTAGAAGTTGATTCGGTTGTTGAGGTAGCTTGGGCCTTGGTCGTGTAGGGCTTTGTGTGCGTGGGTGAGGAGGCGGAAGGTGATCCTTTTGTTGACGGGGAGCCAATGCAGGTCTCTCAGATGTCCGGAGATGTGGCTGGTTCGTGGGATGTCGAGGATGAGTCTGGCTGAGGCGTTCTGGATCCGCTGGAGTCTCTTCTGAAGCTTGGCGGTGGTACCGGCGTAGAGGGCGTTGCCGTAGTCCAGTCGACTGGTGACGAGGGCCTGGGTGACGGTCTTCCTGGTCTCGGTGGGGATCCACCAGAAGATCTTCCGTAGCATGCGTAGGATGTTGAAGCACGCCAAGGAGACGGCGTTGACTTGCCTGGTCATGGAGAGGGAGGAGTCCAGGATGAAGCCCAGGTTGCGCGCGTGGTCTGTCGGTTTGGGTGCGGAGCCCAGGGCGGGAGGCCACCAGAAGTCGTCCCAGGCGGAGGGCGAAGAGCCCAGGATGAGGACCTCCGTCTTGTCTGAGTTCAGTTTCAGGCGGCTGGTCGTCATCCACTCGGCTACATCTTTCATCCCTTCGTGCAGATTGGCTCTGGCGGCGGCGGGGTCGTTGGTCAGGGAGAGGATCAGCTGGGTGTCGTCGGCGTAGGAGATTATGTTGAGGTTGTGTTTGCGTGCGATGGCCGCGAGGGGGCTCATGTAGACGTTGAAGAGGGTGGGGCTCAGGGAGGATCCTTGAGGGACGCCGCAGATGACTTCGGTGGCTTTTGACTTGTACGGTGGTAGGCGGACTCTCTGTGTTCTTCCGTCGAGGAAGGAGATGATCCATTCCAGTGCCTTCTCCTGGATTCCGACGTAGCTGAGGCGCTGTACTAGGGTGCGGTGGCAGACAGTGTCGAATGCCGCGGAGAGGTCTAGGAGGATGAGGGCCGCTGTGTCTCCGTTGTCCATCAGGGCTCGGATGTCGTCGGTGGCAGCGATGAGGGCGGTCTCGGTGCTGTGGTTGGCTCGGAAGCCAGACTGTGAGGGGTCGAGGGATCCATTCGTCTCAAGGAAGGCGGCCAGCTGCTTGTTGACGGTCTTCTCGATGACTTTGGCTGGAAACGGGAGGAGCGAGATGGGGCGGTAGTTCTTGAGTTCGGTGGGGTCCGCTGTGGGTTTCTTGAGTAGAGCGCTGAGTTCGGCGTGCTTCCAGCTCTCAGGGAAGGTGGCGGTGTCGAAGGAGGTGTTGATAATGTCCCGCAGGTGGGGTGCGATGACAGCGTCGGCCTTGTTGAAGACGTGGTGAGGGCAGGGGTCGGTCGGAGATCCGGAGTGGACGGAGTTCATCATGCGGACGGTGTCTTCTGTGCTGATCGGAGTCCAGGCGCGGAGGGTGGTGGTGGGGGGCGGTGGTTCGGTCGTGGTGTGCGTTGGTTGGGTGCTGAAGCTGTTGTGTATGTCCGCGATCTTGTTGTGGAAGTATGAGGCGAGGGAGTTGCAGAGGTCTTGCGATGGGGTGATGTCGTTGTTTCCTGCGCTGGGGTTGGATAGCTCTTTCACGATGTTGAAGAGTTCCTTGCAGTTGTGTCCGTTGTCATCCTCTTTTATTTGCTGCTCCATTACAGATAAGTACTTCTGCTATTTCTTTGTCTGTTGCTACACATTGATTGTTGTTAAACATCATATCTAGTCTTTAGTCATAGCGTGGGATTGCCGTTCCAATTTATAGTTGGTCCTGGTAAGTTTTTAGGGAATTGAGTTTAATCTTTGTTTAATATTGTGTCATTACCTGCTTGACTTGTGTCAATACCTGCTGGAAAGACCACTGGTCCTTTGGATGGGTATATTAGTGTAACACGACTTCCCAGCCTGCAACATCCAGCTTCTTGGTCCCCGATCGGCTTCTACACCGGTAGCCAGACTGCTTCTATTTCAGTGCGGGCTTTCAAGTGGTAACACCCACTTGCTCCTCAGCGCATTCACCGGCGCACAGCGATCTCACACCTTCGCTTTCCCCTGCTTTGGGAAGGTTGCGATTGCAGTAGCTGCGGATCTGCCATTGCACAAGTATTTGAATAGGAAAGAGGCCTGGACATCCTCAATTGTAGATTTGGGGCAGGTTGCCTTGCAACAACCCATCAGCAAGAACACATTGCCAGGCAACTATGTTGAGGCTCATCTAAAAGTCCTCTTTTGTTTGACTTTGAAGTTGCTTGGCAGCACGCGCAAGCACGGCGTGTCACCAGACAACCACTCGTATTTTAAGAGTATACATTGTAACTAGCAATCAGCAGTGCTTTTTTTTCCTTTTTCCCGTAGTATAATTATGTAGATTTAGAGCCCCTCTAGAGAGCTCATTTTGTCAACCGAAGCCACAGCAGTACCTGAGCTCAACCTATTTGCCTGATTATGATACAGTTTTCTGGAAAGCTGAATGAAGTAGAGATTTTGGCTAACAACTTATATTTATATTGACCCTATAGGGTACATCCCTTTAATATTGCCCACAAGTTTTATATTGTTGTCAGCCTGGTTTTAACATAAGGGATTAGAAAGGAGGCCTCCAACACCCAGGTTTACCCTGCTTTTAATCTAGTGGGGGATTCGATTAAGAAATTTCTGAAGGAGGAACTTAGGTCTTTGGTGAGAGAAGCAGTTGGCGCTGCACTTGCAAAGAGGAAGAGGGACACCCTTTCAGTGGAAAAGTGCTTTTTCTTGTGTGAGGACGATTCCCCCTCTACCTCTAATACTTGTAAGAGGGGTAAGGTTTCCCAAAAGTGGAGGCATCTTGATCTTGCACAACCAATGCCTATGGCGCCGGTAGCCTGTGCACTACAATAGAGGAAGGAGCTCGCAGCAGCACAAAGAGAAGAGTTAGGAGATAAATAGGGTTGCTCATCCAAGATTACCAGTGAAAGCAGCTGTAGTGGACTGTTTTGTTTGATCAGATTTCTCTCATTAGACTGTAGTTCGGTGTTGGCAGCTGAGAGAGCATGTCCCGGCACTACAAAAGCTTAGAGGTTTGGTTTCATTACTGGAACCTGCAATCCTGTGCATCCAATATGAGGAGCAAATGTATTCATGTTTTGAACAGCCTGAGGAGCTCTTGACCGAGTCAGTGGGGGAAAAAAGGATCTGGCTGATTCTGTTTTGTCTTTTTCTACTTGTTTCTTTTACCTTATAGGTTGTTATAGAGTGGTTTATTCAGTCTCTTGGGTATGCCTTCCCTCTTTTTTTTTTCATTTCTCTTTGCTAATGGAAGCTTTAGGTCTGCAGGGTCAGCTGACACCTAGATTTGATTTCATGAAAGTTTCAGGAGGGTTCTTTATTTATTGATTATGGCTGTGGGGGGGAAACATTTTGGGTCCTTTGGGCGGGTGTCTCGGGTGTTCTCTGGCCTGCCCTGCCCCTTTTGTTCTTTTTTCCACATCCATCCTCGGTCTGGGGTGCTAAAGGGGGAGCGGAGTTTATGTACTCATGTCTACTGCACTGCTAGTAGTATTCTTTTGGCAAGGGGGTCGTCCACCCTTTTTCTGGGCCTTGCATGGAAGGGATAGGGTTGGGGGAAAGCTGTGGGTCACTTTTGTCTTTATACTTGCTTTTTCGTTGCAATTTTTGGTCAGGTTGCTGGAAAAAAATTAGGCCTTATGGTTGTGGATGGTAAAGTTGGGACTAAGAATGATTCTGTGCTGTTGTTCTCTTTAAGGGTGTGCTGGTTGTTCGATCAAGAATGTCCAGGTTTTGCCAAGGGTGTGGTCCTGACCAGCATCTTCATATTCTTTCGTGGAATATCAATGAAATGGAGCATTCAGTATGCATTAGTTGGAGAAGCCATTAAAGGCAGTTCAAATAGACCAATAAGTCTATGGAGAAAGTGCTCTGGTATTACTACTGGTCGAATCTTTCTTTTGACCCATGAGATCAACCAATCCATGGCGGCAGATTTAAGTATTTTGGTATATGCCATTCAGAGAGATATAAGGAATGCTGGAGGGAATGAAGGGTTTTGCTTATTTTCTTTATAGTTTAGTGGACCAATTTTTGTCAACCATTTACAAAACCCTAATCTACAGAATAGACGAGCAATTCAAATGTGTTGCTGAACAGTTCAAGAACCTTCAAAGGACCATTGTACTTTCTATGTCAGTAGGGCGATGCTCCATTGTTGGAGAAAGATGCCCACAACTGGAGAATAAGTTATATATTTTCTACTTGTTTTCCTTGTGGATTTCATTGTACTTTAATGTGTGCATGTGTATGAGTGTGCATGCGTGTGTATTAATATGTGTTTTTATTTGCACATTAATTCTGCTTATTTACATTTGCCTTTTTTTGGGTTCTTTTTCAGTAGATGAAAGAAACATGCTGCCTGAATAGCAAATGGTTAAAAAAGTATTTCTACAGCTAGAATTTATAGCATGGGGGGAAAAAAACAATCTGTTGGAGGCACTGGTGTTGATGATTCTTAGCAATTTGTTACTTCCATTTGAGGATTCACATTGCCCATCCACGGTAAAATACTGTCTCTACCATAATGGTAATATTTCTTGTCAACTTGTGGTCAGACATGGTATAATGCCTTCTCCTAGTAACATGACGGCCTTGGGACAATAAATCCTGGCATGTTTTGGTCATCCGTGATCTCTGGCATTACGATAGTCCTTGGAAAATGCTGGGTATTCTTGACATTTTGAAAAGTGCCATGGTCTGATGGGTCTGCCATAGAAAATGAAACCAGAATATGGCTGAGAGGTATTGGCTAAACATGTTCTTTAGGATATTCTTAAATATTTGTATTTTATGTTTGTTAAGATATCTATAACGTAGATGCTAAAGGTAGAACTAGGACTTTCCAGGTTTTGCCATGTTTTCAGAGTATCCTAGAGAGTAAGATATTACCAGGACAAACATGGCATCCCATTTGTCCCCTTATATGTTACTAGGGACAGGAACGTTTAAAACAGCCAACATGGAGTTCAAGGGAAAACAGAATACTTAGAAGTTTATTGTATCCAATGCAAATTTCTATCGTTTGGGGCACTGCTGCAGGTGATATGACAATAACTATGTTGTTGAATAATCAAGCAATCAAGCCAAATATTATTTTTCAGGTAGAAAGTACTGCAAGGTCACTGGAATAAATGTTGTTTGAAAAATGTGTCCCATAATAAGGCATTATTAGAAAGACAAGGAAGAGGTGAATGTCGGGTGTCATGCTAAATAACTACACTAGAGGCCATTTCTTCATAGCTAGCATGGGAGGACAAGGGAAACATTCAAGACATGGTTCCAATTCGAATACTAGCATCCCCTCTCACCTACCATTTCTCTCCCAGCAGTATGATGTATAAGTGTAACCATTTGGATGATCCCATGTACCATTACACCTGTGGCAGGCCAATTGGGTAGCTGCGAAAGATACCAAAAATAGTCATTAGTCAAAAAAGACTTCAGAAGCTGACCGCACTAAACATTATTACAACCCCTCTCCTCTCGGATCAGTCTACAGACCCCAATCTTGGATGATCTTGGATGAGTAAAAAGATAATGACAGGACGTTAGAATAGGGAATTGTGTTTACCTGTATATAAATATATACACTCACACATATCTATAGCAAACAATGCAGTCACCCTTATGTAGTTATGGTTTAGACAAATGCTCCATTGAAAAGGCTTTTCAGATTTCACCAAGACCATAAACCCTGCAACAAAATTGGCAAGGTACGGTCCACCACGCCAAACTGTGTACAGTTCTGTACAGGGGAAAAAAGTTAAGAGGAGAGTCGAAAAACAAATATTCTAAATCCAATAAATGTCATTGTTAGCTGACCCTTTGAGAGAACAGCTTACTCATACAAGAAGAATGTGTTTACTAACAGTGTTTTTTTCTACAATTTATTGTTCAGCATGATTAATCATTACTTTTTATTTCACTGCAGGCAACTAAACAGTATAATCCAATATTGTACTTAATATTGCAAATAAACATTTGTCTGTTTGAAATCCGTCTTTCAAGTTAATTACCCTAATGTAAATATGTAAAATAAACAATACATAAAAGGTAACATGTAATATGGTCCAATATGCTAAAGAGGGGTTCTGGTGATGTCATACACCAAAAAGGGTGAGAGGGCAAGTCTTCTGCAAACATCAAACAATGAGTTTGTATCTGAAATAGGATTGCCACTGCCCACTGGACTGACAGCTATGGTGTGCCTGTTTTGTCAAAAGTGCTGTCACTATTTACAGAAAACAGCAAAATGTTATGAGGCATCTGCAGGGCAAAAGGGGCTACTTTTATTTTGTAATGGATTGTGAACAGTACAAGTGTCAGATGAGGTCTTAGGCACTTGTAAATGGGTATGTGGGTATACACATTCTGCAGATTTAGCAAGTAAAAGTAAATTTAATCTGTGTATCAATGGCAGAATAGTTGCAAGCTCACCTTGAAACCTGGTTATGATTCGATAAATATGTTTACTCTGCGTAGGTGCAGAACAGGGATGTGAAGGGAGTATGGGCTAGTCTGCAGGACTAAAAGAAAGGATGAGAGGCGGACGGTCTTGCAAAATGTGCATTGTAAATATTTATTTATATAAAGAATTGATTGGTGGCCTTTATTAATCCTTGCAAAAACAGCATTCATTTGCCATTGATAAACCTTCTAAAAAAGTAATTACAAAACCCCTAGACCATTAAGATTTGGATGCTGTAAAGAAGAGATTGTACAGTTTTGCTTTAAACGGGGGTAGGGCAAGGGATGAGAGTGGCTTTGTAGACCATCCACCATTGCTGAAGCCAATTAGATGAAATGTATTGAGACAAAGAAAATACTCAAAAACGTGGTGGACTTTAAAATCCTGTCTTACTTACCCTTTCGCCAGAGCAAAGTAGCAATCTGTTGTCCTTTCTCATCATCTCCTCTGTGGTGGGCCAGGGTGGCTGCTGAAGAGGTAAAAAATGTCATGAGGCAAAACGTACTCCAAGGGCCACTTCCATTATCCACACAACACCATGCCCAGAATAAAAAAGCTTCAACAAAGTGTTTATCAGCTCCCGCGTTTTAGAAGGTGATCAAATGCGCCTTTAAATGCCAAGTTTATCAACCTTATGCAATCTCATGAATTGTATGGGAGGCATGTGCATATAAATGTAGAAATATGGATGTGGTTGAAACTAGAGAGCCAAAATATATCCAATGTGTATGTAGATCTATAGCTATTGAACTTATTTACACTTTATTTGTAGGTTGGGTAGGTAAGGGAGGAAGTGCCAGAGAATGAAATGGGGATGCTGAAAGAAGAGTGACGTCTAATCCAGCAATATGATGTGGGATATTCAAAATCAATGTAAAACTCATCTGTCTCATGTTGTCTCTAGAAAGGCATACAGGAAGCTGCAAAGTATCAAAAAATGACTTCAGCAAAGATTAAGGCCAACTCCATCCTCCACTAATGAGGCTCACATTCCCGCTCTGCCCACAGCTTTGTATGTGAGGATATAAAATTATTAATATTGTTCTATCATGTTATAAAATAAACATTAACCAAATATTGAGAATGTAAGTATATATAAATAAGTATAGAGTTGTTATTCTGCACATCTGCACTCCTTGAATATATATATATATATGTATTATGTGTATATCATCAAGTTATACACATGCACACATATATATATGTATATATTGATATGTATATTATCTACTGGCGGTCGCCAGTAGATAGTTATAGTTAGGACCGTGTTTCCATAGGAAATCCGCAACATTCTATTTGGAATAACTTTGGCGCCGGTTGACGAATCCTCGCGAAATTTTCAAAATAGGTGGGGCGCTCCGCTCCTACCCTGAAAGTCTCGGGGGGATTCGTCAAGCGGGGGCTGAGAAAAAAGGAGGTCCCAAAACGCGTTTTCCCCATGCAATTTTCCATAGGGACCTTTAGTCCAAGGTACAGCCCGAACGGCTGAACAGATTTACTTGAAATTTGTCAGAGAGGTAGTCCTCAGGTCAGGGATGTGCCTTTTGCAGGTCTGGTGTCAATCTGTTCAGTAGTTCCTGAGAAAATCAAAAGTAAAATCATATATATATGTGGGCGGAGCCTAACCACACATCTCATCCTGAGATCTGATTGGCTGTCAGCACTTCATCCAAGAAGTGTTGGCAGCCATCTTGGGACCAATATACATGATAGCACCTCATTAAAAAGCATTGCAGTTAATAGAAGGTTTTAAGACTTTAGTTACATTATAAATCATTTGTTGATTGTACCATACTCATTTTAGGAATTGTGGTATGTTCTAAGGTGATTTCACCATGTGAAAAAGCCTTCTGCTGGGATATCATGATTGAGAGAAAAATATTTTCTCATGCTTTTCCCACAGAGGTTTGGAAAGTGATCTATAAGCTAAACTGAGAGCTTATTTTCTGTAAATTCACATTATCTTTCTCAGTCATGTGAGAATGAAGTCTGACATTCTCAGTAAAACATGTACATCCAACAAGGGCAGAGACTGTCAGTTGATTCCTTTGTGTTCTACTGCAGCTTCCCAGAGTGTTCCAAAGAACAACTAGAGCGCTAACAGTCCTACTTATAATAAACGTATGGCACACCTGAAGCCATCTTGCTTGGATTAAAGTGGTAACTCTTAAAACATTTAATTTAAAAAGGAACAAAATGAGGGGGTTCATTTTTCCATAAAAAGTATGATTAGTGCTGCAGAAAGAAAAATTAGGGCACATTTTGAGTGACTTCTCAAATCCTCTTCTATTTCATTAAAAAATTCTGACATGCAGACTGAAACATGCACTTTCAATACCAGCAGCAGTTTTCCCTGGTGAGCAGTAGCTTTACTACAGTGATCTAATGAGCAAAAAGAGTGCTAACATTTTGAATTTATGGCAAATGTGTGACACATCTGAATGCCTTTGGAATCAAAGTAAAAAACTGAAAGTATTTCCTACTGAGGAGACTGCAGTAAATGAGGAAATTAGGAAACTTCATAACAAATAAGTCTGCCAAGATGGCCACCAGAGACAAAAGAGCCCAAATGTAGCCCAAATATCACCCAGATGTAGCCCAAGTATAGCCCAATGACAGAATGTCCCAGAGTGTTCTTAAAAACAACTAGAGCGCTTACTGTCTTCATTATGACAAAAGTATGGCACACCTGAAGCCATCTTGATTGGAATAAACTGGTAACACTTAAAACATTTAATTTAAAAAGGAACACAATGAGGGGGTTCATTTTGCCATAGAAATTATGATTAATGCTGAAGAAAGAAAATGAGGGCACATTTTGAGTGACTTCTCAAATCCTCTTCTATTTCATTAAAAAGTTCTGATATGCAGACTGAAACATGCCCTTTTAATACCAGGAGCAGACTTCCATGGTGAACAGTAGTTTTACTACAGTGATCTAATGAGCAACTAGAGTGCTAACATTCAGAATTTATGGCAAATGTGTGACATATCTGAATATCTTCATGATGGAATCAAAGTAAAAAACTGAAAGCATTTCCTACTGAGGAGACTGCAGTACATGAGGAAATTAGGAAACTTCATAACAAATAAATCTCCCAAGATGGCCACCGGAGACAAAAGAGCCCAAATGTAGCCCAAAATCACCCAGATGTAGCCCAAATATAGCCCAATGACAGAAGTGTGCAAAACACTTATTATTTTGTGTTTTTGCAGTGTTATATAGTGCAGACTTGTCAGGTATGGGAGTGCTTTACATGAGCATTGTTTACATCACACAAGAACAAATTCATTTTGGTTGTAGACATGGGGAGACTAAGTGATTTGACCAGAATCACAGAATGTCGAGCTGAAGCAGAAACTCCAACCTGGTTCCCCAGTTGCAAAGTCTGCAGTTCTGGAAGTAACACCACATCCTCTCCCCTAAGTGCAACATTTAATCAAGTGATCAACTAGATAAAAAAAAATAAAGGTAACAAATAATTTAAAAGTGCTTTCTCGCTATTTGAAAACTCAGAAAATGTGTCCTTATTTTAGTCTTTTAGAGCACTAACCATAATTTTGATGCCAATAAGACCCTCTCATATATGTAATTTCTAAAGGAAATGCTCTAGGTATTACAGTTTTGATTACATCAAGATGACGTCAGGCGTTCCACACTTTTGTGATAAATATAGAATGTTAGCAATCTAGTTGTTCTTTAGGATACTGTTGAGAGGCAGAGGCCAGGGGCACGGACTCTGAAAAGTGAAGGCAGGTAGGAGGGTGCAAAGGCAACAATTTAACCACACTGAGCAGGCAGGAAGGGCCGTGGCAGCACAACAGACTATAGAGGGCAGTGGAAAGGGGGGCAGGGGCAACAAACCAACAATACAGGACTTGCAAGAGAGGCTGTGGCAATGTAATAGACCATTGTGGGCAGAAGGAAGAGGCAATGGTAGTACAACCATACATGCCAACAGACCCGATTCAGCCAGGAAACGTCCAATGTTTTTAAGCTCAAATGGGCTTTATTTTATCTGTCTCCTGTCTACAATCTCCTCTTTTTCAATGTAACTCAAAGGGGAAAATCAATACCCCAGTTTTTTTTCAAAATCTCCCTCTTACCAAGTTCAAAATGTTCGCAAGATTGGTACATTGGATCATGGAAGGAAATGGGGTAGGGACATGGACTTGGATAACAGAGGACAGGAGGGACATGGAGAGGTGCACCAAACTGACCCTGCAGGGCAGGCATCAGGGTTTGCAGCAGCGCAATACACCACACAGGGCATGTGGGACGGGAGTGCAGCACAACAATACATAGAAAGCAAGAGGGAGGGGACAGGACCATGCACATGGACAACAGAGAACAGAGGGGCAAGAGGCAGGACCATAATGGACAGACAGGAGAGAAAGCTGCAGCATAACAGACAATAAAGGGCAGGAGGGATGGATCAGGGGCATTGAGGGAGTAGGGGTCTGCACATGTAAACAGAGGGCTGGGGGCAAGGGGGCAGGGCAGGAGCAGCAAGATAGCCATGGAGGTCAGGCAGGATGGGCACTAGAAGCAAGACACACCATGAAGAGCAACAGTGAGACTGTGATGGCATACACACAGACCATGGAGGGAAGGTGGGAGGGGTTCAGGGGCAGCTAACTGACCACACAGGGAAGGTGGGAGGTGCCATGGCAGGTCTGAAGACCATGCATGGCAAGTGGGAGGGTTAGTGGTAGCACAATGGCTATGATGGGCAAGAAGGAAGGTGCAGGGGCATGCACAAAGGACTATGGAGGATAGAAGGGAGGGTCAGGACCTGTGCACAGACAAGAAAGTTCAGGGGAAGGGGCCTCACAACAGACCGCATGGGGCAGGCAGGAGGAGCAGTTGCAGCACAACAGACCAGGGAGGGCAGAAGGGTGTGGCAGTACAATGGACCATGTAGGACAGGAGGAAGAGGATAGGGGCATGGCATGTGGAAAGGCAGGGTGGAGGTGGCAGGGACAGGTTACAGTCATCTGACAATGCTAGGCAGGTGGGAGGGGAGTGGCAGCTCAACAGAACACTCAGAGTAGATAGGAGTGGCAGGTCCATGGAACATGGTGGGCAAAAAGGATGGAGAAGGGGCATTCACAAAGACATCGGAGGGCAGGGGAAGGAGAATAGGGGCAGCAAGCTAAGCACAGAGTTTAAGCAGGAGGTCAATGATGGGGCATAGAATTGGGCAATGGAGGGCAGGAGGAGTGGACTGGTACATCATACTAAATTGAGGGCAGTGGCAGCACATCAGACCATGCATGGCAGGAGGGAGGAGGCTAGTCCATGGATTCACACAACAGAGGATAGGGAGGAGGGGGATGGGGCAGCAAGCTAACTGTTCAGAGAAGGCGGGTGTTAGGAACTTTATTGTTTTTAAAACGTGTGTCTGTGCGAACTACTTAAAATATGAACAAGTATGCAGCATAATCTCACTTTTATTCAGGAAGAAGAGGACGTTTGTGACTGTGACTCCGGGCTCACTTGGCAGAAACACCCCCTGACCCTCCACCCCCTATCGCAAAATGTAATGCCCGTGAAAAGGGTAGGTGAACACAGTGTTATATAGAACATAGTCCTGAGAGCACGATTGAAAATGAAAACTAGATATAGTGTATGGTATAAACTATGCACCAAAAAGTGTGATATAAGATGAACCGGGCGTGAAATATAATATGCAATACATTGTGCGCAATGACAGATTCATTGGAGAGCGTGAGATAGCACAGGCACTAGCGCGTGCTATGCGATATGCGCCTTGGAGTGTAATATGCACAGGGCAGTGTTGTGTAACCTAACTAGTCTCTAAAGTTGTAATATAAAATATGTGCTGGGGAGTGTAACGTTGCATATGCACTGTGACAAAGATATGGATCCCAGATAGTGATATGTATGGCATAGCACTGTGTGTTATAACATAGGCATCGAGGAAGGCACGTTAGATGGGGCAATATAACCCGTGCGAAGACAAGTGTGGCATGACATATTCACGGGGTGGTGTTACAGTGCACATGGGCTAGAGAGTGTCATAGCATATGCACTAGCTAGTGGAATACAACACAGAGGTGTGTGGCACTCAGCAGGCAATGGTGGGTGTACCACAGCATTGGGCTCTGCCAGGAGCGCGCTGTGACTCTCAAGTGATGTTCGTCCCCTTTCCAGAGAGTAAAATAAAAAGTATTACACATCCGGCAGTGGATGTGTGTTTTATTAACCGTGAGGGGGGTTTCTTGCATAGTTTTTGTCGAATTTTTGTCGAATCCCCTTTGAATGGCTTGGTGCGCATGTGTATTAAATGTGCCCGTCAATAGCTACCCATGTTTGTATAAATAAACGACAAGGGTGTCTACCGGGATTAGGCACGGTAGGGCATCAGACATGTCAGAGCTTCACTAGTGGTGTAAATACATTCCACGTGGATTCATTGTATGCATAGTCGCCTTTTAATGAATATCACGCAAATCGTCATGGTGATAGGTACATACGGTTTGTCCAGCATGTCCTAGGTGTGTCTATAAATATATATTTTTTTAAAATAATAAAAAACAGTGGCCGGCCCTGGGGATTGGGGTCAAAAAAATATAATTAGGAGACAGGCCCTGGGGGATGGGGTCATCAGGGCCAATAAATTAGAATAAGA
Organism: Triturus cristatus; assembly: GCF_964204655.1. Taxonomy (NCBI): domain Eukaryota; kingdom Metazoa; phylum Chordata; class Amphibia; order Caudata; family Salamandridae; genus Triturus; species Triturus cristatus. The sequence continues at coordinate 1,215,860,191 of NC_140589.1, read as the reverse complement.
AGGGGAACCACACAGCCCCCCTTCTTAAAAAATTAAAATAAATAAAAGACTGGCATCGTGCCGGAGGCCACGCCCCCTCCTTGCAGCACTCTGCAAACGCGCCCCCTGGCGAGTTGTAAGTTGGGGAATTAATTCCTCTTCAATACTGAGGGTCCCTGAGGGCCAACTAGCCCAACAGGCATCTCCAGTATACACCAGGGAGCTGCGCTGCAGACAGGTGTTCTGAGGCCAAGCCCCTTTTTACACCTCTCTGCAACGCAGCTCTGTGGCGCTTACTGGAGGTACCTAGTGGTCTAGTTTGACCCTAGGGACCCTTAGGATTCAAGGGGACTTAATCTCTCAACTTAGAACAGCCACAGGGCGCGTTTACACAGTGGTGAAGGGAGGGGACGGTGTGAGAAGTTGGCCTGATATGTAGTGCTCACTATTCTAGTGATCACTGTGTATCATTCCAAACGACCCTTATTGATGATTGGTTGTAAGTCAACCGTATAGACCAGCTATCCTAGTAGCGTGGATACGAGCAGTCTTTAGGCTAAACTCTAGAGGGCGTGTTAAGCCAGCTGTTTACCATCACATATACCCCTTGAACGTCAAGTGAAAGGACACCACACAAGTTGTTATGAAAATAAAGGATATTTATTTATAACAAGACTACCCTGGCTCTTTATGAGTCAGGGAGCTAAGCACACTACAAAACTCTTATGAAAATACTTCTGGTTGCACAATTTACACAAATGCCCGAAGGGCACGAAACCATTTACACTGCAGGTGGAATGGGAAAAGTTAGATAGTTTAAAGTTACTGATTCCGGAGGAATCCGATCAGTGTGACTAAACGAAAAAGGAACTGGACACTTGTAGAGCGAACCTACGATGGAGCACCGAGATGCTCGAGTTACCTAGCCCAGAGGCTGCGGCTGCGTGGGGTTCAGCAAGATGTCGGGAGTCCTCGTTATAGTCTCAGGAGCCTGAAAGAAGAAGTTGCTGGCAGGCGACCAGTGTTGATGTTCAGAGAGATCCAAGCCTGGATCGGTGATGAAGAAAACCTGAAAGCAGAGGGGACTCAGTTCTCAACCGCTAGCCAGCGATCGTGTGGGTACCAGGAAGGTACCGGCTGAAGTCACCTCGACCAGGTGAGTGGATGACGTCGGACTCGGCTGTTCCTCGGACCAGGAGGCGCGGCGGCGACCAGAATGGAGGGCGAGCTGTCCCACGCAGGTGTCTGCTGTCGATGATGCTGGGCCCAGAAAGGGGCAGCAGGTCTTGGCAGTGGCAAACCCACGCGGTGGAGTCAAGATGGCGTCGGGAGTGGACCAGGAGGGTCCGAGGTACTCCTCTGTTGAAGGGGAGCAAGAGCCAGTCTGGAGCACCCAGACCAGTGATGAAAACAAGCTATCGTGGTGCGTCGTGAAGAGGGCCACAAGCCGGTCGGCGAGTGGTCGGACAACGCGGTGAACAGCAAGGAGCGGAAGCGCCCCCCACGCAGATCTCGTGGATGCTGGGGAGGCAGACTTCGGTGCTGGAGCCGTTCAGGGTTAGGGCTTCTCAAACCCTAGGTGCACTCACTCGAGGGTCCCTCGGTGGGCGTGCTAGATAAGCGTCGTGCAGGTTCTGAAGATGGCCGGTCCCGCAGGTCTCGTCACACCTACGAATCTCAGCTGGGCTGATGATGTAGGTAGAGGTCAGAGATGGCAGGGAACCCGGGTCTCGTCGAGCTGGGCAGTCTTGATCCGTGGGAGAGACGTGCAGCAAACCGCAAGCGCTTAGGTGGTGCCCGCTGGTGCAGGGTGGCTACTCCTTAGCCACAAGGGAGAGTCTTCAGAAATAGTCAAGAGTTCCTTTCGTGGAAAGTAGTTCAAAATTCAGAATTATCCAATTTGGGAAGGGGACCCGCTCCCACCTTTATTCTAAGAAAAGGGGCTGGCCCGTGACTAGGTCCTACCTATGGGTGGGGCCAGGAGGGGGGTGGTTACACCCCTATCCTTTGTCCGGCTTCGCCCCAGCTCAGGGGCTGGTGTGCCCCCGAAACTGGTTTGAGCCGGGCTATGCACAGTGAGCACCGGGTTGCCACTTGCAATCACCTTCCTTTCAGCCCTGCCTACCTGGGATACACAAACCCTGTCTGGGATGGTGCTAACACCGCCCTCGACAGGAAACCCTTTGTCCAAGCTCCCCTCGCTGGAAGGTCTCCCAGCAGCAGGAGGTCAGACTTGTGTCTGGTGGCAGCATCCATTTTGTGATGCTGAGGCTTGAGTCAACTTTTAACCGGGGTTCAAGGTTCCTTCCATGTCGTGCCCCTCTAAAAGGGGGGAATGCTAACCCCGTCGCCAGAATTGGCGAGGGGTTTGTATTCCAATTCGTATGACACCTTACTCGACATGTGTAGGTGATGCGATGCCAAAGTTAGCAAATAACCGCAAGGATTATAATGCATTTTAAAGTAGTTGGCCCGCGTCACCATGGAACGGCTATTAGGACTTGGTTCCGCCAGCCATCGACGGGCCCAGCTCGCGCCAGAGCACCGTCCCACATGATTCCCCGCACTCTGCCTTCAGGATTGATAAGGCCTGCCATAGGAGTGACTGATAGGAATCCATGTGTCCATTCTAGGGTTAGGTATAGGAATACTACACCTACAGCAACGGGTGATTACACCACTTTGCCCCAGCTGTCGTGCAGCCAGTTGTGTCAGATTTGGGCGGCCATCCAGGGGTGGCATAATACATGCTGCAGCCCCTGGTAGGCCCTGGGTACACCGATGCCCTGGATACCTGTGGTATGCTGATATGGGGACTGATAAGGCGGCCCAGTTCCAGTTGGTGGATGCACCTAATGTACATGTGTTTTAATTTCGAGAGAGAACAGCTAGGCTGTGGGTCTGATTGGCAGGCCCGCAGCCGGGGAAAGTCGTAAACCAATGAAGCAAAAGCAAAAAAATCTGGGTGATCATAGGATTGCAGACCCTACTCTCCTACATGACCCCCCCCCAAACTTTGGGACAATAAGCTAACCTTGACCAGGTGAGTCTTCTTGCTCTAAGTGGAAATACCTGGAGAGCCCATCTGCATTGCCATGATCAGTGCCAGGTCTATGCTCCACTGTGAAGTCCATCCCCTGTAGGGAAATGGACCACCTAAGGAGTTTGGGGTTTTCACCCTTCATTTGATTTAGCCACAAGAGGGGCTTATGGTCGGTCTGAATCTTGAAGTGAGTGCCAAACAAGTATGGCCTCAACTTCTTCAGGGCCCAAACCACAGCAAAGGCCTCCCTCTCAATAGCTGACCAATTCTTCTCTCTGGGGGTCAGCCTCCTGCTAATAAAAGCTATGGGCTGGTCATGACCATCAAAATTCAGTTGAGATAGAACAGCTCCCACACCCAACTCCGAAGCGTCTGTTTGGACAATGAATGGTTTGGAGTAGTCTGGACTCTTTAGGATAGGTGCTGTGCACATGGCCTGCTTTAGGTCATCGAATGCCTTCTGACAGCTTGCTGTCCACTGAACTTTTTTTGGCATCTTTTTACTTGTCAGATCGTTTAGCGGGGTCACAATGGATCCATAATTTCTGACAAATTTCCGGTAATAACCAGTCAGGCCCAAGAAAGCTCGAACCTGAGTCTGGGTGGTTGGAGGAGCCCAGTCCTGGATGACCTGTATTTTGCTCTCCAATGGCTGAACCTGGCCTCCACCTACAAGGTGGCCCAGGTATACAACCTGTGTCTGCCCTATCTGGCACTTAGTGGCCTTGATAGTGAGGCCTGCCTTCTGCAGAGCCTCTAACACTTTCCTCAGGTGGACCAGGTGATCCTCCCAGGTGGAGCTAAAGACAGCGATATCGTCCAGATACGCCGCGCAGAAGTCGTCCAACCCAGTGAGAACTTGATTCACCAGCCTTTGGAAGGTGGCAGGTGCATTTTTTCAAACCAAAGGGCATTACCACGAACTGATAATGCCCACCCGGGGTAGAAAATGCTGTTTTGGGCTTGGCCTCCTCAGCTAACCTGATTTGCCAATACCCAGCTGTCAGGTCAAATGTACTTAAGTAGTTGGCCGAAGCCAACCGGTCTATAAGTTCATCTGCTCTCGGTATCGGGTGGGCGTCAGTCTTAGTGACTGCATTGAGGCCCCTGTAGTCCACGCAAAACCTCATCTCTTTCTTACCGGCCTGGGTGTGAGGTTTTGGCACGAGAACTCCTGGACTAGCCCAGGGGCTGTCCGAGGGCTCAATGACTCCCAGCTCCAACATTTTCTGCACCTCTGTCTTGATGCAGTCTCTGACATGATCAGGCTGTCGATAGATTTTACTCTTTACGGGCAGACTGTCCCCAGTGTCGACCTCATGGGTACACCAATTGGTCTGACTGGGTGTCAGAGAGAACATATGTCGAAAGGATTGAAGAACCTGTTTACAATCCTTTTGTTGATGTCCAGAGAGGCTGCCACAAAAGACAACACCATCTACTGACCCATCGTCAGGGTTCTGAGAGAGCAGGTCCGGGAGAGGGTCACTCTCCTCCTCCTGTCCCTCATCTGTGGCCATGAGCAAGCCCATGCCCTCCCTGTCGACATATGCCTTGAGCCTGTTTACATGGAGCACCCGGTGGGGGCTCCGGGGAGTTCCCAGGTCTACCAAGTAGGTGACCTCTCCCTTTTGCTCAATGATCGTGTGGGGCCCAGACCATTTGTCTTTGAGTGCTGCTGGGGCCACTGGCTCCAGCACCCACACCTTCTGTCCAGGCTGGTACACAGTCAGGACAGCCTTTTGGTCGTGCCAAGCTTTTTGTAATTCTTGGCTCGCCTCAAGGTTTTTAGATGCCTTTTCCATGTACTCAGCCATCCGCGAGCGGAGACCGAGCACATAGTCCACAATGTTTGATGCCGGCTTTTTGAGAGGTCTCTCCCATCCTTCCTTTACCAAACAAAGGGGACCCCTTACAGGATGTCCGAACAGAAGTTCAAAAGGGCAGTAGCCAACCCCCTTCTGTGGGACCTCTCTGTAGGCGAACAAGAGGCAGGGTATCAGGACATCCCATCTCCGCCGAAGCTTTTCAGGTAGTCCGTGAATCATCCCTTTGAGGGTCCTGTTGAATCTCTCAACAAGCCCATTGCATTGTGGGTGATAGGGTGTGGTGAATTTGTAGTTGACACCACACTCCTTCCACATAGCAGTCAGATATCCCGACATGAAGTTTGCACCTCTGTCTGAGACAACCTCCTTAGGGAAGCCCACTCTGGAGAACACTCCAACTAGGGCTCGTGCCACAACAGGTGCTGTAGTGGTCCTAAGGGGAATAGCTTCAGGATACCTGGTGGCGTGGTCCACCACCACCAGTATAAACTTGTGCCCTGATGCTGTCTGGGGTTCCATTGGTCCGACAATGTCGATCCCCACTCGTTCAAAGGGTACCCCCACCACCGGCAGTGGTATGAGGGGGGCCTTTGTCGTGCCACCTGACTTACCACTGGCTTGGCAAGTGACACAGGAGCAGCAAAACTCCTTCGTATCTTCGGACATGTGGGGCCAGTGAAAGTGTGGAACAATTCTGTCCCAAGTCTTATTCTGGCCTAAGTGACCTGCAAGGGGAATCTCGTGGGCCAAGGTAGGAAGAAAACCTCTCAGAGACAAGGGGATGACCAGCCTCCTGGTCGCGCCAGGTTTGGGGTCTCTTGCCTCGGAGTACAGGAGTCCATCGTCCCAGTACACCTTGTGGGTACCTGTGGCGTTCCCTGCAGCCTCAGCAGCAGCCCGCTGTCTGAGGGGTTCAAGTGAGGGGCAGTCTAACTGTGCCTTCCCCAGGTCTTCCCTGGAGGGTCCCCCTGAGCCCAGAAACTCAACCTGACCAGGTTCAAGCTCTTTTGGCTCAGTTTCCCTCAGTTCTTTAAGGTCAGCCTCCTCAGAGACTTGATCAACGACCTGGGGCAAGGGGGAAGGCGAAGCCTTACCCTTACTGCTCCTTTTCTTGGAAGGTGCCTGGTCCGTTCTTCCAGGATCCAGCACCTGTTCAGTGGGGCATCTTTTGGCCTGTGACCTGGTCACAGCAAGGACATGTGCTGGCAAGCCTAACATTTCCATGTGAGTCCTCTGCTCCACTTCTGACCATTGTGACGTTTCCAAATCATTGCCCAACAGACATTCTACAGGGAGGTCTGAACTAACCACAACCTTTTTCGGGCCACTTACCCCTCCCCAGGAGAAATCAACAACTGCCATACTGTGATTGGTAGTGACATTGCTGGCATTGGTCACTAGGTAATCGGTACCTAGCATGATCTGTCCAGGGTCCACAAAGTTAGGCGTCACCATGGTGACACTGGCACAAGTGTCCCTGTAGGCCTGAGCCACTTTTCCATTGATCAAAGGTGTCTGTCTGTATTTGCCCAAAGTATTGGGACTGGCATCAGGGGACATATCCATATCCCCTGTACAGACAAGGACGGCCTGAGTGAGCGTGCTGACTAAGTCGTCACTCCCCTCGGTACCCAAGGTTAACCCAACTAATGCCTTGGGAGGCGCACTACCACTGCTGACTGTACTAGGGGGTGCAGGTGCCTTAGGGACTGCAGTGGCAGGAGTTTGCCCTCCTTTCTTGGTGCACTCACTAAACCAGTGAGTCTTACTTTTACAGTATTGGCACCACCTTTTTGACTGGCCTTCTTGAGTCTTCTTCTTCTGGGAAGCCTGACCCCCACCATCTTTGGTTTGTTGGGGACCTGTCGAAGACTTCTGGTCATTTTGTTCATTCTTGTTACTACCCTTTTGGTCTGCTTTCTTCTGACCACCCTGGTTCTGAGTCTGGTTCTGCTTGACCCTTGTTCTGACCCATCTGTCTGCCTTCTTTCCCAATTCTTGGGGAGAGGTCAGATCCGAGTCGACAAGGTGCTGATGCAACAATTGGTTCTGACAGTTGTTTAAAATCTGTTCTCTCATGATAAGATTGTACAATCCTGTGTAATCAGTAACCTTGCTACCCAGCAACCAGCCTTCTAAAGCCTTAGTGGCACAATCCACAAAGTCAGCCCAATCCTGAGACTGAATTTTCTGGGTGTCCCTGAACAGCACCCGGTACTGCTCGGTGGTTAAGCCGAACCCATCAATCAGTGTATTCTTCAGGACTTGGTAGTTGTTCGCATCCTCAGCTCTAGTAGTGAGGAGCTTGTCTCGTCCTTTACCTTCAAAGGAGAGCCACAGTATAGCTGCCCACTGACTTTGGGGGACGCACTGGACAGTGCAGGCCCTCTCCAAAGCAGTTATCCACTTGTGGATGTCGTCCCCTTGTTTAAAGGGGGGCACTATTTTACTCAGGTGTCTGGTGTATATACCCCTGTCTTTCTCTCTAAGGAGAATGCTGCCACCAGTGGGATCTAACCCACTTAATTTCTGCTCTCGGGCTAAGGCAAGTCTTTCTTTGGCGAGGGCAAGTTCTTCCCGCTCGATCCTCAGATTGACTTCCCTCATCTTCGCTTCATGCTCCCTTCTCTGAGGGGACGTCATTCCTCTCTGAGAAGATGCCTGAGAGACATGTGTACGAACAGATCTGTTAGAGCCTCTGGAGAGAGACCTAGCTCGTCCGCTCCCAATGTTAGGCCTGCTTGAGCGTGGGCCCGGGGCTCCCCCGGTTCCATTCTCATGCCTGCTTAAGTTGGTCCTTGTAAGCCTGCTGACTACCACTGGACCTTTGTTTGCCTCGTCTCCTGATAATTCCTCCTCGTCTTCCTCGTCTGTATGGAGGTCGAGGTCTGGGTCACCAAGGGTTCCCTCTAAGGGAGGCATGTTCCCATCAGCATTGGGGGGACCTGTGTTAGAGGACCTCCTAGCATCGTACGTCTCTAAGAGACCTATCAGAAATGCGATGGTAGGGTTAGAACCCTGGTTTAGCTTCCTGGAGGCACACAGTTGTCTCATCTCCTTGAAGCTAAGAGCTGCATATGGTGACACGACCTGTGGAGGGTCACTGACCACTAAGGGAGTCTCTGCAGACTCTCCATGGACCGACATGCTTTCTAGTGAGGTGTAAGTGATCCACCTACCTACACTATTTGTTTACCTACTGATCCCTTGCTAAGAGTTGTAGTCAGGGTGTGCTAAGCCCTGTTACACTACAACAGCTGGTTCAGTAGAACTCACAGTATTCTAAGTTAAGTTATATGTACCTGGGTACTTATGTGATCTTTCACTTTGATATTCTTAGGATACGTGTGTGGTAACCAACAGCGAGCTCAAATCCCAACCGCTGCTCACCAATGTGAGAAGTTGGCCTGATATGTAGTGCTCACTATTCTAGTGATCACTGTGTATCATTCCAAACGACCCTTATTGATGATTGGTTGTAAGTCAACCGTATAGACCAGCTATCCTAGTAGCTTGGATACGAGCAGTCTTTAGGCTAAACTCTAGAGGGCGTGTTAAGCCAGCTGTTTACCATCACATATACCCCTTGAACGTCAAGTGAAAGGACACCACACAACTTGTTATGAAAATAAAGGATATTTATTTATAACAAGACTACCCTGGCTCTTTATGAGTCAGGGAGCTAAGCACACTACAAAACTCTTATGAAAATACTTCTGGTTGCACAATTTACACAAATGCCCGAAGGGCACGAAACCATTTACACTGCAGGTGGAATGGGAAAAGTTAGATAGTTTAAAGTTACTGATTCCGGAGGAATCCGATCAGTGGGACTAAACAAAAAAGGAACTGGACACTTGTAGAGCGAACCTACGATGGAGCACCGAGATGCTCGAGTTACCTAGCCCAGAGGCTGCGGCTGCGTGGGGTTCAGCAAGATGTCGGGAGTCCTCGTTATAGTCTCAGGAGCCTGAAAGAAGAAGTTGCTGGCAGGCGACCAGTGTTGATGTTCAGAGAGATCCAAGCCTGGATCGGTGATGAAGAAAACCTGAAAGCAGAGGGGACTCAGTTCTCAACCGTTAGCCAGCGATCGTGTGGGTACCAGGAAGGTACCGGCTGAAGTCATCTCGACCAGGTGAGTGGATGACGTCGGACTCGGCTGTTCCTCGGACCAGGAGGCGCAGCGGCGACCAGGATGGAGGGCGAGCTGTCCCACGCAGGTGTCTGCTGTCGATGATGCTGGGCCCAGACAGGGGCAGCAGGTCTTGGCAGTGGCAAACCCACGCGGTGGAGTCAAGATGGCGTCGGGAGTGGACCAGGAGGGTCCGAGGTACTCCTCTGTTGAAGGGGAGCAAGAGCCAGTCTGGAGCAACCAGACCAGTGATGAAAACAAGCTATCGTGGTGCGTCGTGAAGAGGGCCACAAGCCGGTCGGCGAGTGGTCGGACAACGCGGTGAACAGCAAGGAGCGGAAGGGCCCCCCACGCAGATCTCGTGGATGCTGGGGAGGCAGACTTCGGTGCTGGAGCCGTTCAGGGTTAGGGCTTCTCAAACCCTAGGTGCACTCACTCGAGGGTCCCTCGGTGGGCGTGCTAGATAAGCGTCGTGCAGATTCTGAAGATGGCCGGTCCCGCAGGTCTCGTCACACCTACGAATCTCAGCTGGGCTGATGATGTAGGTAGAGGTCAGAGATGGCAGGGAACCCGGGTCTCGTCGAGCTGGGCAGTCTTGATCCGTGGGAGAGACGTGCAGCAAACCGCAAGCGCTTAGGTGGTGCCTGCTGGTGCAGGGTGGCTACTCCTTAGCCACAAGGGAGAGTCTTCAGAAATAGTCAAGAGTTCCTTTCGTGGAAAGTAGTTCAAGATTCAGAATTATCCAATTTGGGAAGGGGACCCGCTCCCACCTTTATTCTAAGAAAAGGGGCTGGCCCGTGACTAGGTCCTACCTATGGGTGGGGCCAGGAGGGGGGTGGTTACACCCCTATCCTTTGTCCGGCTTCGCCCCAGCTCAGGGGCTGGTGTGCCCCCGAAACGGTTTGAGCCGGGCTATGCACAGTGAGCACCGGGGTGCCACTTGCAATCACCTTCCTTTCAGCCCTGCCTACCTGGGATACACAAACCCTGTCTGGGATGGTGCTAACACCGCCCTCGACAGGAAACCCTTTGTCCAAGCTCCCCTCGCTGGAAGGTCTCCCAGCAGCAGGAGGTCAGACTTGTGTCTGGTGGCAGCATCCATTTTGTGATGCTGAGGCTTGAGTCAACTTTTAACCGGGGTTCAAGGTTACTTCCATGTCGTGCCCCTCTAAAAGGGGGGAATGCTAACCCTGTCGCCAGAATTGGCGAGGGGTTCGTATTCCAATTCGTATGACACCTTACTCAACATGTGTAGGTGATGCGATGCCAAAGTTAGCAAATAACCGCAAGGATTATAATGCATTTTAAAGTAGTTGGCCCGCGTCACCATGAAACGGCTATTAGGACTTGGTTCCGCCAGCCGTCGGCGGGCCCAGCTCGCGCCAGAGCACCGTCCCACATGATTCCCCGCACTCTGCCTTCAGGATTGATAAGGCCTGCCATAGGAGTGACTGATAGAAATCCATGTGTCCATTCTAGGGTTAGGTATAGGAATACTACACCTACAGCAACGGGTGATTACACCACTTTGCCCCAGCTGTCGTGCAGCCAGTTGTGTCAGATTTGGGCGGCCATCCAGGGGTGGCATAATACATGCTGCAGCCCCTGGTAGGCCCTGGGTACACCGATGCCCTGGATACCTGTGGTATGCTGATATGGGGACTGATTAGGCGGCCCAGTTCCAATTAGTGGATGCACCTAATGTACATGTGTTTTAATTTCGAGAGAGAACAGCTAGGCTGTGGGTCTGATTGGCAGGCCCGCAACCGGGGAAAGTCGTAAACCAATGAAGCAAAAGCAAAAAAATCTGGGTGATCATAGGATTGCAGACCCTACTCTCCTACAGACGGGGCCTGAGGTGACGTGTGCAAACACGCACTATGGCACGTTTTAAATTGGGGATATAATTTTTCTTCACTACTGAGGGCCCCTGGGGGCTAACTAGCCCACCAAGTGCTTCCAGTAAGCGCCACTGAGCTGCATTGCAGAGAGGTGGTCCAGGCCGTGCCACTTTTTACACCTCTCTGCAACGCAGCTCTGTGGCACTTACTGGAGGTACCTAGTGGGCTAGTTGGACCCTAGGGACCCTCAGGATTCAAATGAACTTAATCTCCCAACTAAAAACGGACACAGGGCGTGTTTACACAGTGGTAAAGGGAGGGGACGGGGCCTGAGTTAACGTGTGCAAAAACGCCCTGTGGCATGTTTTAAGAGGTAGTTTTAATCCCCCTGCCCTATTATATACTAGGGGCTTACAGAGGAGGTCATGCTAATCACAGGGGGACCCCAACGCATAATGTTCCCTAGTGTATGTAGGTGTTTTCACTGTATTCTAAGTGTCTTTTAACATAGCACTGGCTCTAGGACTGGTTAGTCAGACTCAGTTACCACCAGTATCCGTCTGAAAAAGTTGAGGGTACAGGATGATTTTGCAACAAGGCTTCTTTCTGCTCTTCTTTTTGTTCTTTCTGAACGTTATCCTTCTTCCTGCACTTTTCTTTGTCTTTGAGGACTTCTGTTGCTTCTTTCTGCACTTCTTTTTTTTCTTTCTGTGCATTTGTTCTTCTTTCTTCACATGTCCTATCTCTGTAGGCATAGTTAGAAATTAGCATTTAAAAAACCTTTGAAATTCACAGAAAAAACCATAGGTTTCAGGCACGTTATAGTTAGGAATTAGCATTTAAAAAACCTCAGAAATTCACTGACAAAACCATAGGTTTCAGGGGTGTTATAGTTAGCTGGACTTTTCACTTGTACAAAACCATTGAAATTCCCCCGTTATAGTTAGTTCAGCTAACTATAACTCGCGCGCCCGCAATGCACTGCTGATGACGTCACATATTACATCACTCATGACATGGTCAGTGACATCACTCATGACATCACTGATGACATCTCAAATGACATAACTGATGACATCACTGATGACATCATCCTTGTGATAGAGTGGCAGACCTCCTCTTACCCTAATATAACCTTTGATACACACATTCAAAAATAGAGACTAAAATTTTCAAAACAATGGACATACCAATACCAGTTACAACAACCTCTTCAGTAATTCTAAGATCCACATACACATCCACTCATTCACCAACAGTCCTATACAGTCACTCATACATGTACTCACTCATCATATGTACTCATACACCTATACATCCTGTTACACAATGCCACTCATCCATAGAGTTACTCACACACATAGTCACTCATGCTAATAAAGAATCAAACCTACATTTACTTGCATATACAGTTATACACACACCACCACACTTACTTCTACGGAAACTTACACATACTTAGTCTTTTAAACAATCACTTATAGAAACACATACTTATTCATACAGGAACTCTTTCAATCTCTCACTCTCACATAGACTCGCATATATACACCAATAGTCACATATACTAGTTTAAAACATATGTAGTTACTCATAAAGACACAATTGAGACAGTCATTCACTCACTAACACACCCATACACACACTCATCCACCCATACAGTCCTGCACACATGCTGTGTTCAACACATACAAACAGTGAGTCACTCATTCATGCACCTATGCACTATGTAATACCCCCCCCGAACCATGCAGACACTCAGACTGATACTCAAAAAACCAACTAATAACCTATATAGACACCCATGTAGCTACTCACCAACCCATGCAGCCACTTATACACAAAGTGAGAGACTGATACAGATATTTACATATTTAAACATTACTCACTAAGCCATGTATTCACTATGATACACTTAATCAGTCAGTTACACAATCAATTTTTCAAAAACAAATCATCCATTTAGACACTTATATACCCATTTATTCTTCCATCGACCTTGAGATATACATATATAAAACATATTTAATTTTCAGAAAAACACACATTCACTGGATGATGTCATCAGTGATGTCATTTGAGATGTCATCAGTGATGTCATGAGTGATGTCACTGATCATGTCATGAGTGATGTAATATGTGACGTCATCAGCAGTGCATTGCGGGCGCGCGAGTTATAGTTAGCTGAACTAACTATAACGGGGGAATTTCAATGGTTTTGTACAAGTGAAAAGTCCAGCTAACTATAACACCCCTGAAACCTATGGTTTTTTCAGTGAATTTCTGAGGTTTTTTAAATGCTAATTCCTAACTATAACGTGCCTGAAACCTATGTTTTTTTCTGTGAATATAGATATATTTATAAATGCCTGGGTACATGGGGTACAGCGGCTAGACAAATATTCACAGAGTATGGCCCTTTCTTTTGGGTTGTGTATCCCTCTGTTCAAAATACATCAAAATACATCTTTGGAAAACTTCCCTGGGAAATAATGAAACCTTTTTAGTTTTGACGGTTTTGATGAGTCAACATCACGTCTTGGGAATCCTAGAGGTGTGATCCAAAGAGGCAGATAGAATCTAATGTCATGTGTTCACTTGCACTGGAATGTTTATCTAGAATGTGTGAAGTTGCAACAATCACTAGAGGCTTCTGAGTATGATAAACTAAATTTTTTCAAAAGACGACAGACTAGATACACATTGCATGCTGTGCCCATGTGTGTTGTTTCCTAACATGTCTCTAGTACTCCCGTAAGACTTTGGTAGTCCAGCGACATCTTATGAAGTTTTGCAGGATTCCACAAGTTTTTGGAGTGACTGGGCCTAGGTTAGCACAGCTGGAGGAGGCTTCCTATGTACAGAGGAATATTTATCATGCATTAAAAGTTACTCTGGCAGAGTAGTCCCATTTATTTTGGCAGCTTTGGGTGCTAAGCTTCAACACTGGTATGAGCTTCTTCTCTGGTACTTCAAAGCAATCTTGATTCTCGAACTTCCTACCAATCTAGTCCACGGCACATTTTTCACGTCTTTCAATACCATGTCCTGGTGTTAACATTAAGGAGTCCAAAGAGTCTGGTGGCTCTGGCAGAGGCCATCGAAGCAACTGCTTGGACTCCTGAAAACGTTGTATTTCAAATCTTGTATCATAAAAGGCATCATAATTCTCCTAGACTTATTTGCAAAATATATGTAAAAGACTCAATATTTCGACTTGTGAATGACATTAAGATGTGTGCCGTCATTAAATATGCATTTACAAAGCCAGGGAATGTCCATATTTACTTTTGCACAGTTTGTACAAGCCATCAGTCTGGGTCTACTTAAATAAGAGAAAGCTTGCTTTCTGGTGGTGATGAGATAAACAGTTGCATAGGTTTGCTTAGAATTTATACGTTATTCAGAAGATTGTGCAACAGCTGAGATTCACACAAAATCTTCCTCATACATTTTGGCTATGTGTATATAGTGCTGTGACATAAACTACGCTTTCTTGGGAAATATACATTGTAAATAGACATCTATTTAAAGAATCAATTATTAGCCTTTATTAGTCTTGATGAAACAGCATTCATTTGAAATTAACAAACATTTGGAAACGTTATTGTCAAAACTCAAAGATGTAATCACTGTTGGGTAAAATCCATTGAAGGATGAGGCAGTAAGATAAGACAATGTATGACAGAGCAGCTTGTGTAGCTAGTTCTAGAGAGGGACAGGTGGCAAGAAATTACTGGTTTTGTTGACAACACATTGATAGAAACCAAAAGATCAAAAGTACTGAGAGAAAGGAAATACTCAAACACATGGTGAAGGAAATGCTCAAACACATGGTGGCCTTTGATGTCCTGTCTCACCCTTTCGCCAGAATAAGGTAGGAGGCTTCGGCTCTCTCTCATTATTGTGTCTGTGGGGAACCACTGTGGCTGCTGTAAAGGTAAAAAGTGCATTAGACAAACATCCTTTCAGGCCCACTTTCACTATCTACACCAAACTCTCCTTCCATGACCACAATGAAAGACTCTCAACAAACTTTTCAGTGGCACCCAACTTTAAGTAGGACCATGATCATACCGAGTTTGTTACCAGCAACCTAGTTTCTAGTAAATCATGTGAAGCAGGACATGACAGTATTATTTAGCTGTAAAGTCATATCTTCAGACATGGCATCCTATATAATTTGAAAGGCTTTAAAGATCTCCAATGTCACAGCAGTGTATTTGGCTAGTTTGCCCATAGACATTCCATGAGTATAAATAGACTGCATGATGTATTTTTCTGTCAGACAAATAATACACGCAAATATGTGTAAATTGAAATAACAGCGAGGATCCATGTTCATAGTTGTTAGGATGTAAGAGAGTGGACAGGTTAATAGCCAATGGAAAGAGGTGGATCCTAGTGTAAGGAGTCAGATCTCTTAGTACCTGTTCCTTGTTTTTGATTTGAACATCTTTCTTCAGGATATTAGTCAGGTGGTAGTGAACCTCTTGCGGTTCTCCGGCAGACCCACTTGTTCTGACTCTGACGTTATCCTGGGTAAAGATGTTCAAATCAAAAACAAGGAACAGGTACTAAGAGATCTGACTCCTTACACCAAGGGTGGTGAGTACACAATAACCGCCCCCAGAATTCACAAGGTGAACCCAGCAAAGCTCCCCTTAATCTACTTTGGTCCTGACGAAAGCCTCTAGACTCTGCACGAGGCTGAAACATGTAGACCAGACCTCCTGAAGATTATTGCCAGTGCATTAGACCAATAACTAGGTCTTCACATGCACGTTCACGATTTTAATTTCCCAAAGTCAAATATCTCAAGAATAAAGGAAAAGAGTTTTGACAACCGGGTTTTTTATCTTCAAAATCACTTCTTCACTGAGCAAGAGCACACCCTCTTTTTATCTCTCTGACCACTACTGTAGAACCAGTTGGTCTTCCTCCATGGGGAGGCAAGCATTTGGACAAAAAAAAGCCCAATGATCATGCTATTACGACACACGAAGGCGGAGAACCAACATATACCGCCCGAGACTTGTGTACGTATATGAGGGTTCTCTAACGACAACCATCCACGTTAAATAAGACCCTGGTACACAGGACAAGTGGTCTATTCCCCCCCTCATTGTTGATTTTTGTACTAACCATTGGAAGCTGAATAGACCACTGCTTCTTTTCCCTCCCCCCCATTGATGTTCTGTAGTCATTACAAGACCGACAGATACCATTATGCAATAACATTTTATTGCATCCCCAACATTCAGCCCTTTAAAGAACAATAATACATCATAAAGCAATAGAATGGTCAGACAATATGTATGTCCAGGAGACAGTCATCATCCTCTTTAATTGCTGCTCCATTACAGATAAGTACTTCTGCTATTTCTTTGTCTGTTGCTACTCATTGATTGTTGTTAAACATCATATCTAGTCTTTAGTCATAGCGTGGGATTGCTGTTCCAATTTATAGTTGGTCCTGGTAAGTTTTTAGGGAATTGAGTTTAACCTTTGTTTAATATTGTGTCATTACCTGCTTGACTTGTGTCAATACCTGCTGGAAAGACCACTGGTCCTTTGAATGGGTATATTAGTGTAACACGACTGCCCAGCCTGCAACATCCAGCTTCTTGGTCCCCGATCGGCTTCTACACCGGTAGCCAGACTGCTTCTATTTCAGTGCGGGCTTTCAAGTGGTAACACCCACTTGCTCCTCAGCGCATTCACCGGCGCACAGCGATCTCACACCTTCGCTTTCCCCTGCTTTGGGAAGGGTGCGATTGCAGTAGCTGCGGATCTGCCATTGCACAAGTATTTGAATAGGAAAGAGGCCTAGACATTCTCAATTGGAGATTTGGGGCAGGTTGCCTTGCAGCGACCCATCAGCAAGAACACATTGCCAGGCAACTATGTTGAGGCTCATCTAAAAGTCCTCTTTTGTTTGACTTTGAAGTTGCTTGGCAGCACGCGCAAGCACGGCGTGTCACCAGACAACCACTCGTATTTTAAGAGTATACATTGTAACTAGCAATCAGCAGTGCTTTTTTTTCCTTTTTCCCGTAGTATAATTATGTAGATTTAGAGCCCCTCTAGAGAGCTCATTTTGTCAACCGAAGCCACAGCAGTGCCTGAGCTCCCCCTATTTGCCTGATTATGATACAGTTTTCTGGAAAGCTGAATGAAGTAGAGATTTTGGCCAACAACTTATATTTATATTGACCCTAAAGGGTACATCCCTTTAATATTGCCCACAAGTTTTATATTGTTGTCAGCCTGGTTTTAACATAAGGGATTAGAAAGGAGGCCTCCAACACCCAGGTTTACCCTGCTTTTAATCTAGTGGGGGATTCGATTAACAAATTTCTGGAGGAGGAACTTAGGTCTTTGGTGAGAGAAGCAGTTGGCGCTGCACTTGCAAAGAGGAAGAGGGACACCCTTTCAGTGGAAAAGTGCTTTTTCTTGTGTGAGGACGATTCCCCTTCTACCTCTAATACTTGTAAGAGGGGTAAGGTTTCCCAAAAGTGGAGGCATCTTGATCAGGCACAACCAATGCCTATGGCGCTGGTAGCCTGTGCACTACAATAGATGAACGAGCTCGCAGCAGCACAAAGAGAAGAGTTAGTAGATAAACATGGTTGCTCATTCAAGATTACCAGTGAAAGCAGCTGTAGTGGACTGTTTTGTTTGATCAGATTTCTCTCATTAGACTGTAGTTCGGTGTTGGCAGCTGAGAGAGCATGCCCCGGCACTACAAAAGCTTAGAGGTTTGGTTTCATTACTGGAACCTGCAATCCTGTGCATCCAATATGAGCAGCAAATGTATTCATGTTTTGAACAGCCTGAGGTTGAGGAGCTCTTGACCAAGTTAGTGGGGGGGAAATAAGGAGACTAATGGATCTGGCTGATTCTGATTTGTCTTTTTCTTCTTGATTCTTTTTCCTTATAGGTTGTTATAGAGTGGTTTATTCAGTCTCTTGGGTATGCCTTCCCTCTTTTCTTTTTTTATTTCTCTTTGCTAATGGAAGCTTTAGGTCTGCAGGGTCAGCTGACACCTAGATTTGATTTCATGAAAGTTTCAGGAGGGTTCTTTATTTATTGATTATGGCTGTGGGGGGGAAACATTTTGGGTCCTTTGGGCGGGTGTCTCGGGTGTTCTCTGGCCTGCCCTGCCCCTTTTGTTGTTTTTTCTTCATCCATCCTCGGTCTGGGGTGCTCCAGGGGGAGCGGAGTTTATGTACTCATGTCTACTGCACTGCCAGTAGTATTCTTTTGGCAAGGGGGTCGTCCACCCTTTTTATGGGCCTTGCATGGAAGGGATAGGGTTGGGGGAAAGCTGTGGGTCACTTTTGTCTTTATACTGACTTTTTCGTTGCAATTTTTGGTCAGGTTGCTGGAAAAAAATTAGGCCTTATGGTTGTGGATGGTAAAGTTGGGACTAAGAATGATTCTGTGCTGTTGTTCTCTTTAAGGGTGTGCTGGTTGTTCGATCAAGATTGTCCAGGTTTTGCCAAGGGTGTGGTCCTGACCAGCATCTTCATATTCTTTCGTGGAATATCAATGAAATGGAGCATTCAGTATGCATTAGTTGGAGGAGCCATTAAAGGCAGTTCAAATAGACCAATAAGTCTATGGAGAAAGTGCTCTGGTATTACTTCTGGTCGAATCTTTCTTTTGACCCATGAGATCAACCAATCCATGGCGGCAGATTTAAGTATTTTGGTATATGCCATTCAGAGAGATATAAGGAATGCTGGAGGGAATGAAGGGTTTTGCCTTTTTTCTTTATAGTTTAGTGGACCAATTTTTGTCAACCATTTACAAAATCCTAATCTACAGAATAGACTAGCAATTCAAATGTGTTGCTGAACAGTTCAAGAACCTTCAAAGGACCATTGTACTTTCTATGTCAGTAGGGCGATGCTCCATTGTTGGAGAAAGATGCCCACAACTGGAGAATAAGTTATATATGTTCTACTTGTTTTCCTTGTGGATTTCATTGTACTTTAATGTGTGCATGTGTATGAGTGTGCATGCGTGTGTATTAATATGTGTTTTTATTTGCACATTAATTCTGCTTATTTACATTTGCCTTTTTTTGGGTTCTTTTTCAGTAGATGAAAGAAACATGCTGCCTGAATAGCAAATGGTTAAAAAAGTATTTCTACAGCTAGAATTTATAGCATGGGGGAAAAAAACAATCTGTTGGAGGCACTGGTGTTGATGATTCTTAGCAATTTGTTACTTCCATTTGAGGATTCACATTGCCCACCCACGGTAAAATACTGTCTCTACCATAATGGTAATATTTCTTGTCAACTTGTGGTCAGACATGGTATAATGCCTTCTCCTAGTAACATGATGGCCTTGGGACAATAAATCCTGGCATGTTTTGGTCATCCGTGATCTCTGGCATTACGACAGTCCTTGGAAAATGCTGGGTATTCTTGACATATTGAAAAGTGCCATGGTCTGATGGGTCTGCCATAGAAAATGAAACCAGAATATGGCTGAGAGGTATTGGCTAAACATGTTCTTTAGGATATTCTTAAATATTTGTATTTTATGCTTGTTAAGATATCTATAACGTAGATGCTAAAGGTAGAACTAGGACTTTCCAGGTTTTGCCATGTTTTCAGAGTATCCTACTGAGTAAGATATTACCAGGACAAACATGGCATCCCATTTGTCCCCTTATATGTTACTAGGGACAGGAACGTTTAAAACAGCCAACATGGAGTTCAAGGGAAAACAGAATACTTAGAAGTTTATTGTATCCGATGCAAATTTCTATCGTTTGGGGCACTGCTGCAGGTGATATGACAATAACTATGTTGTTGAATAATCAAGCAATCAAGCCAAATATTATTTTTCAGGTAGAAAGTACTGCAAGGTCACTGGAAAAAATGTTGTTTGAAAAATGTGTCCCATAATAAGGCATTATTAGAAAGTCAAGGAAGAGGTGAATGTTGGGTGTCATGCTAAATAACTACACTAGAGGTCATTTCTTCATAGCTAGCATGGGAGGACAAGGGAAACATTCAAGACATGGTTCCAATTCAAATAATAGCATCCCCTCTCACCTACCATTTCTCTCCCAGCAGTATGATGTATAAGTGTAACCATTTGGATGATCCCATGTACCATTACACCTGTGGCAGGCCAATTGGGTAGCTGCGAAAGATACCAAAAATAGTCATTAGTCAAAAAAGACTTCAGAAGCTGACCGCACTAAACATTAATACAACCCCTCTCCTCTCGGATCAGTCTACAGACCCCAATCTTGGATGATCTTGGATGAGTAAAAAGATAATAACAGGACGTTAGAATAGGGAATTGTGTTTACCTGTATATAAATATATACACTCACACATATCTATAGCAAACAATGCAGTCACCCTTATGTAGTTATGGTTTAGACAAATGCTCCATTGAAAAGGTTTCAAATTTCAGCAAGAGCTTAAACCCTGCAACAAAATTGGCAAAATACGGTCTACCACGCCAAACTGTGTACAGTTCTGTACAGGGGAAAAAAAGTTAAGAGGAGAGTCGAAAAACGTAAATATTCTAAATCCAATAAATGTCATTGTTAGCTGACCCTTTGAGAGAACAGCTTACTCATACAAGAAGAATGTGTTTACTAACAGTGTTTTTTTTCTACAGTTTATTGTTCAGCATGATCAAGCATTACTTTTTATTTCACTGCAGGCAACTAAACAGTATATTCCAATATTGTACTTAATATTGCAAATAAACATTTGTCTGTTTGAAATCCGTCTTTCAAGTTAATTACCCTAATGTAAATATGTAAAATAAACAATACATAAAAGGTAACATGTAATATGGTCCAATATGCTAAAGAGGGGTTCTGGTGATGTCATACACCAAAAAGGGTGAGAGGGCAAGTCTTCTGCAAACATCAAACAATGAGTTTGTATCTGAAATAGGATTGCCACTGCCCACTGGACTGACAGCTATGGTGTGCCTGTTTTGTCAAAAGTGCTGTCACTATTTACAGAAAACAGCAAAATGTTATGAGGCATCTGCAGGGCAAAAGGGGCTACTTTTATTTTGTAATGGATTGTGAACAGTACAAGTGTCAGATGAGGTCTTAGGCACTTGTAAATGGGTATGTGGGTATACACATTCTGCAGATTTAGCAAGTAAAAGTAAATTTAATCTGTGTATCAATGGCAGAATAGTTGCAAGCTCACCTTGAAACCTGGTTATGATTTGATAAATATGTTTACTCTGCGTAGGTGCAGAACAGGGATGTGAAGGGAGTATGGGATAGTCTGGAGGAGTAAAAGAAAGGATGAGAGGCGGACGGTCTTGCAACATGTGCATTGTAAATATTTATTTATATAAAGAATTGATTGGTGGCCTTTATTAATCCTTGCAAAAACAGCATTCATTTGCCATTGATAAACCTTCAAAAAAAGTAATTACAAAACCCCTAGACCATTAAGATTTGGATGCTGTAAAGAAGAGATTGTACAGTTTTGCTTTAAACGGGGATAGGGCAAGGGATGAGAGTGGCTTTGTAGACCATCCACCATTGCTGAAGCCAATTAGATGAAATGTACTGAGACAAAGAAAATACTCAAAAACGTAGTGGACTTTAAAATCCTGTCTTACTTACCCTTTCGCCAGAGCAAAGTAGCAATCTGTTGTCCTTTCTCATCATCTCCTCTGTGGTGGGCCAGGGTGGCTGCTGAAGAGGTACAAAATGGCATGAGGCAAAACGTACTCCAAGGGCCACTTCCATTATCCACACAACACCATGCCCAAAATAAAAAAGCTTCATCAAAGTGTTTAGCAGCTCCCGCGTTTTAGAAGGTGATCAAATGCACCTTTAAATGCCAAGTTTATCAACCTTATGCAATCTCATGAAATGTAGGGGAGGCATGTGCATATAAATGTAGAAATATGGATGTGGTTGAAACTAGAGAGCCAAAATATATCCAATGTGTATGAAGATCTATAGCTATTGAACTTATTTACACTTTATTTGTAGGTTGGGTAGGTAAGGGAGGAAGTGCCAGAGAATGAAATGGGTATGCTGAAAGAAGAGTGACGTCTAATCCAGACATAAGGGAAAGAAGAGGAAAGGGGGAAGAATTTGCCCGAAAAGAAGCTTGGGGGACTAGTGACCTGGGCTTAATGACAATGCAACAAGTGGAGATACTAAGAAGATTGTCTAAGGTTTAGAGGTCTTATTAGTTGGTGAGAAATGTTAGGAAAGGTTTGTTTAGAGGCTGGTCAAGTTAGTTATGGATTGGAAACAGGGTGTTGGAAATAAAATTTATAGTGGATCCACTGTTAGAGAACATACATGTAGGGTACTGAAAGACCCAAATACTTTTTCACTTACCCATGCTCTTCCAGCAATATGATGTGGGATATTCAAAATCAATGTAAAACTCATCTGTCTCATGTAGTCTCTAGAAAGGCATACAGGAAGCTGCAAAGTATCAAAAAATGACTTCAGCAAAGATTAAGGCCAACTCCATCCTCCACTAATGAGTCTCACATTCCCGCTCTGCCCACAGCTTTGTATGTGAGGATATACAATTATTAATATTGTTCTACCATGTTATAAAATAAACAACCAAATATTGAGAATGTAAGTATATATAAATAAGTATAGAGTTGTTATTCTGCACATCTGCACTCCTTGAATATATATATATGTATTATGTGTATATCATCAAGTTATACACATGCACACATATATATATGTATATATTGATATGTATATATAGATATATTTATAAATGCCTGGGTACATGGGGTACAGCGGATAGACAAATATTCACAGAGTATTGCCCTTTCTTTTGGGTTGTGTATCCCTCTGTTCAAAATACATCAAAATACATCTTTGGAAAACTTCCCTGGGAAATAATGAAACCTTTTTAGTTTTGACGGTTTTGATGAGTCAACATCACGTCTTGGGAATCCTAGAGGTGTGATCTAAAGAGGCAGATAGAATCTAATGTCAGGTGTTCACTTGCACTGGAATGTTTATCTAGAATGTGTGAAGTTGCAACAGTCACTAGAGTCTTCTGAGTATGATAAACTAAATTTTTTCAAAAGACGACAGACTAGATACACATTGCATGCTGTGCTCATGTGTGTTGTTTCCTAACATGTCTCTAGTAGTCCCGTAAGACTTTGGTAGTCCAGCGACATCTTATGAAGTTTTGCAGGATTCCACAAGTTTATGGAGTGACTGGGCCTAGGTTAGCACAGCTGGAGGAGGCTTCCTATGTACAGAGGAATATTTATCATGCATTAAAAGTTACTCTGGCAGAGTAGTCCCATTTATTTTGGCAGCTTTGGGTGCTAAGCTTCAACACTGGTATGACCTTCTTCTCTGGTACTTCAAAGCAATCTTGATTCTCGAACTTCCTACCAATCTAGTCCACGGCACATTTTTCACGTCTTTCAATACCATGTCCTGGTGTTAACATTAAGGAATCCAAAGAGTCTGGTGGCTCGGGCAGAGGCCATCGAAGTAACTGCTTGGACTCCTGAAAACATTGTATTTCAAATCTTGTATCATAAAAGGCATCATAATTCTCCTAGACTTATTTGCAAAATATATGTAAAAGACTCAATATTTCCACTTGTGAATGACACTAAGATGTGTGCCGTCAGTAAATATGCATTTACAAAGCCAGGGAATGTCCATATTTACTTTTGCACAGTTTGTACAAGCCATCAGTCTGGGTCTACTTAAATAAGAGAAAGCTTGCTTTCTGGTGGTGATGAGATAAACAGTTGCATAGGTTTGCTTAGAATTTATACGTTATTCAGAAGATTGTGCAACAGCAGAGATTCACACAAAATCTTCCTCATACATTTTGGCTATGTGTATATAGTGCTGTGACATAAACTACGCTTTCTTGGGAAACATACATTGTAAATAGACATCTATTTAAAGAATCAATTATTAGCCTTTATTAGTCTTGATGAAACAGCATTCATTTGAAATTAACAAACGTTCGGAAACGTTATTGTCAAAACTCAAAGATGTAATCACTGTTGGGTAAAATCCATTGAGGATGAGGCAGTAAGATAAGACAATGTATGACAGAGCAGCTTGTGTAGCTAGTTCTAGAGAGGGACAGGTGGCAAGAAATTACTGGTTTTGTCGACAACACATTGATAGAAACCAAAAGATCAAAAGTACTGAGAAAAGGAAATACTCAAACACATGGTGAAGGAAATGCTCAAACACATGGTGGCCTTTGATGTCCTGTCTCACCCTTTCGCCAGAATAAGGTAGGAGGCTTCGGCTCTCTCTCATTATTGTGTCTGTGGGGAACCACTGTGGCTGCTGTAAAGGTAAAAAGTGCATTAGACAAACATCCTTTCAGGCCCACTTTCACTATCTAAACCAAACTCTCCTTCCATGACCACAATGAAAGACTCTCAACAAACTTTTCAGTGGCACCCAACTTTAAGTAGGACCATGATCATACCGAGTTTGTTACCAGCAAACCTAGTGTCTAGTAAATCATGTGAAGCAGGACATGACAGTATTATTTAGCTGTAAAGTCATATCTTCAGACATGGCATCCTATATAAGTTGAAAGGCTTTAAAGATTTCCAATGTCACAGCAGTGTATTTGGCTAGTTTGCCTATGGACATTCCATGGGTGTAAATAGACTGCATGAAGTATTTTTCTGTCAGACAAATAATACACGCAAATATGTGTAAAGTGAAATAACAGCGAGGATGCATGTTCATTGCTGTTAGGATGTAAGGGAGTGGACAGGTTAATAGCCAATGGAAAGAGGTGGATCCTAGTGAAATGCACTAATTCAAAGGAACAAACGTAAACTTGTAAGATTAATGAAAGTCACATAATTTTGCAGAGAAAGGTGAAGATTATCTTGACTTGTGCAGAATGAGGCACGTTTTCCTAAACATCAGCCTGGCTATTCAGTGTGTGCTATTTATTGGCACTACACTCCTTCATCTTTATACTTTTTTGTAATTACACTCTGATCTCACTGCCCATATGCGTGTTTTCACTAATGATTAAGAGTGTCCCGAGAGTTCTCATCTAGAGCTGATTCTAAGGTATTATCCACTGTTGCCCACTGCAAAGTGTGTTGACATGAGTTAATGAAATGTGCTGAGAGCATAGCACATTAATTGACTATTGTGTATGTGAGGGGATATGAGAAGGAGAACAGACAAATAAGAGCTTTTACCACTGAGCATGTGGGGAATTGATCTATTAGCACTAGACCTCCTATCTCACCACTATAGGAAGGCCAAATAGCCTATTGCAACTGCTGGCTTCCACACCTTCACTGAACATGGAACACAGGCACATAAGAATACTTATTGTGAGCATTCTACTGCCTTGGACTAGCTGATCCACTTTCAGTATTTCAGAGAGAATTATAATTATAATATTAATCAAAAAAGTGTCCATCCACTTGAACAACAGCTGAATATGAAAATCTTGAGAATTTGATACCATCCATAGAAAACCTATTTTTGGTGATATTTATTTCTAAGAACACTCTTTCACTGACTATACTAAATTCCAAAAACAACAAACATTCATACAGGGTGTACAAAAATCTTTACTTTGATGTTCCTCATATTAGTTAGACATAGATTCCCTTCAAATGTGTTGCCACGAACAACAGGCATTCACCCCATACTGCCTCTCAGCATCAATCAATCAGTAGATTTGTAAAGCACTTCTTGTCACCTGTGAGGGTATACAGTCAATGGCAGGGTCCAGTTGAGTAGACCAATAGCCAAGTCTTCAGGGACTTTCAAAATTCTGACAGAGATGGGAGTGTCCAGAGATAAAGAGGTAGCTCATTCCATGTCATCATTGCTAGGTGAGAGAAGGAGCAACCTCTGCATCTGCAATGTCAGTTGCGGGGGTGAAGGTTAGAGACGGAATCGGAGCTGAGATGTCTGGTGGGCTGATGGAAGTTCAGGTGGTGGTTGAAGAAGGCAGGTCTGCAGTTGTGTAGGGCCTTGTATGGTTGGGTTAGGAGCTTTATACCCAGCATCTTTTCTGTAGAGAGAGCCAGTTGAGTTCTTAGGAGTGATGTATTTTTATCTAGGGAGATCCAGGGCGAGTCTAGCTGCTGTGTTCTGTATTTGTCTGTAGTGGGTTTGTAGCTTGGTGGGGGTTTGAGTTAAGAGTACCTCTGTCTTGTCCGTGTTGAGCTTCAGGCCGTTGTCTTTCATCCAGCTAGCAACATCTGTAACTCAGTTGTGGAAGTTGTTCTTGGTGGTGTCTTCTGCCACGGAGAGGATGAGTCGTGTGTCATCGGTGTAGGATATGATTCCAGTCCATGGGTCTGGGTGATGCTGGACAGAGGTGTCATATAAGTGTTAAAGAGGGTGGGGATGGGCAATGATCCTACTGGTACTCCATAGATGATTTCCTTGGGTTCGAAGGAGAAGGGTAGAATTACTTTTTGCATTCTTCCGGTGAAGAGAGACGATCCATCTGAGAGCAGCTCCTTGGATGCCTCTGGTGTGCAGCCTTGTGATGAGTGTGTGGTTGGAGCCGTCTCGTAGGCTGCCGAGAGGTCTAGGAGGATCAGAGCCGCAGTCTCTCCTCAGTCAAGTAGGGCTTGGATGTCGTCAGTAGCCGTCATGAGGGCTGTCTTGGTGTTGTGGTTGCTGCTGAATCCAGATTGGGTGGAGTCGAGTATTTGGTTCCATTCCAGATGTGAGGAGAGTTGATGGTTGATGGCTTTTTCTAATACTTAGGCTGGGAATGTGTGCAGGGAGATCGGTTGTCAGTTGTGGAATTAACTAGGATCTGCCAATGGTTTCTTTATTAAGGGATTGACTTTTGCATGTTTTAGTCTTTGGGGAAGGTGGCTGTGGCAAAGGAGTTGTTAAATAAGGGAGCATGTAGGTGGCTGATGTCATTACAAGACCGACAGATACCATTATGCAATAACATTTTATTGCATCCCCAACATTCAGCCCTTTAAAGAACAATAATACATCATAAAGCAATAGAATGGTCAGACAATATGTATGTCCAGGAGACACAGTCATCATCCTCTTTTAACCCCTTGAGTGCCCCGCCCTTTCCCCTCGTCCTGGGCACAGCGCAACCGCGGCCCATGACGAGACCATCTCGTCATGGGCACTCAAGAGGTTAATTGCTGCTCCATTACAGATAAGTACTTCTTCTATTTCTTTGGCTGTTGCTACTCATTGATTGTTGTTAAACATCATATCTAGTCTTTAGTCATAGCGTGGGATTGCAGTTCCAATCTATAGTTGGTCCTGGTAAGTTTTTAGGGAATTGACTTTAACCTTTGTTTAATATTGTGTCATTACCTGCTTGACTTGTGTCAATACCTGCTGGAAAGACCACTGGTCCTTTGGATGGGTATATTAGTGTAACACGACTGCCCAGCCTGCAACATCCAGCTTCTTGGTCCCCGATCGGCTTCTACACTGGTAGCCAGACTGCTTCTATTTCAGTGCGGGCTTTCAAGTGGTAACACCCACTTGCTCCTCAGCGCATTCACCGGCGCACAGCGATCTCACACCTTCGCTTTCCCCTCCTTTGGGAAGGGTGCCATTGCAGTAGCTGCGGATCTGCCATTGCACAAGTATTTGAATAGGAAAGAGGCCTAGACATCCTCAATTGGAGATTTGGGGCAGGTTGCCTTGCAGCAACCCATCAGCAAGAACACATTGCTAGGCAACTATGTTGAGGCTCATCTAAAAGTCCACTTTTGTTTGACTTTGAAGTTGCTTGGCAGCACGCGCAAGCACGGCGTGTCACCAGACAACCACTCGTATTTTAAGAGTATACATTGTAACAAGCAATCAGCAGTGCTTTTTTTCCTTTTTCCCGTAGTATAATTATGTTGATTTAGAGCCCCTCTAGAGAGCTCATTTTGTCAACCGAAGCCACAGCAGTGCCTGAGCTCCCCCTATTTGCCTGATTATGATACAGTTTTCTGGAAAGCTGAATGAAGTAGAGATTTTGGCTAACAACTTATATTTATATTGACCCTAAAGGGTACATCCCTTTAATATTGCTCACAAGTTTTATATTGTTGTCAGCCTGGTTTTAACATAAGGGATTAGAAAGGAGGCCTCCAACACCCAGGTTTACCCTGCTTTTAATCTAGTGGGGGATTCGATGAAGAAATTTCTGGAGGAGGAACTTAGGTCTTTGGTGAGAGAAGAAGTTGGTGCTGCACTTGCAAAGAGGAAGAGGGACACCCTTTCAGAGGAAAAGTGCTTTTTCTTGTGTGAGGAGGATTCCCCTTCTACCTCTAATACTTGTAAGAGGGGTAAGGTTTCCCAAAAGTGGAGGCATCTTGATCAGGCACAACCAATGCCTATGGCGCTGGTAGCCTGTGCACTACAATAGATGAAGGAGCTCGCAGCAGCACAAAGAGAAGAGTTAGGAGATAAACAGGGTTGCTCATCCAAGATTACCAGTGAAAGCAGCTGTAGTGGACTGTTTTGTTTGATCAGATTTCTCTCATTAGACTGTAGTTCGGTGTTGGCAGCTGAGAGAGCATATCCCGGCTCTACAAAAGCTTAGAGCTTTGGTTTTATTACTGGAACCTGCAATCCTGTGCATCCAATATGAGGAGCAAATGTAACAGCCTGAGGTTGAGGAGCTCTTGACCAAGTCAGTGGGGGAAAAAAGGATCTGGCTGATTCTGTTTTGTCTTTTTCTTCTTGATTCTTTTTCCCTATAGGTTGTTATAGAGTGGTTTATTCAGTCTCTTGGGTATGCCTTCCCTCTTTTCTTTTTTTATTTCTCTTTGCTAATGGAAGCTTTAGGTCTGCAGGGTCAGCTGACACCTAGATTTGATTTCATGAAAGTTTCAGGAGGGTTCTTTATTTATTGATTATGGCTGTGGGGGGGAAACATTTTGGGTCCTTTGGGCGGGTGTCTTGGGTGTTCTCTGGCCTGCCCTGCCCCTTTTGTTCTTTTTTCCACATCCATCCTCGTTCTGGGGTGCTCCAGGGGGAGCGGAGTTTATGTACTCATGTCTACTGCACTGCTAGTAGTATTCTTTTGGCAAGGGGGTCGTCCGCCCTTTTTCTGGGCCTGGCATGGAAGGGATAGGGTTGGAGAAAAGCTGTGGGTCACTTTTGTCTTTATACTGACTTTTTCTTTGCAATTTTTGGTCAGGTTGCTGGAAAAAAAATTAGGCCTTATGGTTGTGGATGGTAAAGTTGGGACTAAGAATGATTCTGTGCTGTTGTTCTCTTTAAGGGTGTGCTGGTTGTTCGATCAAGAATGTCCAGGTTTTACCAAGGGTGTGGTCCTGACCAGCATCTTCATATTCTTTCGTGGAATATCAATGAAATGGAGCATTCAGTATGCATTAGTTGGAGAAGCCATTAAAGGCAGTTCAAATAGACCAATAAGTCTATGGAGAAAGTGCTCTGGTATTACTTCTAGTCGAATCTTTCTTTTGACCCATGAGATCAACCAATCCATGGCGGCAGATTTAAGTATTTTGTTATATGCCATTCAGAGAGATACAAGGAATGCTGGAGGGAATGAAGGGTTTTGCTTATTTTCTTTATAGTTTAGTGGACCAATTATTGTCAACCATTTACAAAATCCTAATCTACAGAATAGACGAGTAATTCAAATTTGGTGCTGAACAGTTCAAGAACCTTCAAAGGACCATTGTACTTTCTATGTCAGTAGGGCGATGCTCCATTGTTGGAGAAAGATGCCCACAACTGGAGAATAAGTTATATATTTTCTACTTGTTTTCCTTGTGGATTTCATTTTACTTTAATGTGTGCATGTGTATGAGTGTGCATGCATGTGTATTAATATGTGTTTGTATTTGCACATTAATTCTGCTTATTTACATTAGCCTTTTTTGGGGTTCTTTTTCAGTAGATGAAAGAAACATGCTGCCTGAATAGCAAATGGTTAAAAAAGTATTTCTACAGCTAGAATTTATAGCATGGGGGAAAAAAACAATCTGTTGGAGGCTCTGGTGTTGATGATTCTTAGCAATTTGTTACTTCCATTAGAGGATTCACATTGCCCAACCATGGTAAAATATTGTCTCTACCATAATGGTAATATTTCTTGTCAACTTGTGGTCAGACATGGTATAAAGCCTTCTCCTAGTAACATGATGGCCTTGGGACAATAAATCCTGGCATGTTTTGGTCATCCGTGATCTCTGGCATTACGATAGTCCTTGGAAAATGCTGGGTATTCTTGACATATTGAAAAGTGCCATGGTCTGATGGGTCTGCCATAGAAAATGAAACCAGAATATGGCTGAGAGGTATTGGCTAAACATGTTTGTCAAGGGTTCAAGAGTATTCTTCAGATGTCTTGCACGGGAACCGAGACACTAATTCCCAACTCCCCTTCAAGGATATCTCTGTGGTCCAGCTAAATATCTAGACCCTCAAATCTACCCCCAAGGGGGAAGGGAGAGTGGATAAAATAATAAACAAGAAGAGACTGGTCCTGAAACTTGTCTTCTCTCCTTCGTCTGCTTCTTCATTCAATCTGCAGTCTGCGTGGTCAACTGAGAAAATCCAGAAATCAAGCATTAAATGTATATTCTTTACACTTAACTGTATTCCAATATTCTATTCTGCTCCTATGTTCTTTACCTACCCATAGTTCCAAGTACTGTGCCTCTCCTATTATTCTTGTTACTGTCTCTCTTTCTTTTTTTTCTTTTGAAAAGGCACCCCTGGAATTCACCTGTCAACAAGATATCACTTAATGTAATTATTTCCTGATTTACCCCTATGCTTTCTTGTTCTTGGGGTAAGCCTATCTTACTTACTTGAGTGTGTGTGCCTTTACTTCTGAAGGAACTCTTCGTATATTATATCTAATTTCCTCACATGTAATAGTCTATGTCTTTTCTTAGCTGTTCTGTAATATCGTCTCTTGAGTGCTTTAACGTTCTTTTCCTTCCTTGCAGGACTATTGCTGTATATCTTATTTTCAGATAGGTATTGTTTTAAGTCTCTAACTATATACAATGATTTACAATTAGTTCTGACATATTCTAATCATTTCTTTGGGTCACTTAGCTTATATCTTCTTTCTGCCTTCTGGTTCTGTCAGCGTTGGATATTCATCGGCGAGCTGCTTTCACCAGCTGAAGTTGATTACTAGGGAAGAGGCGCCACCAACTGATACTTCAGCAAACTTCCTTTTTCTGTCAAAAACTTGGAGAGAGCCTTAACTGTTTACTCTGTTTCTGTCTACTTCCGACGGAGGTAGCGAACGAATACCGGACGAAACCCGACGAGGTAATACGCTGCACTATTCTGAGGAGCCAAAGTCTAAACCTGCGTACTTCGGAAATTCTTCGGTGAAGTGCGCGTTTGTTCCAGCGTGCGCGCCTCAAACTGCCTCTGAACACCTGTGGGGAAAAAATAAACTAGACCGCCGCGATGATTAGAACGCGGCGGCCATCTTTAGATTCTATTTCTGATTCAGCCTGGTCCAGCCATTGCCTCTGGCCCGTATTCTTCCTCCTGGCCCATGACTTCCGCCCAACACTGTGCCCACTATTGTCGAGGCACCCCTTGGAGCCCTGACAGTACCCCCCAACAAAGGAGGTCCTCTCAATCGTGGCTTTGTAGGAAATGTTTGATGAAAAGATTTTACTAATCTCGGAGCATGAACATCTGACTCCAATTCTCAAGATCGCTTCTCAGGCCCATAGCCTTTCCAGTCCACTAAGTAGTACAGTTTGCCTTTTACCTCTTTTGAATCTAAAATCTCCTTGACTTCAAATTCTACTCCAGATTCTAATGGAATGGGTCTCAGAGGCAAGTTTTTTCGCAGTTCTAGTGGGGCCTTTTTCAACAAAGACACGTGAAATACTGGATGAACCTTCAGTTTGGTGGGCAGTTTTAACCGATAGGTAACTTGAGACATCTTTTCTTCTATCCGATAAGGCCCTATAAATCTAGGTTGAAATTTTCTGTTGCCTTTTAACCTAAGGTTCCTTGTACTCAACCAAACATAATCTCCTGCCTCTAAGGGAGGGCCCTCTCGTCTTTTTTTATCTGCATTGGTCTTATATTTTCTCTTAGCCTGTTCTAAATTTTGTATGACCGTCTGGTGAACTTGTTTTAAATGAGATACTAAGTCTTTTACTGCTGGGACTAGAATATCAGTCTGCCCTATTGTGAAATTTGGATGTCGGCCATAGTTCAGGTAAAATGGGGAATAGCCTGTAGAGACATTCCTGGCATTGTTATGTGCAAACTCAGCAGCCCATAAATAATCTGCCCACTCTCCATCTTGTTTCAACAGGAACAACCTTAGGTACTGCTCTAATTCTTGGTTCACCCTCTCTGTCTGCCCATCTGTCTCTGGGTGATAACTGGTTGAATACCTGGCTTCGACTCCCAGACCTTCCAGAAAAGCTTTCCAAAAATGAGATACGAATTGTGTACCCCTATCTGAAATAACAACTCTCGGAATTCCGTGAATCTTCACTATTTGCGTACTGAAGTGTCTGGCTAATTGCTCAGCTGTGGGAACCCCTTTTAGAGCCATGAAATGTGCCATCTTAGAAAATGTGTCCACTACCACTAGGATGGTGTTGAAACCTTGACTAAGAGGTAAATCTACACGTAACTGTGTGCCATGGAAAAGGTGGTGTGGGCAAAGGTTGTAACAACCCCTTAGGAGCCTGCCGTTCTGATTTTCCCTGAGCGCAGATTTCACAGGTCTTAGCGTACTTTTCCACGTATCTGGTCATTTGTGGCCACCAATAAAGTCTTTTAACTAATTCTTCGTTCTTAGCTTCTCCTTTGTGTCCCGCTAAAAGAGCATCGTGGCACTCGTACAGCGCTTGATTTTGTAACTCTTTGGTAGGCAAATACAAGGCTCCTTTGAAATACGGCAACTGATGTTGGATCTCTCTGGCATTCAGGAAAGCCCTAAAAACTCATTTGTTTGCAAAAGCGTGGTAATGTACCTTGGAGCTCGTCACAGTAATCTGCTGAAGTGCGACGAGGCCTCCGGGTAGTTACGCGCTATATAAATATAATTTTTCATTTCATTTCATTTCTTCCAGCGCCCTCTTCGACCCAATTTTGCATTTCTTCTGGACTCATGATTTCGGTTATTTGTTCCTTCAGGTCAGTTGAGGTGGTGACGCCAATAATTCTGGTACTTGGTATTATAGTTTGATTTTCCGTGTTACTCTTTTGGTTATTGGTTCCTAGTCTGGATAAGGCATCAGCCTTCCCGTTCTGAGCCCCACGTCTGTAGGTGATTACAAAGTCGTAATCGGCAAAGTACAATGACCATTGAAGTTGTCTTGGAGTTAGTGTCTTAGCTGATTTCAGAAATTTTAAATTTCGGTGATCTGTGAAAACCGTTACTAGATGCTGAGCTCCCATGAGGTAGTGTCGCCACTCTTTAAAGGCGTCTTTAATGGCCAATAACTCCTTCTCCGTTATAGTGTAATTTACTTCAGCAGACGTCAGTTTTCTTGATCTGTAAGCAACTGGATGCAACTGGCCCGTTTCCTTGTGTCGTTGGGATAGCACTCCCCCGACTGCTAGATCGGAGGCATCAGTCTCCACATAAAATGGTTCCGAGGGATCTGCATGTAAAAGTATTGGAGCAGTGGTGAAGTCTTTCTTCAGAGATTTAAAAGCTTCTTCAGTTTCTTCTGTCCAATCAAAGTGAACTCCCTTCCTGAGTAGTTTTGTAAGAGGAAGTATTTTCCGCGAGAATTCACTTATAAACCTTCTGTAAAAATTTGCGAACCCGATAAAGCTCTGAATCTCCTTAACACTTTCGGGGGACTTCCAATCGACCACTGCCTTGATTTTCCTTTCGTCCATATTTATTCCGGTTGGTGAGAGGACAAAGCCCAAAAACTCCACCTGGGAAACGCTGAACATACATTTTTCTAGTTTTACAAACAGCTTGTTTTCTCGGATCTTCTGTAAAACTCCTCTCACTTCCCCTCGATGCTTATTCTTGTTGGATGAATAAATCAGAATATCATCAATGTACACGATTGCACACTGATTAATGTATTCATGGAGGATGTCATTAATAAAATGTTGGAAGGCAGCCGGAGCGTTGCAGAGACCATACGGCATAACTAGGTATTCAAATAGCCCAAATCTCGTTCTGAAGGCTGTCTTCCATTCATCTCCTTCACACATTCGGACCAGATGGTAAGCTCCTCTAAGGTCGAGTTTGGTATATATCTGTGCTCCTTTCACTTGATCCAATAGGACGGAAATGAGTGGAAGCGGGTACCGATTTTTCTTGGTGATCCTGTTAATCGCGCGATCATCGATACAAGTTCTCAAATCACCTTCCTTCTTTGGCACGAAAAATAGAGGCGAAGACACTGGAGATTGCGATGGCCTGATGAAACCATTTACCAGATATTTATCTAAGTATTCTTTTAAGTGACGATGTTCCTTTTCTGTTAAAGCATAAACTCGACTGCAAGGCAGATTAGAGCCCGGTTCCAAGTCTATCTTACAATCATACACCCGATGAGGTGGCAATTGTTCTGCTTACGTTTCATTGAACACATCCTCAAAATCTCGATACTCTTGTGGAATTTCTTGGGAATTGATGACGCAAACAGATACTGCAGTCGTACACAATGCATGAGCTGGATTACACCCATTGGTTTTTTCTTTCGTCTCAAAACAGCTCTTCTTGCAATACTCCGAATCCATTACTATTGTCCTGGAGCTCCAATTGATGGTTGGGTTGTGTTCTGTAAGCCAGGGTAGGCCTAAGATTAGTTGAAACTGGGGTGCGTCAATTAAATTGAATTGAATCACTTCTTGGTGTCCGTCGCTGGAAATTAGTTGCACTTGCTCCGTATGTCTCACTATGGGTCCGGAGGAGAGATTTGTTCCGTCCACCGCCCGGACGGGTTCACTCCTAAATTTTAATATTGCTCGCAACCCTACCTTGGCTGCAAATTTTAAGTGACAAAAGTTTCTGGTGGCTCCGGAATCTATCATTACCGAAACCTCTGTCAATGTTACTTGCCGAAACTTAATTACCATAGATAAGATGCAATGTGGGGCAGACGATTGCAAAGTATTCGCTACTTGATGTTCTGTTGGAGTTGATTTTTGATTTGCATCCACCGGTCCAACTCCCGCTACAGGGGGTGCTGCAAGTTTTCCGTCGGCTTGAAGGAAGTCTTTGGTTTCTTTGGACAACCCCTAACGAAGTGTCCACTGGAGCCGCAGTACATGCATAAATTGCCTGTCCTTCTCTTTTCCTTTTCCTCTTTGGTCAAAGGACCCCTTATTGTTCCTATTTGCATCGGTTCCGAAACCATTTGTCCGTCCGCCATCTTGACGCCTTCTGACCGAGCCCTGTCAAACCTTGGGGCTATTGGTTTAAAATCTCTTCTCTTTTCCCCTTTTCTCTCTCCTTGACGGAAGTCTATTTCTAAGACCAGGTCTACCAGCTCTGAAATTTCGGTGGGCCGATTTGGAATTTGCGCCAACACATCTTTGAGTTCGTCTTTTAGCCCTCTATAAAAGACTGCAGCTCTTTTACTCTCTGGCCAGTCAGTCTCCACTACTAGCTTGTTAAACTGTGCTAAGTATGCCACGAGATCTCGGTTTCCTTGTCTTAAGTCAAGTAATTCGTTATCAACTGCTTGAGAGATTCTTCGCCTGTCAAAGATCCGAAGAAATTCTTGTTTGAATGCTTCGTAATTATGCAGTAGGGGGTCATCACGTGAAACCAGGGGCATAGACCAGGACGCCGCATCACCGCTTAAGTATGACAACACGAAGGCCACTCTTGACTGCGCATCTGGGAAAATCCAAGGGCGACACATGAAGTGTAGTGAGCACTGAGTGATGAATATCTGCGCCTTTTGTGGGTCTCCGCTAAATCGCTCTGGCGGGGCTAACGGTATTACTGGGGACAGAGAATGAATCACTTGTGTTGCTATTCTACTTGGACCTTCAATGGGAGGGTCTAAAGTTTCTCGTCCTGTACTAAATGGTTGTCTTAATCTCTGAGCTAATTCTGCTGTTTCCTTCCTAGAGTTGACCACCTCCTGTCTAAGACTCTGATTTTCCTCTCTTACTGCCACCAACTCCTTCTGTATTGTCTCTAAAACTGTTCCTAAGGTTTGCAAATGTATTCCTTCAGCCATCTCTGTTCAGGTACAAGTTTTAAAATGTGGGCACTTCACTCTGTCAAGGGTTCAAGAGTATTCTTCAGATGTCTTGCACGGGAACAGAGACGCTAATTCCCAACTCCCCTTCAAGGATATCTCTGTGGTCCAGCTAAATATCTAGACCCTCAAATCTACCCCCAAGGGGGAAGGGGGAGTGGATAAAATAATAAACAAGAAGAGACTGGTCCTGAAACTTGTCTTCTCTCCTTCGTCTGCTTCTTCATTCAATCTGCAGACTGCGTGGTCAACTGAGAGAATCTAGAAATCAAGCATTAAATTTATAATCTTTACACTTAACTGTATTCCAATATTCTATTCTGCTCCTATGTTCTTTACCTACCCATAGTTCCAAGTACTGTGCCTCTCCTCTATTATTCTTGTTACTGTCTCTCTTTCTTTTTTTTCTTTTGAAAAGGCACCCCTGGAATTCACCTGTCAACAAGATATCACTTAATGTAATTATTTCCTGATTTACCCCTATGCTTTCTTGTTATTGGGGTAAGCCTATCTTACTTACTTGAGTGTGTGTGCCTTTACTTCTGAAGGAACTCTTCGTATATTATATCTAATTTCCTCACATGTAATAGTCTATGTCTTTTCTTAGCTGTTCTGTAATATCGTCTCTTGAGTGCTTTAACGTTCTTTTCCTTCCTTGCAGGACTATTGCTGTATATCTTATTTTCAGATAGGTATTGTTTTAAGTCTCTAACTATATACAATGATTTACAATTAGTTCTGACATATTCTAATCATTTCTTTGGGTCACTTAGCTTATATCTTCTTTCTTCCTTCTGGTTCTGTCAGCGATGGATATTCATCGGCGAGCTGCTTTCACCAGCTGAAGTTGATTACTAGGGAAGAGGCGCCACCAACTGATACTTCAGCAAACTTCCTTTTTCTGTCAAAAACTTGGAGAGAGCCTCAACTGTTTACTCTGTTTCTGTCTACTTCCGACGGAGGTAGCGAACGAATACCGTACGAAACCCGACGAGGTAATACTCTGCACTATTCTGAGGAGCCAAAGTCTAAACCTGCGTACTTCGGAAATTCTTCGGTGAAGTGCGCGTTTGTTCCAGTGCGCGCGCCTCAAACTGCCTCTGAACACCTGTGGGGAAAAAATAAACAAGACTGCCGCGATGATTAGAACGCGGCGGCCATCTTTAGATTCCATTTCTGATTCAGCCTGGTCCAGCCATTGCCTCTGGCCCGTATTCTTCCTCCTGGCCCATGACTTCCGCCCAACACTGTGCCCACTATTGTCGAGGCACACCTTGGAGCCCTGACAATGTTCTTTAGGATATTCTTAAATATTTGTATTTTATGTTTGTTAAGATATCTATAATGTAGATGCTAAAGGTAGAACTAGGACTTTCCAGGTATTGCCATGTTTTCAGAGTATCCTAGAGAGTAAGATATTACCAGGACAAACATGGCATCCCATTTGTCCCCTTATATGTTACTAGGGACAGGAACGTTTAAAACAGCCAACATGGAGTTCAAGGGAAAACAGAATACTTAGAAGTTTATCGTATCCAATGCAAATTTCTATCATTTGGGGCACTGCTGCAGGTGATATGACAATAACTATGTTGTTGAATAATCAAGCAATCAAGCCAAATATTATTTTTCAGGTAGAAAGTACTGCAATGTCACTGGAAAAAATGTTGTTTGAAAAATGTGTCCCATAATAAGGCATTATTAGAAAGACAAGGAAGAGGTGAATGTTGGGTGTCATGCTAAATAACTACACTAGAGGCCATTTCTTCATAGCTAGCATGGGAGGACAAGGGAAACATTCAAGACATGGTTTCAATTCAAATACTAGCATCCCCTCTCACCTACCATTTCTCTCCCAGCAGTATGATGT
This sequence comes from Triturus cristatus, assembly GCF_964204655.1. Taxonomy (NCBI): domain Eukaryota; kingdom Metazoa; phylum Chordata; class Amphibia; order Caudata; family Salamandridae; genus Triturus; species Triturus cristatus. Next base: position 1,215,822,309 of record NC_140589.1, on the reverse strand, counting down.
ATAAGTGTAACCATTTGGATGATCCCATGTACCATTACACCTGTGGCAGGCCAATTGGGTAGCTGCAAAAGATACCAAAAATAGTCATTAGTCAAAAAAGACTTCAGAAGCTGACCGCACTAAATATTATTACAACCCCTCTCATCTCGGATCAATCTACAGACCCCAATCTTGGATGATCTTGGATGAGTAAAAAGATAATAACAGTAAGCCTGGGCGAAGCACTACGCTACGCTCGCGTAGTTTGCGAAGTTCGAGCTGCTTCGCACTACGCGAACTGCACGTAGCACAGTGCGAACACGCGTAGCGTAGTGTTGCGTAGTGCTGCGGTCATTTTTTGCTTGCTCGCGGTCCTCAACGTCAAGTTGGCGATCGCAAGCATGGAAAATAAACCTCCCGGCGAGATTCCCAACGCGAGGAGGTCAGGTTTCTCATTGCGAGTGGTCGCGTATGCTCGCGATGAGAAACTACCAGTTCGCGTTGAGAAAGCTGAAGCTCGAGTAAAAATCTACTCGAGCAGCAGAAAACTACAGCTCGCACTGTGCAAGATGCCATTTTCAATGATTGCACAGTGCCGGTTGCTTGTCCGCACTGTGCAATCATTGAAAACGACATCTGGCACAGTGCGAACAAGGTACTACGCAGTTCGCGAAGTGCTACGCGTAGCTCGCGTAGTGCGAACTTCACTTTGCGTAGCTTCGCGAAGTATCACTTCGCGAAGCTAATAACAGGCCTAATAACAGGACGTTAGAATAGGGAATTGTGTTTACCTGTATATAAATATATACACTCACACATATCTATAGCAAACAATGCAGTCACCATTATGTAGTTATGGTTTAGACAAATGCTCCATTGAAAAAGGCTTTTCAGATTTCACCAAGAGCTTAAACCCTGCAACAAAATTGGCAAGGTACGGTCCACCACGCCAAACTGTGTACAGTTCTGTACAGGGGAAAAAAGTTAAGAGAAGAGTCGAAAAACGTAAATATTCTAAATCCAATAAATGCCATTGTTAGCTGACCCTTTGGGAGAACAGCTTACTCATACAAGAAGAATGTGTTTACTAACAGTGTTTTTTTTCTACAATTTATTGTTCAGCATGATCAAGCATTACTTTTTATTTCACTGCAGGCAACTAAACAGTATAATCCAATATTGTACTTAATATTGCAAATAAACATTTGTCTGTTTGAAATCCTTCTTTCAAGTTAATTACCCCCAATGTAAATATGTAAAATAAACAATACATAAAAGGTAACATGTAATATGGTCCAATATGCTAAAGAGGGGTTCTGGTGATGTCATACACCAAAAAGGGTGAGAGGGCAAGTCCTCTGTAAACATCAAACAATGTGTTTGTATCTGAAATAGGATTGCCACTGCCCACTGGACTGACAGCTATGGTGTGCCTGTTTTGTCAAAAGTGCTGTCACTATTTACAGAAAACAGCAAAATGTTATGAGGCATCTGCAGGGCAAAAGGGGCTACTTTTATTTTGTAATGGATTGTGAACAGTACAAGTGTCATATGAGGTCTTAGGCACTTGTAAATGGGTATGTGGGTATACACATTCTGCAGATTTAGCAAGTAAAAGTAAATTTAATCTGTGTATCAATGGCAGAATAGTTGCAAGCTCACCTTGAAACCTGGTTATGATTTGATAAATATATTTACTCTGCGTAGGTGCAGAACAGGGATGTGAAGGGAGTATGGGATAGTCTGGAGGAGTAAAAGAAAGGATGAGAGGCGGACGGTCTTGCAAAATGTGCATTGTAAATATTTATTTATATAAAGAATTGATTGGTGGCCTTTATTAATCCTTGCAAAAACAGCATTCATTTGCCATTGATAAACCTTCAAAAAAAGTAATTACAAAACCCCTAGACCATTAAGATTTGGATGCTGTAAAGAAGAGATTGTACAGTTTTGCTTTAAACGGGGATAGGGCAAAGGATGAGAGTGGCTTTGTAGACCATCCACCATTGCAGAAGCCAATTAGATGAAATGTATTGAGACAAAGAAAATACTCAAAAACGTGGTGGACTTTAAAATCCTGTCTTACTTACCCTTTCGCCAGAGCAAAGTAGCAATCTGTTGTCCTTTCTCATCATCTCCTCTGTGGTGGGCCAGGGTGGCTGCTGAAGAGGTAAAAAATGGCATGAGGCAAAACGTACTCCAAGGGCCACTTCCATTATCCACACAACACCATGCCCAAAATAAAAAAGCTTCATCAAAGTGTTTATCAGCTCCCGCGTTTTAAAAGGTGATCAAATGCGCCTTTAAATGCCAAGTTTATCAACCTTATGCAATCTCATGAATTGTATGGGAGGCATGTGCATATAAATGTAGAAATATGGATGTGGTTGAAACTAGAGAGCCAAAATATATCCAATGTGTATGAAGATCTATAGCTATTGAACTTATTTACACTTTATTTGTAGGTTGGGTAGGTAAGGGAGGAAGTGCCAGAGAATGAAATGGGGATGCTGAAAGAAGAGTGACATCTAATCCAGACATAAGGGAAAGAAGAGAAAAGGGGGAAGAATTTGCCCGAAAAGAAGCTTAGGGGACTAGTGACGTGGGCTTAATCACAATGCAACAAGTGGAGATACTAAGAAGATTGTCTAAGGTTTAGAGGTCTTATTAGTTGGTGAGAAATGCTAGGAAAGGTTTGTTTAGAGGCTGGTCAAGTTAGTTATGGATTGGGAACAGGGTGTTGGAAATAAAATTTATAGTGGATCCACTGTTAGAGAACATACATGTAGGGTACTGAAAGACCCAAATACTTTTTCACTTACCCATGCTCTTCCAGCAATATGATGTGGGATGTTCAAAATCAATGTAAAACTCATCTGTCTCATGTAGTCTCTAGAAAGGCATACAGGAAGCTGCAAAGTATCAAAAAATGACTTCAGCAAAGATTAAGGCCAACTCCATCCTCCACTAATGAGGCTCACATTCCCGTTCTGCCCACAGCTTTGTATGTGAGGATATAAAATTATTAATATTGTTCTACCATGTTATAAAATAAACATTAACCAAATATTGAGAATGTAAGTATATATAAATAAGTATAGAGTTGTTATTCTGCTCATCTGCAGTCCTTGAATATATATATATGTATTATGTGTATATCTTCAAGTTATACACATGCACACATATATATATGTATATATTGATATGTATATATAGATATATTTATAAATGCCTGGGTACATGGGGTACAGCGGCTAGACAAATATTCACAGAGTATGGCCCTTTCTTTTGGGTTGTGTATCCCCCTGTTAAAAATACATCAAAATGCATCTTTGGAAAACTTCCCTGGGAAATAATTAAACCTTTTTAGTTTTGACGGTTTTGATGAGTCAACATCACGTCTTGGGAATCCTAGAGGTGTGATCTAAAGAGGCAGATAGAATCTAATGTCAGGTGTTCACTTGCACTGGAATGTTTATCTAGAATGTGTGAAGTTGCAACAGTCACTAGAGTCTTCTGAGTATGATAAACTAAATGTTTTCAAAAGACGACAGAATAGATACACATTGCATGCTGTGTTGTTTCCTAACATGTCTCTAGTACTCCCGTAAGACTTTGGTAGTCCAGCGACATCTTATGAAGTTTGCAGGATTCCACAAGTTCATGGAGTGACTGGGCCTAGGTCAGCACAGCTGGAGAAGGCTTCCTATGTACAGAGGAATATTTATCATGCATTAAAAATTACTCTGGCAGAGTAGTCCCATTTATTTTGGCAGCTTTGTGTGCTAAGCTTCAACACTGGTATGAGCTTCTTCTCTGGTACTTCAAAGCAATCTTGATTCTCGAACTTCCTACCAATCTAGTACACGGCACATTTTCACGTCTTTCAATACCATGTCCGGGTGTTAACAATAAGGAGTCCAAAGAGTCTGGTGGCTCTGGCAGAGGCCATCGAAGTAACTGCTTGGACTCCTGAAAACGTTGTATTTCAAATCTTGTATCATAAAAGGAATCATAATTCTCCTAGACTTATTTGCAAAATATATGTAAAAGACTCAATATTTCCACTTGTGAATGACATTAAGATGTGTGCCGTCATTAAATATGCATTTACAAAGCCAGGGAATGTCCATATTTACTTTTGAACAGTTTGTACAAGCCATCAGTCTGGGACTACTTAAATAAGAGAAAGCTTGCTTTCTGGTGGTGATGAGATAAACAGTTTCAAAGGTTTGCTTAGAATTTATACGGTATTCAGAAGATTGTGCAACAGCAGTGATTCACACAAAATCTTCCTCATACATTTTGGCTTTGTGTATATAGTGCTGTGACATAAACTACACTTTCTTGGGAAATATACATTGTAAATAGACATCTATTTAAAGAATCAATTATTAGCCTTTATTAGTCTTGATGAAACAGCATTCATTTGAAATTAACAAACGTTCGGAAACGTTATTGTCAAAACTCAAAGATGTAATCACTGTTGGGGAAAATCCATTGAAGGATGAGGCAGTAAGATAAGACAATGTATGACAGAGCAGCTTGTGTAGCTAGTTCTAGAGAGGGACATGTGGCAAGAAATTACTGGTTTTGTCGACAACACATTGATAGAAACCAAAAGATCAAAAGTACTGAGAGAAAGGAAATACTCAAACACATGGTGAAGGAAATGCTCAAACACATGGTGGGCTTTGATGTCCTGTCTCACCCTTTCGCCAGAATAAGGTAGGAGGCTTCGGCTCTCTCTCATTATTGTGTCTGTGGGGAACCACTGTGGCTGCTGTAAAGGTAAAAAGTGCATTAGACAAACATCCTTTCAGGCCCACTTTCACTATCTACACCAAACTCTCCTTCCATGACCACAATGAAAGACTCTCAACAAACTTTTCAGTGGCACCCAACTTTAAGTAGGACCATGATCATGCCGAGTTTGTTACCAGCAACCTAGTTTCTAGTAAATCACGTGAAGCAGGACATGACAGTATTATTTAGCTGTAAAGTCATATCTTCAGCCATGGTATCCTATATAAGTTGAAAGGCTTTAAAGATCTCCAATGTCAGAGCAGTGTATTTGGCTAGTTTGTCTATAGACATTCCATGAGTATAACTAGACTGCATGAAGTATTTTTCTGTCAGACAAATAATACACGCAAATATGTGTAAAGTGAAATAACAGCGAGGATGCATGTTCATAGTTGTTAGGATGTAAGGGAGTGGACAGGTTAATAGCCAATGGAAAGAGGTGGATCCTAGTGAAATGCACTAATTCAAAAGAACAAACGTAAACTTGTAAGATTAATGAAAGTCACATAATTTTGCAGAGAAAGGTGAAGATTATCTTGATTTGTGCAGAAGGAGGCACGTTCTCCTAAACATCAGCCTGGCTATTCAGTGTGTGCTATTTATTGGCACTACACTCCTTCATCTTTATACTTTTTTGTAATTACACTCTGATCTCACTGCCCATATGCGTGTTTTCACTAATGATTAAGAGTGTCCCGAGAGTTCTCATCTAGAGCTGATTTTAAGGTATTATCCACTGTTGCCCACGGCAAAGTGTGTTGACATGAGTTAATGAAATGTGCTGAGAGCATAGCACATTAATTGAGTATTGTGTATGTGAGGGGATATGACAAGGAGAACGGGCAAATAAGAGGCAAATAAGAGCTTTTTACCACTGAGCATGTGGGGAATTCATCTATTAGCACTAGACCTCCTATCTCACTACTATAGGAAGGCCAAATAGCCTATTGCAACTGCTGGCTTCCACACCTTCACTGAACATGGAACACAGGCAAATAAGAATACTTATTGTGACCATTCTACTGCCTTGGACTAGCTGATCCACTTTCAGTATTTCAGAGAGAATTATAATTATAATATTAATCAAAAAAGTGTCCATCCACTTGAACAACAGCTGAATATGAAAATCTTGAGAATTTGATACCATCCATAGAAAACATATTTTTGGTGATGTTTATTTCTAAGAACACTCTTTCACTGACTACTTACTAAATAACAAAAACAACAAACATTCATACAGGGTGTACAAAATCTTTACTTTGATGTTCCTCATATTAGTTAGACATAGATTCCCTTCAAATATGTTGCCACGAACAACAGGCATTCACTCCATACTGCCTCTCAGCATCAATCAATCAGTAGATTTGTAAAGCACTTCTTGTCACCTGTGAGGGTATACAGTCAATGGCAGGGTCCAGTTGAGTAGACCAATAGCCAAGTCTTCAGGGACTTTCAAAACTCTGACAGAGATGGGAGTGTCCAGAGATAAAGAGGTAGCTCATTCCATGTCATCATTGCTAGGTGAGAGAAGGAGCAACCTCTGCATCTGCAATGTCAGTTGGGGGGGTGAAGGTTAGAGACGGAAGCGGAGATGAGATGTCTGGTGGGCTGATGGAAGTTCAGGTGGTGGTTGAAGAAGGCAGGTCTGCAGTTGTGTCGGGCCTTGTATGGTTGGGTAAGGAGCTTGATACCCAGCATCTGTTCTGTAGAGAGAGCCAGTTGAGTTCTTAGGGGTGATGTATTTTTATCTAGGGAGATCCAGGGCGAGTCTAGCTGCTGTGTTCTGTATTTGTCTGTAGTGGGTTTGTAGCTTGGTGGGGGTTTGAGTTAAGAGTACCTCTGTCTTGTCCGTGTTGAGCTTCAGGCCGTTGTCTTTCATCCAGCTAGCAACATCTGTAACGCAGTTGTGGAAGTTGGTCTTGGTGGTGTCTTCTGCCACGGAGAGGATGAGTTGTGTGTCATCGGTGTAGGATATGATTCCAGTCCATGGGTCTGGGTGATGCTGGACAGAGGTGTCATATAAGTGTTAAAGAGGGTGGGGATGGGTAATGACCTACAGGTACTCCAGAGATGATTTCCTTGGGTTCGAAGGAGAAGGGTAGAATTAATTTTTGCATTCTTCCGGTGAAGAGAGACGATCCATCTGAGAGCAGCTCCTTGGATGCCTCTGGTGTGCAGCCTTGTGATGAGTGTGTGGTTGGACCCGTCTCGTAGGCTGCCGAGAGATCTAGGAGGATCAGAGCCGCAGTCTCTCATCAGTCAAGTAGGGCTTGGATGTCGTCAGTAGCCGCCATGAGGGCTGTCTTGGTGTTGTGGTTGCTGCTGAATCCAGATTGGGTGGAGTCGAGTATTTGGTTCCATTCCAGATGTGAGGAGAGTTGATGGTTGATGGCTTTTTCTAATACTTAGGCTGGGAATGTGTGCAGGGAGATCGGTTGTCAGTTGTGGAATTAACTAGGATCTGCCAATGGTTTCTTTATTAGGGGGTTGACTTTTGCATGTTTTTAGTCTTTGGGGAAGGTGGCTGTGGCAAAGGAGTTGTTAAATAAGGGAGCATGTAGGTGGCTGATGTCATTACAAGACCGACAGATACCATTATGCAATAAAATGTTATTGCATCCCCAACATTAAGCCCTTTAAAGAACAATAATACATCATAAAGCAATAGAATGGTCAGACAATATGTATGTCCAGGAGACACAGTCATCATCCTCTTTTAATTGCTGCTCCATTACAGATAAGTACTTCTGCTATTTCTTTGGCTGTTGCTACTCATTGATTGTTGTTAAACATCATATCTAGTCTTTAGTCATAGCGTGGGATTGCCGTTCCAATTTATAGTTGGTCCTGGTAAGTTTTTAGGGAATTGACTTTAACCTTTGTTTTAATATTGTGTCATTACCTGCTTGGCTTGTGTCAATACCTGCTGGAAAGACCACTGGTCCTTTGGATGGGTATATTAGTGTAACACAACTGCCCAGCCTGCAACATCCAGCTTCTTGGTCCCCGATCGGCTTCTACACCGGTAGCCAGACTGCTTCTATTTCAGTGCGGGCTTTCAAGTGGTAACACCCACTTGCTCCTCAGCGTATTCACCGGCGCATAGCGATCTCACACCTTCGCTTTCCCCTGCTTTGGGAAGGATGCGATTGCAGTAGCTGCGGATCTGCCATTGCACAAGTATTTGAATAGGAAAGAGGCCTAGACATTCTCAATTGGAGATTTGGGGCAGGTTGGCTTGCAGCGACCCATCAGCAAGAACACATTGCCAGGCAACTATGTTGAGGCTCATCTAAAAGTCCTCTTTTGTTTGACTTTGAAGTTGCTTGGCAGCACGCGCAAGCACGGCGTGTCACCAGACAACCACTCGTATTTTAAGAGTATACATTGTAACAAGCAATCAGCAGTGCTTTTTTTCCTTTTTCCCGTAGTATAATTATGTTGATTTAGAGCCCCTCTAGAGAGCTCATTTTGTCAACCGAAGCCACAGCAGTGCCTGAGCTCCCCCTATTTGCCTGATTATGATACAGTTTTCTGGAAAGCTGAATGAAGTAGAGATTTTGGCTAACAACTTATATTTATATTGACCCTAAAGGGTACATCCCTTTAATATTGCCCACAAGTTTTATATTGTTGTCAGCCTGGTTTTAACATAAGGGATTAGAAAGGAGGCCTCCAACACCCAGGTTTACCCTGCTTTTAATCTAGTGGGGGATTCGATTAAGAAATTTCTGGAGGAGGAACTTAGGTCTTTGGTGAGAGAAGCAGTTGGCGCTGCACTTGCAAAGAGGAAGAGGGACACCCTTTCAGTGGAAAAGTGCTTTTTCTTGTGTGAGGACGTTTCCCCTTCTACCTCTAATACTTGTAAGAGGGGTAAGGTTTCCCAGAAGTGGAGGCATCTTGATCAGGCACAACCAATGCCTATGGCGCCGGTAGCCTGTGCACTACAATAGATGAAGGAGCTCGCAGCAGCACAAAGAGAAGAGTTAGGAGATAAATAGGGTTGCTCATCCAAGATTACCAGTGAAAGCAGCTATAGTGGACTGTTTTGTTTGATCAGATTTGTCTCATTAGACTGTAGTTCGGCGTTGGCAGCTGAGAGAGCATATTCCCGTAGTCCTGCTACTAGCCAGGAGTACCTATTCCTCTCTGACACGAGCAGTACTCCTTATTCTTCCTATTTGTATCCTTTCTCCCTTTTATGTGGGTCCTAGTGACAAGTACTCCAAACGGTTGTCATCGCTTATTCCAGAGACCACCTTCCTGAGTTATGCTCATAGTACCCTGGTGGTGTTTCAGCTAGTATCCCTTCCCATTCTGTCCTTATCCTCGCCAATTGTGTCCAGTCTCTCCCTGGGTGTTGCGTGAACCACTGTGTGGATACTGCACGACAGAAACACGGTAAAGGCGCATCGCGCCACATTATCTTACATATTGTTTGTTATGTAAATGAATAATACACAGGGGGGTATTTCAGTTTGTTCTGAAGTTGTGTCTTCCCTATTTCTGTAGCCTATCATCTCCTATCACTACAGTGGTCACCAGGCAAACGGAACCTAGGGAGTCACTTCATCTATGCTAGTACTGGGGGTACGTTATTAACAGATGTAGAAGTATAGTGTGGGGGCCGAGTCTTATCTCATTTTAACCGTGTGCTCTCCTTTATATAGAATATTACAGTGTACCAGTGACGTCTTCACAGTACAAGAGTATAACGAGCAACTCATGGGTAGGTAGGACAAGAGACAAAGTAAACGTAGGGAGTTGGAAGTGTGTCACAGTATTTACATAACACTTGTTTTACAGGGTCTGTGCCTGGTGTATATCTCCTTCTCTGTGGAACCAGACGTTGATGACCCATTGAAGTACAACCCTCCTTCCCTTGTTTTGTTTCCCTGTTTTCCCTGGCTAGTCTTCTGAGTCTCTAGTGTCTGATAGAGTCGGAAGACAGCTGGGGAAGGCTGAGGACTCGCTTCAGGTTTTTGGCACTCCTGCGGAACAGCAGTCAACCGTTACAGAACGCTAAGCCCTAGTGGTTTGTTCTGCCCGAGTGCCATGGACCTGGGAGCTGTCTCCCTAGCCGATGTAGCCGGCATGATAGGGAATCTACAGTTAGAAACGCAGGCCTTGGCGGCGAGAGTAGATGCTCTTTAACATCATCACGTTGGAGCGGCCCCAGGAGGTAGTGCTGATGTTACGCCACCGATCATACAAGTCACCACTCCTCCTTCCATTCCTTTAGCGCCGCCAGAGAGGTTTTCGGGGGATGCTGCGCGTTGCGCCGCATTTCTTAGCCAGTGCCAATTACATTATTCTTGTAAAAGCATGTGTTTCCCCTCTGATCAATCCCGGGTAGCTTTCATGATTTCATATTTGAGTGGTCCTGCAGCAGATTGGGCCATCCCCTTGGTAGACAGAAATGACCCCTTGCTGCATGATCACTCCGCCTTTAAAAGGGAATTCCGTAAATTGGTTGATCGACACACTTACACTCATTCGGCTGATACCGAGTTGCTTGCTCTCAAACAGGGCTCTCATGACTTAGTCCAATACATTACAGCCTTCCGTAGATTGGTGGTGGAAGCTAATTGGCCAGAGGAAAAGCGAAGCACTCTTTTTTACAGGGGACTACGCGATGACTTAAAGGATGCCCTGTCACAGATTGTAGACCTACCTGAGGCATGTGGGGAACTCATAGATTTAGTAGTGAAAATAGAACATAGACTACAAGAGCGAAGGCAGGAAAAGGGAAGAGGAGAACACCGGTATGTGCCTTCTAAGGAAAAGAAGAGCGAACCTCCTAGAGTGGCAGACGAGAGTGAACCCATGCAAATAGGGGTGTTAAAGGGTCCCTTGACACCAGAAGAGAGACAAAGAAGACGCACTAATAGACTTTGTTTATATTGTGGCAAAGCCGGCCATTTTTTGAGGACCTGTCGGGTTAAACCAAATCAGTCGGAGAAGACGGGAAACTAGGGAGCCCGGGGCCCTGTGAGGCAAGGATCCCGGGTGGTTCAGATGGTTTTGTCTCTTCTGTTCAACCTATTAGGACCATCACACATCTCTATGTCTCTGCATTGCTCTCCTACGCACAGACAGGGCTACAGGTGGCCATAATGATAGATTCCGGTGCATCAGGGAATTACATGGACGTCGAGTGGGCGAGAGAAAATCTGATACCCTGTAGAAAGAAAGATGCAGTAAACCGAGTTACCACCATAGACGGTCGTCCCCTTGTCTCAGGGCCAGTAACCCATCAAACAAACAAACTACACATGACTATAGATCCTGACCATTATGAAGACATTGAGTTTGACCTCATTTGTTCTCCACAAATTCCAGTGCTATTAGGCATACCATGGTTAAAACTGCACAATCCTGTAATAGACCGGGAGAAATCCACTCTTATGTTTCGTCCTCCTATGGAACAAAAGGCAGTGCTTGCAAGCACACGTGTTGACGTGGAGGAGACTGGAATCGATGCCCTTCCTGAGTTGCCCTCCCATTACCAGGATTTAGCTACAGTGTTTGATCCCAAAGAGGCGGAAGTCCTACCCCCACATCGGGTATATGACTGCCGTATTGATTTGGAGACAGGAGCCCGAATACCCTGTAGTAGGGTGTATTCCCTTACAGAAAAAGAAAACACCTATCTAAGAGAATACCTGGATACCATGTTGAAAAAGGGATTCATCCGGCCCTCAAGCTCTCCTGCCTCTTCGTCATTATTTTTCATACCCAAACGCGAGGGAGGTCTCCGCTGCTGTATAGATTACAGAAAATTGAACATGGTCACCATTAAGAATAGGTACCCTCTACCCTTGATTGCCTCCCTCCTTGACAGAGTACGTGGGGCCCAGTACTTTACGAAACCGGATCTGCGGGGTGCCTACCATCTGGTACGCGTCAAGGAGGGAGATGAGTGGAAAACAGCATTTTGCACAAAGTATGGATTATTCGAATATCTTGTGATGCCTTTTGGGCTTTGTAATGCTCCTGCAGCGTTTCAGTTTTTCATCAATGAGGTACTGCGAGATATGCTTGACAAATATGTAATTGCGTACATTGATGATCTATTGATCTTTTCCACAACTAAGTCAGAACATGTTCTCCACGTGCGAAAGGTGTTGGAACGCCTTTGTGATAACCAATTATATTGTAAGTTGGAGAAACGCACATTTCACACACAAGAGGTGCCATTTTTAGGTTTTGTTGTTTCCCCATGGGGCCTGTCTATGGATCCCGGTAAGGTTAAGGCAGTTCTCTCCTGGCCTGCGCCCTGTTCTGTTAAAGAACTGCAAAGCTTTTTGGGTTTCGCCAATTTTTATAGACGTTTTATTCAAGGCTTCTCGGAATTGGCGAGCCCCCTCACTGCTTTGTTGAAAAAAGGCGTTTCGTTTGACTGGTCCAGGGAAGCAGAAGACGCGTTTCAAATGCTGCGTCTGGCTTTCACGAGAGCTCCCATCTTACATCATCCTGATCCGGCTTTACCCTTCGTGGTGGAAGTGGACGCCTCTCAGGTGGCAGTGGGAGGTGTTCTCAGTCAAAAAGACCCTGTTTTAGGACATTGTCACCCGGTAGCCTATTTCTCTCACAAGTACACGCCCGCGGAATACAATTACGCAGTGGGGGATAAGGAGCTTCTTGCAATAAAGAAGGCGTTTGAGGAATGGCGACAGTATCTTTTGGGCGCTCGTTTTCCAGCTACTGTGTACACAGACCATCGCAACCTCCAATACCTAAAATCACCTAAAGCATTGTCTATGAGACAACTTCGTTGGTCCCAATTCTTTGGGGAATATGAATTTACCATCCAATATAGACCAGGAAGGAGGAATGGCAAGGCTGATGCCTTATCGCGCTTAGGTTTCAAGCAACCAGAGGAGCCTGTGGAAGTGCCACATATTATACCCACAGATGCTGTTCTAGGTGGGGTATTCACGGAAGACGAGTTCTGTAGAAGGATTCGGTTAGCTCAATCATCAGATACAATGAGGGACGTGGTAGGCACCCATGAAACAGCATTAAGTGATGGGTTTGTCAGTATTCAAGGTGGGGTGGTGTTGCCTACACAAGAGTTGCAAGAGCAAGTCATGTACTGGTATCATACGCATCCTTTAGCAGGTCATCCAGGCATAAAGAAAACCATCCAGACAATACGTGAACGGTTTTGGTGGCCCAACATGTCAAAGGACATTGAAAAGTATGTCAGGATATGCTCTACCTGTGCCCAAACTAAGGTGTCCCACCAAAGTCCTGTAGGTCTACTCCTACCATTGACCTCTCCGCCAGGACCCTGGCATACGGTTTCACTCGACTTCATAGTGGAGTTGCCTGTTACCAATAGAAAGAACAATACTGTCCTAGTGGTGGTGGATCTATTTACTAAAACCGCACACTTTGTCCCTTTAAAGGGGTTGCCCACAGCAATGGAATTGGCTTCCGTCTTCTTGCTGCAAGTGGTGCGACTTCATGGGTTTCTTTCTGTTTTGGTCTCGGATAGGGGGGCCCAGTTTGTGTCCAGGTTCTGGAAGGGCTTATGTTCATTGTTGCAAATCGATGTCAGATTGTCTTCTAGTCATCATCCTCAGTCTGATGGTCAGACTGAGAGAGTAAACCAATGTTTCGAGCAGTATATCAGAAACCAGGTCTTGCATTCTCCATCAGATTGGGATGAGTGGGTGTGGATGGCAGAGATAGCGTACAACAATAGCCCACATTCCTCCATCAAAAACTCACCCTTCTTTTGTTCTGCGGGGTTTCATCCTAAATTATTGCCATCAGGGTGTTCCCCGAATAGTCCTATTCCAGCAGCTGATCTTCTGGTACAACGACTTGTGAATGTGCACAAAGCAACCTCAGAGAATCTGGACGTGGCAAAAGTCCGTTACAAGGAGGGGGCGGATTTACGCAGGAGATTAGAACCCATCTATACTCCAGGGGATAAGGTGTGGCTTTCCACCAAACACTTAACGCTCAGTGGTTCACGCAAGTTCAATCCCAAATTCATTGGTCCCTACCGAGTCTTAAAGGTGATCAATCCGGTAGCTCTGAAACTGGAATTGCCAACTTCCTTTAAGATACATCCTGTCTTTCATGTCTCGTTGCTTAAACCAGTGGAACCGGGCACTTCAGTACCGAGGCGGCCCGCACCTGTTATTATTCAGGGTACTGAGGACTATGAAGTGGATACCATAGTGGATTCCCGTATAGTGGGGCGGAAACTCCAATACCTGTTGCACTGGAAGGGGTATGGGGTGGAAGAATGTACTTGGGAACCAGCTAGTGCAGTGCACGCTCCTCGTTTGATACGTCTTTTTCACCAACGATAGATATCCTGATAAACCCAAGCAGTTGGGGGAACATTGTGGGGGTAGTGTACTGTCATGCTCTCTGCTCCGTGACTCCCGACGCAGCAGTATTTAAGGAATCTCGAGGCAAAGAGACGCGCTTAGCGTTCTTGCCTCGAGATCCCTTTCCGTCCTGATGCTCAGCTGCCTGACTTCCGGGTTAGGTTCTTCCTGTTTCCGGCTTCGCGTGGGAGTACGAAGCGTTCTGCTCTCCTCGAGCTTTTTGGTCCTGTCTGCTCCGATATCAGAGTTTTCGGAGACGCAATTACCCCGCGTCCCTTCCTTAGAGATTTTGTGTGTGTGTGTGGGTGTAGCAGTAGTTCCCTGTCATTACGGTTCTGCAGTAACTACGTTACAGCGTCTTGTCCTTCCAAACTGTTCCCGTAGTCCTGCTACTAGCCAGGAGTACCTACTCCTCTCTGACACGAGCAGTACTCCTTATTCTTCCTATTCGTATCCTTTCTCCCTTTTATGTGGGTCCTAGTGACAAGTACTCCAAACGGTTGTCATCGCTTCTTCCAGAGACCACCTTCCTGAGTTATGCTCATAGTACCATGGTGGTGTTTCAGCTAGTATCCCTTCCCATTCTGTCCTTATCCTCGCCAATTGTGTCCAGTCTCTCCCTGGGTGTTGCGTGAACCACTGTGTGGATACTGCACGATAGAAACACGGTAAAGGCGCATCGCGCCACATTATCTTACATATTGTTTGTTATGTAAATGAATAATACACAGGGGGGTATTTCAGTTTGTTCTGAAGTTGTGTCTTCCCTATTTCTGTAGCCTATCATCTCCTATCATCTACAGTGGTCACCAGGCAAACGGAACCTAGGGAGTCACTTCATCTATGCCAGTACTGGGGGTACGTTATTAACAGAAGTAGAAGTATAGTGTGGGGGCCGAGTCTTATCTCATTTTAACAGTGTGCTCTCCTTTATATAGAATATTACAGTGTACCAGTGACGTCTTCACAGTACAAGAGTATAACGAGCAACTCATGGGTAGGTAGGACAAGAGACAAAGTAAACGTAGGGAGTTGGAAGTGTGTAACAGTATTTACATAACACTTGTTTTACAGGGTGTGTGCCTGGTGTATATATCCTTCTCTGTGGAACCAGACGTTGATGACCCATTGAAGTACAACCCTCCTTCCCTTGTTTTGTTTCCCTGTTTTCCCTGGCTAGTCTTCTGAGTCTCTAGTGTCTGATAGAGTCGGAAGACAGCTGGGGAAGGCTGAGGACTCGCTTCAGGTTTTTGGCACTCCTGCGGAACAGCAGTCAACCGTTACACAAATGTATTCATGTTTTGAACAGCCTGAGGTTGAGGAGCTCTTGACCAAGTCAGTGGGGGAAATAAGGATCTGGCTGATTCTGTTTTGTCTTTTTCTTCTTGATTCTTTTTCCTTATAGGTTGTTATAGAGTGGTTTATTCAGTCTCTTCGGTATGCCTTCCCTCTTTTCTTTTTTTATTTCTCTTTGCTAATGGAAGCTTTAGGTCTGCAGGGTCAGCTGACACTTAGATTTGATTTCATGAAAGTTTCAGGAGGGTTCTTTATTTATTGATTATGGCTGTGAGGGGGAAACATTTTGGGTCCTTTGGGCGGGTGTCTCGGGTGTTCTCTGGCCTGTCCTGCCCATTTTGTTCTTTTTTCCACATCCATCCTCGGTCTGGGGTGCTCCAGGGGGAGTGGAGTTTATGTACTCATGTCTACTGCACTGCTAGTAGTATTCTTTTGGCAAGGGGGTCGTCCACCCTTTTTCTGGGCCTTGCATGGAAAGGATAGGGTTGGGGGAAAGCTGTGGGTCACTTTTGTCTTTATACTGACTTTTTCGTTGCAATTTTTGGTCAGGTTGCTGGAAAAAAATTAGGCCTTATGGTTGTGGATGGTAAAGTTGGGACTAAGAATGATTCTGTGCTGTTGTTCTCTTTAAGGGTGTGCTGGTTGTTCGATCAAAAATGTCCAGGTTTTGCCAAGGGTGTGGTCCTGACCAGCATCTTCATATTCTTTCGTGGAATATCAATGAAATGGAGCATTCAGTATGCATTAGTTGGAGAAGCCATTAAAGGCAGTTCAAATAGACCAATAAGTCTATGGAGAAAGTGCTCTGGTATTACTTCTGGTCGAATCTTTCTTTTGACCCATGAGATCAACCAATCCATGGCGGCAGATTTAAGTATTTTGGTATATGCCATTCAGAGAGATATAAGGAATGCTGGAGGGAATGAAGGGTTTTGCTTATTTTCTTTATAGTTTAGTGGACCAATTTTTGTCAACCATTTACAAAACCCTAATCTACAGAATAGACGAGCAATTCAAATGTGTTGCTGAAAAGTTCAAGAACCTTCAAAGGACCATTGTACTTTCTATGTCAGTAGGGCGATGCTCCATTGTTGGAGAAAGATGAAAACAACTGGAGAATAAGTTATATATTTTCTACTTGTTTTCCTTGTGGATTTCATTGTACTTTAATGTGTGCATGTGTATGAGTGTGCATGCGTGTGTATTAATATGTGTTTTTATTTGCACATTAATTCTGCTTATTTACATTTGCCTTTTTTTGGGCTCTTTTTCAGTAGATGAAAGAAACATGCTGCCTGAATAGCAAATGGTTAAAAAAGTATTTCTACAGCTAGAATTTATAGCATGGGGGGAAAAAAACAATCTGTTGGAGGCACTGGTGTTGATGATTCTTAGCAATTTGTTACTTCCATTAGAGGATTCACATTGCCCACCCACGGTAAAATACTGTCTCTACCATAATGGTAATATTTCTTGTCAACTTGTGGTCAGACATGGTATAATGCCTTCTCCTAGTAACATGACGGCCTTGGGACAATAAATCCTGGCATGTTTTGGTCATCCGTGATCTCTGGCATTACGATAGTCATTGGAAAATGCTGGGTATTCTTGACATATTGAAAAGTGCCATGGTCTGATGGGTCTGCCATAGAAAATGAAACCAGAATATGGCTGAGAGGTATTGGCTAAACATGTTCTTTAGGATATTCTTAAATATTTGTATTTTATGTTTGTTAAGATATCTATAACGTAGATGCTTAAGGTAGAACTAGGACTTTCCAGGTTTTGCCATGTTTTCAGAGTATCCTAGAGAG
Organism: Triturus cristatus; assembly: GCF_964204655.1. Taxonomy (NCBI): domain Eukaryota; kingdom Metazoa; phylum Chordata; class Amphibia; order Caudata; family Salamandridae; genus Triturus; species Triturus cristatus. Next base: position 1,215,805,061 of record NC_140589.1, on the reverse strand, counting down.
TAAGATATTACCAGGACAAATATGGCATCCCATTTGTCCCCTTATATGTTACTAGGGACAGGAACGTTTAAAACAGCCAACATGGAGTTCAAGGGAAAACAGAATACTTAGAAGTTTATTGTATCCAACGCAAATTTCTATCGTTTGGGGCACTGCTGCAGGTGATATGACAATAACTATGTTGTTGAATAATCAAGCAATCAAGCCAAATATTATTTTTCAGGTAGAAAGTACTGCAAGGTCACTGGAAAAAATGTTGTTTGAAAAATGTGTCCCATAATAAGGCATTATTAGAAAGACAAGGAAGAGGTGAATGTTGGGTGTCATGCTAAATAACTACACTAGAGGCCATTTCTTCATAGCTAGCATGGGAGGACAAGGGAAACATTCAAGACATGGTTCCAATTCAAATACTAGCATCCCCTCTCACCTACCATTTCTCTCCCAGCAGTATGATGTATAAGTGTAACCATTTGGATGATCCCATGTACCATTACACCTGTGGCAGGCCAATTGGGTAGCTGCGAAAGATACCAAAAATAGTCATTAGTCAAAAAAGACTTCAGAAGCTGACCGCACAAAACATTATTACAACCCCTCTCCTCTCGGATCTGTCTACAGACCCCAATCTTGGATGATCTTGGATGAGTAAAAAGATAATAACAGGACTTTAGAATAGGGAATTGTGTTTACCTGTATATAAATATATACACTCACACATAACTATAGCAAACAATGCAGTCACCATTATGTAGTTATGGTTTAGACAAATGCTCCATTGAAAAGGCTTTTCAGATTTCACCAAGAGCTTAAACCCTGCAACAAAATTGACAAGGTATGGTCCACCACGCCAAATTGTGTACAGTTCTGTACAGGGGAAAAAAGTTAAGAGAGTCGAAAAACGTAAATATTTTAAATCCAATAAATGTCATTGTTAGCTGACCCTTTGAGAGAACAGCTTACTTATACAAGAAGAATGTGTTTACTAACAGTGTTTTTTTTCTACAATTTATTGTTCAGCATGATCAAGCACTACTTTTTATTTCACTGCAGGCAACTAAACAGTATAATCCAATATTGTACTTAATATTGCAAATAAACATTTTTCTGTTTGAAATCCGTCTTTCAAGTTAATTACCCCAATGTAAATATGTAAAATAAACAATACATACAAGGTAACATGTAATATGGTCCAATATGCTAAAGAGGGGTTCTGGTGATGTCATACACCAAAAAGGGTGAGAGGGCAAGTCCTCTGCAAACATCAAACAATGAGTTTGTATCTGAAATAGGATTGCCACTGCCCACTGGACTGACAGGTATGGTGTACCTGTTTTGTCAAAAGTGCTGTCACTATTTACAGAAAACAGCAAAAAGTTATGAGGCATCTGCAGGGCAAAAGGGGCTACTTTTATTTTGTAATGGATTGTGAACAGTACAAGTGTCAGATGAGGTCTTAGGCACTTGTAAATGGGTATGTGGGTATACACATTCTGCAGATTTAGCAAGTAAAAGTAAATTTAATCTGTGTATCAATGGCAGAATAGTTGCAAGCTCACCTTGAAACCTGGTTATGATTTGATAAATATGTTTACTCTGCGTAGGTGCAGAACAGGGATGTGAAGGGAGTATGGGATAGTCTGGAGGAGTAAAAGAAAGGATGAGAGGCGGACGGTCTTGCAACATGTGCATTGTAAATATTTATTTATATAAAGAATTGATTGGTGGCCTTTATTAATCCTTGCAAAAACAGCATTCATTTGCCATTGATAAACCTTCAAAAAAAGTAATTACAAAACCCCTAGACCATTAAGATTTGGATGCTGTAATGAAGAGATTGTACAGTTTTGCCTTAAATGGGGATAGGGCAAGGGATGAGAGTGGCTTTGTAGACCATCCACCACTGCAGAAGCCAACTAGATAAAATGTATTGAGACAAAGAAAATACTCAAAAACGTAGTGGACTTTAAAATCCTGTCTTACTTACCCTTTCGCCAGAGCAAAGTAGCAATCTGTTGTCCTTTCTCATCATCTCCTCTGTGGTGGGCCAGGGTGGCTGCTGAAGAGGTAAAAAATGGCATGAGTCAAAACGTACTCCAAGGGCCACTTCCATTATCCACACAACACCATGCCCAGAATAAAAAAGCTTCATCAAAGTGTTTATCAGCTCCCGCGTTTTAGAAGGTGATCAAATGCACCTTTAAATGCCAAGTTTATCAACCTTATGCAATCTCATGAAATGTATGGGAGGCATGTGCATATAAATGTAGAAATATGGATGTGGTTGAAACTAGAGAGCCAAAATATATCCAATGTGTATGAAGATCTATAGCTATTGAACTTATTTACACTATATTTGTAGGTTGGGTAGGTAAGGGAGGAAGTGCCAGAGAATGAAATGGAGATGCTGAAAGAAGAGTGACGTCTAATCCAGACATAAGGGAAAGAAGAGGAAAGGGGGAAGAATTTGCCCGAAAGAAGCTTAGGGGGACTAGTCACGTGGGCTTAATGACAATGCAACAAGTGGAGATACTAAGGATATTGTCTAAGGTTTAGAGAACTTATTAGTTGGTGAGAAATGTTAGGAAAGGTTTGTTTAGAGGCTGGTCAAGTTAGTTATGGATTGGAAACAGGGTGTTGGAAATAAAATTTATAGTGGATCCACTGTTAGAGAACATACATGTAGGGTACTGAAAGACCCAAATACTTTTTCACTTACCCATGCTCTTCCAGCAATATGATGTGGGATGTTCAAAATCAATGTAAAACTCATCTGTCTCATGTAGTTTCTAGAAAGGCATACAGGAAGCTGCAAAGTATCAAAAAATGACTTCAGCAAAGATTAAGGCCAACTCCATCCTCCACTAATGAGGCTCACATTCCAGCTCTGCCCACAGCTTTGTATGTGAGGATATCAAATTATTAATATTGTTCTACCATGTTATAAAATAAACATTAACCAAATATTGTGAATGTAAGTATATATAAATAAGTATAGAGTTTTTATTCTGCACATCTGCAGTCCTTGAATATATATATATGTATTATGTGTATATCATCAAGTTATACACATGCACACATATATATATGTATATATTGATATGTATATATAGATATATGTATATATGCCTGGGTATATGGGATACAGCGGCTAGACAAATATTCACAGAGTATGGCCCTTTCTTTTGGGTTGTGTATCCCTCTGTTCAAAATACATCAAAATACATCTTTGGAAAACGTCCCTGGGAAATAATGAAACCTTTTTAGTTTTGACGGTTTTGATGATTCAACATCACGTCTTGGGAATCCTAGAGGTGTGATCTAAAGAGGCTGATAGAATCTAATGTCAGGTGTTCACTTGCACTGGAATGTTTATCTAGAATTTGTGAAGTTGCAACAGTCACTAGAGTCTTCTGAGTATGATAAGCTAAATGTTTTCAAAAGACGACAGAGTAGATACACATTGCATGCTGTGCCCATGTGTGTTGTTTCCTAACATGTCTCTAGTACTCCTGTAAGACTTTGGTAGTCCAGCGACATCTTATGAAGTTTTGCAGGATTCCACAAGTTCCTGGAGTGACTGGGCCTAGGTCAGCACAGCTGGAGGAGGCTTCCTATGTACAGAGGAATATTTATCATGCATTAAAAGTTACTCTGGCAGAGTAGTCCCATTTATTTTGGCAGCTTTGGGTGCTAAGCTTCAACACTGGTATGAGCTTCTTCTCTGGTACTTCAAAGCAATCTTGATTTTCGAACTTCCTACCAATCTAGTCCACGGCACATTTTTCACGTCTTTCAATACCATGTCCTGGTGTTAACATTAAGGAGTCCAAAGAGTCTGGTGGCTCTGGCAGAGGCCATCGAAGTAACTGCTTGGACTCCTGAAAATGTTGTATTTCAAATCTTGTATCATAAAAGGCATCATAATTCTCCTAGACTTATTTGCAAAATATATGTAAAAGACTCAATATTTCCACTTGTGAATGACATTAAGATGTGTGCCGTCATTAAATATGCATTTACAAAGCCAGGGAAAGTCCATATTTACTTTTGCACAGTTTGTACAAACCATCAGTCTGGGTATACTTAAATAAGAGAAAGCTTGCTTTCTGGTGGTGATGAGATAAACCGTTTCAAAGGTTTGCTTAGAATTTTTAAGTTATTCAGAAGATTGTGCAACACCAGTGATTCACACAAAATCTTCCTCATACATTTTGGCTATGTGTATATAGTGCTGTGACATAAACTACGCTTTCTTGGGAAATATACATTGTAAATAGACATCTATTTAAAGAATCAATGATTAGCCTTTATTAGTCTTGATGAAACAGCATTCATTTGAAATTAACAAACGTTCGGAAACGTTATTGTCAAAACTCAAAGATGTAATCACTGTTGGGTAAAATCCATTGAAGAATGAGGCAGTAAGATAAGACAATGTATGACAGAGCAGCTTGTGTAGCTAGTTCTAGAGAGGAACAGGTGGCAAGAAATTACTGGTTTTGTCGACAACACATTAATAGAAACCAAAAGATCAAAAGTACTGAGAGAAAGGAAATACTCAAGCACATGGTGAAGGAAATGCTCAAACACATGGTGGCCTTTGATGTCCTGTCTCACCCTTTCGCCAGAATAAGGTAGGAGGCTTCGGCTCTCTCTCATTATTGTGTCTGTGGGGAACCACTGTGGCTGCTGTAAAGGTAAAAAGTGCATTAGACAAACATCCTTTCAGGCCCACTTTCACTATCTACACCAAACTCTCCTTCCATGACCACAATGAAAGACTCTCAACAAACTTTTCAGTGGCACCCAACTTTAAGTAGGACCATGATCATGCCGAGTTTGTTACCAGCAACCTAGTTTCTAGTAAATCATGTGAAGCAGGACATGACAGTATTAGTTAGCTGTAAAGTCATATCTTCAGCCATGGTATCTATATAAGTTGAAAGGCTTTAAATTTAAATATCTCCAATGTCAGAGCAGTGTATTTGGCTAGTTTGCCTATAGACATTCCATGAGTATAAATAGACTGCATGAAGTATTTTTTGGTCAGACAAATAATACACGCAAATATGTGTAGAGTGAAATTACAGCGAGGATGCATGTTCATAGTTGTTAGGATGTAAGGGAGTGGACAGGTTAATAGCCAATGGAAAGAGGTGGATCCTAGTGAAATGCACTAATTCAAAAGAACAAACGTAAACTTGTAAGATTAATGAAAGTCAAATAATTTTGCAGAGAAAGGTGAAAATTATCTTGACTTGTGCAGAATGAGGCACGTTTTCCTAAACATCAGCCTGGCTATTCAGTGTGTGCTATTTATTGGCACTACACTCCTGCATCTTTATACTTTTTTGTAATTACACTCTGATCTCACTGCCCATATGCGTGTTTTCACTAATGATTAAGAGTGTCCCGAGAGTTCTCATCTAGAGCTGATTGTAAGGTATTATCCACTGTTGCCCATTGCAAAGTGTGTTGACATGAGTTAATGAAATGTGCTGAGAGCATAGCACATTAATTGACTATTGTGTATGTGAGGGGATATGACAAGGAGAACAGGCAAATAAGAGGCAAGTAAGAGCTTTTACCACTGAGCATGTGGGGAATTCATCTATTAGCACTAGACCTCCTATCTCACCACTATAGGAAGGCCAAATAGCCTATTGCAACTGGTGGCTTCCACACCTTCACTGAACATGGAACACAGGCAAATAAGAATACTTATTGTGACCATTCTACTGCCTTGGACTAGCTGATCCACTTTCAGTATTTCAGAGAGAATTATAATTATAATATTATTCAAAAAAGTGTCCATCCACTTGAACAACAGCTGAATATGAAAATCTTGAGAATTTGATACCATCCGTAGAAAACATATTTTTGGTGATGTTTATTTCTAAAAACACTCTTTCACTGACTATATTAAATAACAAAAACAACAAACATTCATACAGGGTGTACAAAAATCTTTACTTTGATGTTCCTCATATTAGTTAGACATAGATTCCCTTCAAATGTGTTGCCACGAACAGGCATTCACTCCATACTGCCTCTCAGCATCAATCAATCAGTAGATTTGTAAAGCACTTCTTGTCACCTGTGAGGGTATACAGTCACTGGCAGGGTCCAGTTGAGTAGACCAATAGCCAAGTCTTCAGGGACTTTCAAAACTCTGACAGAGATGGGAGTGTCCAGAGATAAAGAGGTAGCTCATTCCATGTCATCATTGCTAGGTGAGAGAAGGAGCAACCTCTGCATCTGCACTGTCAGTTGCGGGGGTGAAGGTTAGAGATGGAAGCGAAGCTGAGATGTCTGGTGGGCTGATGGAAGTTCAGGTGGTGGTTGAAGAAGGCAGGTCTGCAGTTGTGTAGGGCCTTGTATGGTTGGGTAAGGAGCTTGATACCCAGCATCTTTTCTGTAGAGAGAGCCAGTTGAGTTCTTAGGGGTGATGTCTTTTTATCTAGGGAGATCCAGGGCGAGTCTAGCTGCTGTGTTCTGTATTTGTCTGTTGTGGGTTTGTAGCTTGGTGGGGGTTTGAGTTAAGAGTACCTCTGTCTTGTCCGTGTTGAGCTTCATGCCGTTGTCTTTCATCCAGCTAGCAACATCTGTAACGCAGTTGTGTAAGTTGGTGTTGGTGGTGTCTTCTGCCACGGAGAGGATGAGTTGTGTGTCATCGGTGTAGGATATGATTCCAGTCCATGGGTCTGGGTGATGCTGGACAGGGGTGTCATATAAGTGTTATAGAGGGTGGGGATGGGCAATGATCCTACTGGTACTCCATAGATGATTTCCTTGGGTTCGAAGGAGAAGGGTAGAATTACTTTTTGCATTCTTCCGGTGAAGAGTGACGATCCATCTGAAAGCAGCTCCTGGGATGCCTCTAGTGTGCAGCCTTGTGATGAGTGTGTGGTTGGAGCCGTCTCGTAGGCTGCCGAGAGGTCTAGGAGGATCAGAGCCGCAGTCTCTCCTCAGTCAAGTAGGGCTTGGATGTCGTCAGTAGCCTCCATGAGGGCTGTCTTGGTGTTGTGGTTGGTGCTGAATCCAGATTGGGTGGAGTCGAGTATTTGGTTCCATTCCAGATGTGAGGAGAGTTGATGGTTGATGGCTTTTTCTAATACTTAGGCTGGGAATGTGTGCAGGGAGATCGGTTGTCAGTTGTGGAATTCACTAGGATCTGCCAGTGGTTTCTTTAGTAGGGGGTTGACTTTTGCAGGTTTTTAGTCTTTGGGGAAGGTGGCTGTGCAAATTGAGGTGTTAAATAAGGGTAGCGTGTAGGTGGCTGATGTCATTACAAGCCCGACAGATACCATTAAGCAATAACGTTTTATTGCTTCCCCAACATTCAGCCCTTTAAAGAATAATAATACATCATAAAGCAATAGAATGGTCAGACAATATGTATGTCCAGGAGACACAATCATCATCCTCTTTCATTCGCTGCTCCATTACAGAGAAGTACTTCTGCTATTTCTTTGTCTGTTGCTACTTATTGATTGTTGTTAAAGATCATATCTAGTCTTTCGTCATATCACGGGATTGCCGTTCCAATTTATATTTGGTCCTGGTAAGTTTTTAGGGAATTGAGTTTAACCTTTGTTTAATATTGTGTCATTACCTGTTTGACTTGTGTCATTACCTTATGGAAAGACAACTGGTCCTTTGGATGGGTATATTAGTGTAACACGAGTGCCCATCCTGCAACATCCAGCTTCTTGATACCCGATCGGCTTCTACACCAGTAGTCAGACTGCTTCTATTTCAGTGCAGGCTTTCAAGTGGTAACACCCACTTGCTCCTCAGAGCGATCACCGTCCCACAGCGATCTCACACCTTTGCTTTCCCCTGCTTTGGGAAACGTGCGATTGCAGTAGCTGCGGGTCTGCCATTGCACAAGTATTTGAACAGGAAAGAGGCCTAGACATCCTCAATTGGAGATTTGGTGCAGGTTGCCTTGCAGCGACTCATCAGCGAGAACACATTGCCAGGCAACCATGTTGAACCTCATCTAAAAGTCCTCTTTTGTTTGACTTTGAAGTTGCTTGGCAGCACGCGCAAGCACGGCGTGTCTCCAGAAAACCACTCGTATTTTAAGAGTATACATTGTAACAAGCAATCAGCAGTGCTTTTTTGTCCTTTTTCCTGTAGTATAAATATATTGATTTAGAGGCCTTCTAGAGATCTCATTTTGTCAACCGAAGCCACAGCAGTGCCTGAGCTCCCCCTATTGGCCTGATTAAGGTACATTTTTCTGGAAAGCTGACTGAAGTAGACATTTTGGCTAACAACTTATATTCATATTGACCCCAAAGGGTACATCCCTTTTATATTGCCCACAGGTTTTATATTGTTGTCAGCCTGGTTTTAACATAAGGGATTATAAAGGAGGCCTCCAACACCCAGGTTCGCCCTGCTTTTGATCTAGTGGGGGATCCGATGAAGACATTTCTTAGGTCTTTGGTGAGAGAAGCATTTGGCGCTGCACTTGTAAAGAGGAAGAGGCACACCGTATCAGAGGAAAAGTACATTTTCTTGTGTGAGGAGGATTCCCCTTCTACCTCTAATACTTGTAAGAGGGGTAAGGTTTCCCAAAAGTGGAGGCATCTTGATCAGGCACAACAAATGCCTATGGCGCTTGTAGCCTGTGCACTACAATAGATGAAGGAGCACGCAGCAGCACAAAGAGAAGAGTTAGGAGATAAACAGGGCTGCTCGTCCAAGATTACCAGTGAAAGCACCTGGAGTGGACCTTTTTTTTCGATCAGATTTCTCTCATTAGACTGTAGTTCAGCGTTGGCAGCTGAGAGAGCATATCCCGCCACTACAAAAGCTTAGAGCTTCGGTTTCATTACTGGAGCCCGCAATCCTGTGCATCCAATATGAGGAGCAAATGTATTCATGTTTTGAACAGCCTGAGGTTGAGGAGCTCTTGACCAAGTTAGTGGGGGGGAAATAAGGAGACTAATGGATCTGGCTGATTCTGTTTTGACTTTTTCTTCTTGATTCTTTTTCCTTATAGGTTGTTATAGAGTGGTTTATTCAGTCTCTTGGGTATGCCTTCCCTCTTTTCTTTTTTTATTTCTCTTTGCTAATGGAAGCTTTAGGTCTGCAGGGTCAGCTGACACCTAGATTTGATTTCATGAAGGTTTCATGAGGGTTCTTTATTTATTGATTATGGCTGTGGGGGGAAATATTTTGGGTCCTTTGGGCAGGTGTCTCAGGTGGTCTCCGGCCTGCCCTCCCCCTTTTGTTCTTTTTCCCACATCCATCCTCAGTCTGGGGTGCTGCAGGAGGAGGGGAGTTTATGTACTCATGTCTACTGCAGTGCTGGTGGTATTCTTTTGGCAAGGGGGTGGTCAGCCCTTTTTCTGGGCCTTGCATGGAAGGGATAGGATTGGGGGAAAGCTGTTGGTCACTTTTGTCTTAATACTGACCTTTCCGTTGCAATTTTTGTTCAGGTTGCTGGAAAAAAAATGAGGCCTTATGGTTGTGGACGGTAAAGTTGGGACTAAGAATGATTGTGTGCTGTTATTCTCTTTCAGGGTGTGCTGGTTGTTCGATCAAGAATGTCCAGGTTTTGCCAAGGGTGTGGTCCTGACAAGCATCTTCATATTCTTTTGTGGAATATCAATGGGATGGAGCATTCAGTATGCATTAGATGGAGAAGCCATTAAAGGCAGTTCAAATAGACCAATAAGTCTATGGAGAAAGTGATCTGGTATTACTCCTGGACGAATCTTTCTTTTGACCCATGAGCTCAATCAATCCATGGCGGCAGATTTAAGTATTTTGGTATATGCCATTCAGAGAGATGCAAGGAATGCTGGAGGGAATTAAGGGTTTTTCTTATTTTCTTTATAGTTTAGTGGACCGATTTTTGTCAACCATTTACAAGACCATAATATACAGAATAGATGAGCAATTCAAATGTGGTGCTGAACAGTTCAAGAGCCTTCAAATGACCATTGTACTATCTATGTCAGTAGGGTGATGCTCCATTGCTGGAGAAAGATGCCCACAAATGGAGAATAAGTTATATTTTTTCTACTTGTTTTCCTTGTGGATTTCATTGTACATTATAGTGTGCATGTGTGTGAGTGTGCATGCTTGTGTATGAATATGTGTTTTTATTTTTTGCAAATTAATTCTGCTTATTTACATTTGCCTTTTTTTGGGTTCTTTTTCAGTAGATGAAAGAAACATTCTGCCTAGATAGCATATCGTTAAAAAATGTGTTTCTACAGCTAGAATTTATAGCATGGGGGAAAAAAACGATCTGTCGGAGGCACTGGTGTTGATGATTTTTGGCAATTTGTTACTTCCATTAGAAGATTCATATTGCCCATCCACGGTAAAATACTGTCTCTCCCATAATGGTAATTTTTCTTGTCAACTTGTGGTCAGATATGGTATAATGCCTTCCCCTAGTAACATGACGGCGTTGGATCAATAAATCCTGGCATGTTTTGGTCATCCGTGATCTCTAGCATTACGATAGTCCTTGGAGAATGCTGGGTATTTTTGACATATTGAAAAGTGGCATGGTCTGTTGGGTCTGCCATAGAAAATGAAACCAGAATGTGGCTGAGAGGGATTGGCTAAACATGTTCTTTAGGATATTCTTAAATAATTCTATTTATGTTTGTTAAGATATCTATAACGTAGATGCTAAAGGTAGGACCAGGACTTTCAAGGTATTGCCATGTTGTCAGAGTATCCTAGAGGGTAAGATATTACCAGGACAAACAAGGCATCCCATTTGTCCCCTTATATGTGGTGTCACTAGGGACAGGAACGTTTAAAACAGCCAACATGGAGTTCAAGGGAAAACGGAATTCTTAGAAGCTTATCGTATCCAACACAAATTTCTATCGTTTGGGGCACTGCTGCAGGAGATATGGAAATAACTATGTTGTTGAATAATCAAGCAATCAAGCCAAATATTATGTTGAGGTAGAAAGTACTGCAAGGTCACTGGAAAGATTGTTGTTTGAAAAATGTGTCCCATAATAAGGCATTATTAGAAAGACAAGGAAGAGGTCAATGTTGGGTGTCATACTAAATAACTACACTAGTGGCCATTTCTTCATAGCTAGCATAGGAGGACAAAGGAAACATTCGAGACATGGTTCCAACTCAATTACTAGCATCCCCTCTCACCTACCATTTCTCTACCACCAGTATGATGTATAAGTGTAACCATTTGTATGACCTCATGCACCATTACACCTGTGGCAGGCCAATTGGGTAGCTGCGAAAGATACCAAAAACAGTCATTTGGCAAAAAAGCCTTCAGAAGTTGACCACATTAAACATTATTACAACCCCTCTCCTCTCGGATCAGTCTATAGACCCCAATATTGGACGATCTTGGATAAGTAGAAAGATAACAACATGACGTTAGAATAGGGGATTGTTTTTACCTGTATATATATATATATATATATATTATCTACTGGCGGACGCCAGTAGATAGTTATAGTTAGGACCGAGTTCCCATAGGAAATATGAAAATTCTAGTTTGAATAACTTTGGCGCCGGTTGACTTATATTCGTGAAATTTTCAAAACTAATGGGGCGCTCCGCTCAGCTCCTACCCTGAAAGTCTCGGGGTGATTCGTCAAGCGGGGGCTGAGAAAAAAGGGGGGTCCCAAAACGCGTTTTCCCCATGCATTTTCCCATAGGACCTTTAGTCGAAGGTACAGCCCGAACGGCTGAACAGAATTACTTGAAATTTGGCAAAGAGGTAGTCCTCAGGTCAGGCATGTGCCTTTTGCATATATGGTGTAAATCCGTTCAGTAGTAACTGAGAAAATCAAAAGTAAAATCATATACTTATCTGGGCGGAGCCTAACCACACATCTCATTGTGAGATCTGATTGGCTGTCAGCACTTCATCCAAGAAGTGTTGGCAGCCATCTTGGGACCAATATATTTATTATTTATTTATTTGTGTATTTTGTAGAGCGCTGCAGCTGCCCCAACGGGGCGTCCCGGCGCTGATAGATCATGGAACTAGAGGCTAGGCACTAAGGAGCATTATATGGGGAAAAGATGCGTTTTCAGGGATTTTCGGAATGCTAATTCGGTTTGGCAGGCTCGTAATGCAACCGGAAGGTTGTTCCAACACCGAGTGGCACAGACCTCGAATGTTTTCCCGCCTGCGCGAGTACGTTTAAATCTGGGGGTTTCCAGCAGAAGTTGGGAATTAGAGCGTAGTGTCCTGGAGTTGACATACGGTTTCAGAGTGCTTCTTAGGTGGGCCGAGCCTTTGCCCTTGGAGGCCCGGAAAGCCAAGGTCATGGCCTTAAAAATACATCTCTTGGAAATGGGGAGCCAGTGGAGTTTACGGAGGTGTGGGGAGATGTGATGTCTGGCGGGAATTCTCTCCACCAGCCGAGCAGCAGCATTCTGGACAGTCTGAAGCTTGTGGCATAGGCCTGCTGTGATGCCAAGGTATAATGCGTTGGCATAGTCCAGGTGAGATATTATTAGGGCCTGTACCACAGTCTTACGGCAGTCCATCGGTAGGTAGTTGATGAGCCGTCTAATTGTCTTGATCTTAGCAAAGCAGGATGCTGCTACTGTTATACATGATAGCACCTCATTAAAAAGCATCGCAGTTAATAGAAGGTTTTAAGACTTTAGTTACATTATAAATCATTTGTTGATGGTACCATACTCATTTTAGGAATTGTGGTATGTTCTAAGGTGATGTTACCATGTGAAAAAGCCTTCTGCTGGAATATCATGAATCATCTTTGAGAGAAAACTATTTTCACATGCTTTTCCCACAGAGGTTTGGAAGGTGATCTATAAGCTACACTGAGAGCATATTTTCTGTAAATTAACATTATCTTTCTCAGTCATGTGAGAATGAAGTCTGACATTCTCAGTAAAACATGTACATCCAACAAGGGCAGAGACTGTCAGTTGATTCCTTTGTGTTCTACTGCAGCTTCCCAGTGTGTTCCAAAGAACAGCTAGAGCGCTAACAGTCTTACTTATGACAAAGGTATGGCACACCTGAAGCCATCTTGATTGGAATAAAGTGGTAACATTTAAAACATTTAATTTAAAAGAGGAACAAAATGAGAGGGTTCATTTTGCCATAGAATGTATGATTAGTGCTGCAGAAAGAAAAATTAGGGCACATTTTGAGTGACTTCTCAAATCCTCTTCTATTTCATTAAAGAATTCTGACATGCAGACTGAAACATGCACTTTCAATACCAGCAGCAGTTTTCCCTGGTGAGCAGTAGCTTTACTACAGTGATCTAATGAGCAACTAGAGTGCTAACATTCTGAATTTATGGCAAATGTGTGACACATCTGAATGCCTTCTTCATTGAATCAAAGTAAAAAACTGACAGTATGCCTACTGAGGAGACTGCAGTAAATGAGGAAATTAGAAAACTTCATAACAAGTCTCCCAAGATGGCCACCACAGACAAAAGAGCCCAAATGCAGCACAAATATCACCGAGATGTAGCCCAAGTACAGCCCAATGACAGAAATCCCAGAGTGTTTTAAAGAACAACTAGAGCGCTAACAGTCTTACTTATGACAAAGGTATGGCACACCTGAAGCCATCTTGATTGGAATAAAGTGGTAATATTTAAAACATTTAATTTGCAAAGGAACAAAATGAGGGGGTTCATTTTGCCATAGAAATTATGATTAGTGCTGCAGAAAGAAAACTTAGGGCACATTTTGACTTCTCAAATCCTCTTCTATTTCATTAAAAAGTTCTGACATGCAGACTGAAACATGCACTTTGAATACCAGCAGCAGACTTCCCTGGTGAGCAGTAGCTTTGCTACAGTGATTTAATGAGGAACTAGAGTGCTACCATTCAGAATTTATGGCAAATGTGTCACATCTGAATGCCTTCTTGATGGAACCAAAGTAAACAAGCATTGAAAATGCAATAGGTCTCGCCCTCATTTAAGTTAAAGCAATTCTGTTTGTAATTAGGTGGCTTTTAGCTTTGCTTTTATTAGTGTTTTTCAAAATTTCATGTACATAACATGCATATATGTATATGTATGCATGCATTTATATTTGTATTTATATAGATATGCAGATTATATATATGTTTATATATGTATGTATATATATATATACACATACATATATATAAATGCATATGCATATATGTGCATATGTGTGCGTGTAGAGAGAGGTAGAGGTGTAGAGGTAGAGACGTAGAGGTAGAGACGTAGAGGTAGAGAGGTAGAGGTAGAGAGGTAGGGAGTAGTAGAGAGAGAGGTAGAGAAAGGTAGAGAGGTAGAGAGTAGAGGATGAGTAATAGAGAGTAGAGAGAGAAAGGTAGAGAGTAGTAGAGATAGTAGCAGAGTGAGTAGGAGAGAGTAGTAGAGTGAGTAGTAGAGAGTGAGTAGTAGAGTAGTAGAGAGTGAGAAGTAGAGAGTAGTAGAGAGTAGTAGAGAGGGAGTAGTAGAGGGAGTAGTAGAGAGGGAGTAGTAGAGGGAGTAGTAGAGAGTGAGTAGTAGTGAGTAGTAGAGAGTGAGTATTAGAGAGTGAGTAGTAGAGAGTAGTAGAGAGTGAGTAGTGGAGACTGAGTAGCACAGAGAGAGTAGTAGAGAATGTGTAGTAGAGAATGAGTAGTAGAGTGAGTAGTAGAGATTAGTAGGGAGAGTAGTAGAGAGTGAGTAATAGAGAGTAGTAGAGAGTGAGTAGTATAGAGTAGCAGAGAGTAGTAGAGAGAGAGAGTAGTAGAGAGTGAGTAGTAGAGAGTGAGTAGTAGAGAGTGAGTAGAGAGAGAGAGTAGTAGAGAGTGAGTAGTAGAGAGTAGTAGAGAGTGAGTAGTAGAGAGTAGTACAGAGTGAGTAGTAGAGAGTGATTAGTAGAGAGTAGTGGAGTAGTAGAGAGTGAGTAGTAGGGAGTAGTGGAGAGTGAGTAGTAGAGTGAGTAGTAGAGAGCAAGTAGTAGAGAGTGTGTAGTAGAGAGAGAGTAGTAGAGAGTGAGTAGTAGAGAGTGAGTAGTAGAGTAGTAGAAAGTGAGTAGTAGAGAGTGAGTAGTAGAGAGTAGTAGAGAGTGAGTAGCAGAGAGAGTAGTAGAGTGAGTAGTAGAGAGTGAGTAGTAGAGAGAGAGAGTAGTAGAGAGTGAGTGGTAGAGAGTAGTAGAGTGAGTAGTGGAGAGTAGTAGAGAGAGTAGTAGAGTGAGTAGTTGAGAGTGAGTAGTTGAGAGTGAGTAGTAGAGAGTGAGTAGTAGAGAGTAGTAGAGAGTAGTAGAGTAGTAGAGAGTGAGTAGTAGAGAGTGAGTAGTAGAGAGTAGTAGAGTGAGTAATAGAGAGGGAGTAGTAGAGAGAGAGTAGTAGAGAGTGAGTAGTAGAGAGTGAGTGGTAGAGAGTAGTAGAGAGTGAGTAGTGGAGAGTAGTAGAGAGAGTAGTAGAGTGAGTAGTTGAGAGTGAGTAGTAGAGAGTGAGTAGTAGAGAGTAGTAGAGAGTAGTAGAGTAGTAGAGAGTGAGTAGTAGAGAGTGAGTAGTAGAGAGTAGTAGAGTGAGTAATAGAGAGGGAGTAGTAGAGAGAGAGTAGTAGAGAGTGAGTAGTAGAGAGTGAGTGGTAGAGAGTAGTAGAGAGTGAGTAGTAGAGAGTGAGTAATAGAGAGTAGTAGTAGAGAGTAGTAGAGTACTAGAGAGTAGTAGAAAGTGAGTAGTAGAGAGTGAGTAGTAGAAAGTAGTAGTGAGTGAGTAGTAAAGAGTGAGTAGTTTAATTTAAAAGGAACACAATGAGGAGGTTCATTTTGCCATAGAAATTATGATTAGTGAAGAAAAAAGAAAAATTAGGGCACATTTTGAGTGACTTCTCAAATCCTCTTCTATTTCATTAAAAAATTCTGCCATGCAGACTGAAACATGCACTTTCAATACCAGCAGCAGACTTCCCTGGTGAGCAGTAGCTTTACTACAGTGATCTAATGAGCAACTAGAGTGCTACCATTCATAATTTATGGAAAATGTGTGACACATCTGAATGCCTTCTTGATGGAATCAAAGTAAACAAGCATTGAAAATGCAACAGGTCTCGCCCTCGTTTAAGTTAAAGCAATTCTGTTTGTAATTAGGTGGCTTTTTAGCTTTGCTTGCATTAGAGTTTTTCAAACTTTCATATACATACCATGCATATGTATGCATATATGTATATGTATATGTTTGCATGAATTTATATTTATATAGATATGCAGATTATATTTATATGTTTATATATGTATATATATATTCACTTAAAAAACCATAGGTTTCACACATGTTATAGTTAGCTGGACATTTCACTCGTAAAAAAACAATGAAATTCCCCCGTTATAGTTATTGCAGGCAACTATATCTCACGCGACCGCAATCCTCTGCTGATGACGTCAGATATTACATCACTGTATTTAGACACTTATTTACCCATGTCTTCTTCCATTAATCTTTAGCTATACATATATTACAAATATTTATTTTTCAGAAAGACACATATGTCATCAGTGATGTAATATCTAACATCTTCAGCAGAGGATTGCGGTCGCGTGAGTTATAGTTGCCTGCAGTAACTATAACGGGGGAATTTCATTGTTTTTTTACGAGTGAAATGTCCAGCTAACTATAACATGTGTGAAACCTATGGTTTTTTAAGTGAATTTGCAAGGTTTTTTAAATGCTAATTCGTAACTATAACGTCTGTGAAACCTATGGTTTTTTCAGTGAATATATATATATATTTATATATATATTCACTGAAAAAACCATAGGTTTCAGGGGTGTTATAGTTAGCTGGACTTTTCACTTGTACAAAACCATTGAAATTCCCCCGTTATAGTTAGTTCAGCTAACTATAACTCACGCGCCCGCAATGCACTGCTGATGACGTCACATATTACATCACTCATGACATGGTCAGTGACATCACTCATGACATCACTGATGACATCTCAAATGACATCACTGATGACATCACTGATGACATCATCCAGTAAATGTGTGTTTTTCTGAAAATTAAATATGTTTTATATATGTATATCTCAAGGTCGATGGAAGAATAAATGGGTATATAAGTGTCTAAATGGATGATTTATTTTTGAAAAATTGATTGTGTAACTGACTGATTAAGTGTATCATAGTGAATACATGGCTTAGTGAGTAATGTTTAAATATGTAAATATCTGTATCAGTCTCTCACTTTGTGTATAAGTGGCTGCATGGGTTGGTGAGTAGCTACATGGGTGTCTATATAGGTTATTAGTTGGTTTTTTGAGTATCAGTCTGAGTGTCTGCATGGTTCGGTGGGGGGTATTACGTAGTGCTTAGGTGCATGAATGAGTGACTCACTGTTTGTATGTGTTGAAGACAGCATGTGTGCAGGACTGTATGGGTGTATGAGTGTGTGTATGGGTGTGTTAGTGAGTGAATGACTGTCTCAATAGTGTCTTTATGAGTAACTACATATGTTTTAAACTAGTATATGTGACTATTGGTGTATATAAGTGAGTATATGTGAGAGTGAGAGATTGAAAGAGTTCCTGTATGAATAAGTATGTGTGTCTATAAGTGATTGTTTAAAAGACTAAGTATGTGTAAGTTTCCGTAGAAGTAAGTGCGGTGGTGTGTGTATAACTGTATATGCAAGTAAATGTATGTTTGATTCTTTATTAGCATGAGTGACTATGTGTGTGAGTAACTCTATGGATGAGTGGCATTGTGTAACAGGCTGTATAGGTGTATGAGTACATATGATGAGTGAGTACATGTATGAGTGACTGTATAGGACTGTTGGTGAATGAGTGGATGTGTATGTGGATCTTAGAATTACTGAAGAGGTTGTTGTAACTGGTATTGGTATGTCCATTGTTTTGAAAATTTTAGTCTCTATTTTTGATGTGTGTATCAAAGGTTATATTAGGGTGAGAGGAGGTCTGCCACTCTATCACAAGGATGATGTCATCAGTGATGTCATCAGTGATGTCATTTGAGATGTCATCAGTGATGTCATGAGTGATGTCACTGACCATGTCATGAGTGATGTAATATGTGACGTCATCAGCAGTGCATTGCGGGCGCGCGAGTTATAGTTAGCTGAACTAACTATAACGGGGGAATTTCAATGGTTTTGTACAAGTGAAAAGTCCAGCTAACTATAACACCCCTGAAACCTATGGATTTTCAGTGAATTTCTGAGGTTTTTTAAATGCTAATTCCTAACTATAACGTGCCTGAAACCTATGTTTTTTTCTGTGAATTTCAAAGGTTTTTTAAATGCTAATTTCTAACTATGCCTACAGAGATAGGACATGAGAAGAAAGAAGAAAAAATGCACAGAAAGAAAAAAAAGAAGTGCAGAAAGAAGCAACAGAAGTCCTCAAAGACGAAGAAAAGTGCAGGAAGAAGGATAACGTGCAGAAAGAACAAAAAGAAGAGCAGAAAGAAGCCTTGTTGCAAAATCATCCTGTACCCTCAACTTTTTCAGACGGATACTGTTGGTAACTGAGTCTGACTAACCAGTCCTAGAGCCAGTGATATGTTAAAAGACACTTAGAATACAGTGAAAACACCTACATACACTAGAGAACATTATGCGTTGGGGTCCCCCTGTGATTAGCATGACCTCCTCTGTAAGCCCCTAGTATATAATAGGGCAGGGGGATTAAAACTACCTCTTAAAACAGGCAACAGGGCATTTTTGCACACGTTAACTCAGGCCCCGTCCCCTCCCTTCACCACTGTGTAAACACGCCCTGTGTCCGTTTTTAGTTGGAAGATTAAGTTCATTTGAATCCTGAGGGTCCCTAGGGTCCAACTAGCCCACTAGGTACCTCCAGTAAGTGCCACAGAGCTGCGTTGCAGAGAGGTGTAAAAAGGGGCTTGGCCTCAGAACACCTATCTGCAGCGCAGCTCCCTGGCGCATACTGGAGATGCCTGTTGGGCTAGTTGGCCCTCAGGGACCCTCAGTATTGAAGAGGAATTAATTCCCCAACTTACAACTCGCCAGGGGGGGCGTTTGCAGAGTGCTGCAAGGAGGGGGCGTGGCCTCCGGCACGATGCCAGTCCTTTATTTATTTTAATTTTTTAGGAAGGGGGGCTGTGTGGTTCCCCTTCTTATTCTAATTTATTGGCCCTGATGACCCCATCCCCCAGGGCCTGTCTCCTAATTATATTTTTTTGACCCCAATCCCCAGGGCCGGCCACTGTTTTTTATTATTTTTAAAAAAATATATATTTATAGACACACCTAGGACATGCTGGACAAACCGTACGTACCTATCACCATGACGATTTGCGTGATATTCATTAAAAGGTGACTATGCATACAATGAATCCACGTGGAATGTATTTACACCACTAGTGAAGCTCTGACATGTCTGATGCCCTACCGTGCCTAATCCCGGTAGACACCCTTGTCGTTTATTTATACAAACATGGGTAGCTATTGACGGGCACATTTAATACACATGCACACCAAGCCATTCAAAGGGGATTCGACAAAAATTCGACCAAAACTATGCAAGAAACCCCCCTCACGGTTAATAAAACACACATCCACTGCCGGATGTGTAATACTTTTTATTTTACTCTCTGGAAAGGGGACGAACATCACTTGAGAGTCACAGCGCGCTCCTGGCAGACCCCAATGCTGTGTTACACCCACCATTGCCTGCTGAGTGCCACACACCTCTGTGTTGTATTCCACTAGCTAGTGCATATGCTATGACACTCTCTAGCCCATGTGCACTGTAACACCACCCCGTGAATATGTCATGCCACACTTGTCTTCGCACAGGTTATATTGCCCCATCTAACGTGCCTTCCTCGATGCCTATGTTATAACGCACAGTGCTATGCCATACATATTACAATCTGGGATCCATATCTTTGTCACAGTGCATATGCAACGTTACACTCCCCAGCACATATTTTATAATACAACTTTAGAGACTAGTTAGGTTACACAACACTGCCCTGTGCATATTACACTCCAAGGCGCATATCTCATAGCACGCGCTAGTGCCTGTGCTATCTCGCGCTCTCCAATGAATCTGTCATTGCGCACAATGTATTGCATATCATATTTCACGCCCGGTTCATCTTATATCACACTTTTTGGTGCATAGTTTATACCATACACTATATCTAGTTTTCATTTTCAATCGTGCTCTCAGGACTATGTTCTATATAACACTGTGTTCATCTACCCTTTTCACGGGCATTACATTTTGCGATAGGGGGTGGAGGGTCAGCGGGTGTTTCTGCCAAGTGAGCCTGAAGTCACAGTCACAAACGTCCTCTTCTTCCTGAATAAAAGTGAGATTATGCTGCATACTTGTTCATATTTTAAGTAGTTCGCACAGACACACGTTTTAAAAACAATAAAGTTCCTAATACCCGCCTTCTCTGAACAGTTAGCTTGCTGCCCCATCCCCCTCCTCCCTATCCTCTGTTGTGTGAATCCATGGACTAGCCTCCTCCCGCCTGCCATGCATGGTCTGATGTGCTGCCACTGCCCTCAATTTAGTATGATGTACCAGTCCACTCCCCCTGCCCTCCATTGCCCAATTCTATGCCCCATCATTGACATCCTGCTTAAACTCTGTGCTTAGCTTGCTGCCCCTATTCTCCTTCCCCCTGCCCTCCGATGTCTTTGTGCATGCCCCTGCTCCATCCTGTTTGCCCACCATGTTCCATGGACCTGCCACTCCTATCTACTCTGATTGTTCTGTTGAGCTGCCACTCCCCTCCCACCTGCCTAGCATTGTCAGATGACTGTAACCTGTCCCTGCCACCTCCACCCTGCCTGTCCACATGCCATGCCCCTATCCTCTTCCTCCTGTCCTACATGGTCCATTGTACTGCCACACCCTTCTGCCCTCCCTGGTCTGTTGTGCTGCAACTGCTCCTCCTGCCTGCCCCGTGCGGTCTGTTGTGAGGCCCCTTCCCCTGAACTTTCTTGTCTGTGCACAGGTCCTGACCCTCCCTTCTATCCTCCATGGTCCTTTGTGCATGCCCCTGCACCCTCCTTCTTGCCCATCATAGCCATTGTGCTGCCACTAACCCTCCCACTTGCCATGCATGGTCTTCTGTGCTGCCATGGCCCCTCCCACCTTCCCTGTGTGGTCAGTTAGCTGCCCCTGACCCCCTCTCACCTTCCCTCCATGGTCTGTGTGTATGCCATCACAGTCTCACTGTTGCTCTTCATGGTGTGTCTTGCTTCTAGTGCCCATCCTGCCTGACCTCCATGGCTATCTTGCTGCTCCTGCCCTGCCCCCTTGCCCCTAGCCCTCTGTTTACATGTGCAGACCCCTACTCCCTCCCTCCTGGCTTGTCTGTTCCATTGTAATGCCCCTGATCCGTCCCTCCTGCCCTTTATGTTCTGTTATGCTGCAGCTTTCTCCCCTGGCTGTCCATTATGGTCAGCTAGCTACCATTGCCTCTTGCCCCTCTGTTCTCTGTTGTCCATGTGCATGGTCCTGTCCCCTCCCTCTTTCTTTCTATGGATTGTTGTGCTGCACTCCCGTCCCGCCTGCCCTGTGTGGTGTATTGTGCTGCTGCAAACCCTGATGCCTGCTCTGCAGGGTCAGTTTGGTGCACCTCTCCATGTCCCTCCTGTCCTCTGTTATCCAAGCCCATGTCCCTACCCCATTTCCTTCCATGATCCAATGTACCATACTTGCGAACATTTTGAACTTGGTAAGAGGGAGATTTTGAAAAAAAACTGGGGTATTGATTTTCCCCTTTGAGTTACATTGAAAAAGAGGAGATTGTAGACAGGAGACAGATCAAATAAAGCCCATTTGAGCTTCAAAACATTGGACGTTTCCTGGCTGAATCGGGTCTGTTGGCATGTATGGTTGTACTACCATTGCCTCTTCCTTCTGCCCACAATGGTCTATTACATTGCCACAGCCTCTCTTGCAAGTCCTGTATTGTTGGTTTGTTGCCCCTGCCCCCCTTTCCACAGCCCTCCATAGTCTGTTGTGCTGCCACGGCCCTTCCTGCCTGCTCAGTGTGGTTAAATCGTTGCCTTTGCACCCTCCTACCTGCCTTAAATTTTCAGAGTCCGTGCCCCTGGCCTCTGCCTCTCAACAGTATCCTAATGAACAACTAGATTGCTAACATTCTATATTTATTACAAAAGAGTGGAACGCCGGACGTCATCTTGATGTAATCAAAACTGTAATACCTAGAGCATTTCCTTTAGAAATTACATATATGAGAGGGTCTTATTGGCATAAAAATTATGGTTAGTGCTCTAAAAGACTAAAATAAGGACATATTTTCTGAGTTTTCAAATAGCGACAAAGCACTTTTAAATTATTTGTTATCTTTATGTTTTTTTTATCCAGTTGACCACTTGATTAAATGTTGCACTTAGGGGAGAGGATGTGGTGTTACTTCCAGAACTGCAGACTTTGCAACTGGGGAACCAGGTTGGAGTTTCTGCTTCAGCTCGACATTCTGTGATTCTGGTCAAATCACTTAGTCTCCCCATGTCTACAACCAAAATGAATTTGTTCTTGTGTGATGTAACCAATGCTCATGTAAAGCACTCCAATACCTGACAAGTCTGCACTATATTACACTGCAAAAACACAAAATAATAAGTGTTTTGCACACTTCTGTCATTGTGCTATATTTGGGCTACATCTGGGTGATTTTGGGCTACATTTGGGCTCTTTTGTCTCCGGTGGCCATCTTGGGAGATTTATTTGTTATGAAGTTTCCTAATTTCCTTATGTACTGCAGTCTCCTCAGTAGGAAATGCTTTCAGTTTTTTACTTTGATTCCATCATGAAGGTATTCAGATATGTCACACATTTGCCATAAATTCTGAATGTTAGCACTCAACTTGCTCATTAGATCACTGTAGTAAAACTACTGTTCACCATGGAAGTCTGCTCCTGGTATTAAAAGTGCATGTTTCAGTCTGCATGTCAGAATTTTTTAATGAAATAGAAGAGGATTTGAGAAGTCACTCAAAATGTGCCCTCATTTTCTTTCTTCCGCATTAATCATAATTTCTATGGCAAAATGAACCCCCTCATTGTGTTCCTTTTTAAATTAAATGTTTTAAGTGTTACCAGTTTATTCCAATCAAGATGGCTTCAGGTGTGCCATACTTTTGTCATAATGAAGACAGTAAGCGCTCTAGTTGTTTTTAAGAACACTCTGGGACATTCTGTCATTGGGCTATACTTGGGCTACATCTGGGTGATATTTGGGCTACATTTGGGCTCTTTTGTCTCTGGTGGCCATCTTGGGAGACTTATTTGTTATGAAGTTTCCTAATTTCCTCATTTACTGCAGTCTCCTCAGTAGGAAATACTTTCAGTTTTTTACTTTGATTCCATCAAGAAGGCATTCAGATGTGTCACACATTTGCCATAAATTCAGAATGTTAGCACTCATTTTGCTCATTAGATCACTTTAGTAAAGCTACTGCTCACCAGGGAAAACTGCTGCTGGTATTGAAAGTGCATGTTTCAGTCTGCATGTCAGAATTTTTTAATGAAATAGAAGAAGATTAGAGAAGTCACTCAAAATGTGCCCTAATTTTTCTTTCTGCAGCACTAATCATACTTTTTATGGAAAAATGAACCCCCTCATTTTGTTCCTTTTTAAATTAAATGTTTTAAGAGTTACCACTTTAATCCAAGCAAGATGGCTTCAGGTGTGCCATACGTTTATCATAAGTAGGACTGTTAGCGCTCTAGTTGTTCTTTGGAACACTCTGGGAAGCTGCAGTAGAACACAAAGGAATCAACTGACAGTCTCTGCCCTTGTTGGATGTACATGTTTTACTGAGAATGTCAGACTTCATTCTCACATGACTGAGAAAGATAATGTGAATTTACAGAAAATAAACTCTCAGTTTAGCTTATAGATCACATTCCAAACCTATGTTGGAAAAGCATGAGAAAATATTTTTCTCTCAATCATGATATCCCAGCAGAAGGCTATTTCACATGGTGAAATCACCTTAGAACATACCACAATTCCTAAAATGAGTATGGTACCATCAACAAATGATTTATAATGTAACTAAAGTCTTAAAACCTTCTATTAACTGCAATGCTTTTTGATGAGGTGCTATCATGTATATTGGTCCCAAGATGGCTGCCAACACTTCTTGGATGAAGTGCTGACAGCCAGTCAGATCTCAGGATGAGATGTGTGGTTAGGATCCGCCCACATATACATATGATTTTACTTTTGATTTTCTCAGGAACTACTGAACAGATTGACACCAGACCTGCAAAAGGCACTTCCCTGACCTGAGGACTACCTCTCTGCCAAATTTCAAGTAATTCTGTTCAGCCGTTCGAGCTGTACCTTGGACTAAAGGTCTCTATGGAAAATTGCATGGGGAAAACGCGTTTTGGGACCCCCCTTTTTTCTCAGCCCCCGCTTGACGAATCCCCCTGAGACTTTTAGGGTAGGAGCGGAGCGGAGCGCCCCACCTATTTGGAAATTTCGCGAGGATTCGTCAACCGGCGCCAAAGTTATTCCAAATAGAATGTTGCGGATTTCCTATGGAAACACGGTCCTAACTATAACTATCTACTGGCGACCACCAGTAGATAATATATATATATATATATATATATACATATATATATATATCCACTAACACACATCTATAGCACACAATGCAGTCACCACTATGTGGTTATGGTTTAGACAAATGCTCCATTGAAAAGGTTTTTTCAGATTTTACCAAGACCTTAAACCCTGCAAACAACAGCGCTGGAAGGGATTTGTCAGGGGATGATTCCCCTTTCAATCGTTCGGTGAACAGGAGCCTGTTAACTTGAGAAACTGTAACATCCAGCATTATGCTATTACGAGTCAGATGAATGACTTCCACTTGGATTTATTTTAATAAGGAGTGCAACAAGGAGCTGAGCAGTGCGTCATCTACTGACAGCTAAAACGGAAACTTTTGAAATAATACTCACCTGCAATGAATGGTGCACTCTGGGAAGTGTATGCTAAAGTCAGTAATGTGACCAGAGACGTTATAAATTTGTAGGCACTGAGGCACTTGGTGAGATTTCCTGCCCGTGAACAAGGCTGAATTGCCGAAACTAGTTGGGACTGCAGGAACGCTGTGCTAAAATCTTAAATTAAAGGCTCCCTATTTCCTGACATGGGCCTCTTGTGTGTTTCTTCATGGTGCATGATTTGTCGGGCTTCTCCGTGCCCGTCCTGAAGAGGACGCCCTGCAGGGTCGGTGGCTCCCAACTCGGAGGTTTTCCTGTGGATATATATATATATATATATATATATATATTCACTGAAAAAACCATAGGTTTCAGGGGTGTTATAGTTAGCTGGACTTTTCACTTGTACAAAACCATTGAAATTCCCCCGTTATAGTTAGTTCAGCTAACTATAACTGGCGCGCACGCAATGCACTGCTGATGACGTCACATATTACATCACTCATGACATGGTCAGTGACATCACTGATGACATCTCAAATGACATCACTGATGACATCATCCAGTGAATGTGTGTTTTTCTGAAAATTAAATATGTTTTATATATGTATATCTCAAGGTCGATGGAAGAATAAATGGGTATATAAGTGTCTAAATGGATGATTTGTCTTTGAAAAATTGTTTGTGTAACTGACTGATTAAGTGTATCATAGTGAATACATGGCTTAGTGAGTAATGTTTAAATATGTAAATATCTGTATCAGTCTCTCACTTTGTGTATAAGTGGCTGCATGGGTTGGTGAGTAGCTACATGGGTGTCTATATAGGTTATTAGTTGGTTTTTTGAGTATCAGTCTGAGTGTCTGCATGGTTCGGTGGGGGGTATTACGTAGTGCATAGGTGCATGAATGAGTGACTCACTGTTTGTATGTGTTGAACACAGCATGTGTGCAGGACTGTATGGGTGGATGAGTGTCTGTATGGGTGTGTTAGTGAGTGAATGACTGTTTCAATAGTGTCTTTATGAGTAACTACATATGTTTTAAACTAGTATATGTGACTATTGGTGTATATATGTGAGTATATGTGAGAGTGAGAGATTGAAAGAGTTCCTGTATGAATAAGTATGTGTTTCTATAAGTGATTGTTTAAAAGACTAAGTATGTGTAAGTTTCCGTAGAAGTAAGTGTGGTGGTGTGTGTATAACTGTATATGCAAGTAAATGTATGTTTGATTCTTTATTAGCATGAGTGACTATGTGTGTGAGTAACTCTATGGATGAGTGGCATTGTGTAACAGGATGTATAGGTGTATGAGTACATATGATGAGTGAGTACATGTATGAGTGACTGTATAGGACTGTTGGTGAATGAGTGGATGTGTATGTGGATCTTAGAATTACTGAAGAGGTTGTTGTAACTGGTATTGGTATGTCTCTATTTTTGAATGTGTGTATCAAAGGTTATATTAGGGTGAGAGGAGGTCTGCCACTCTATCACAAGGATGATGTCATCAGTGATGTCATCAGTTATGTCATCAGTGATGTCATGAGTGATGTCACTGACCATGTCATGAGTGATGTAATATGTGACGTCATCAGCAGTGCATTGCGGGTGCGCGAGTTATAGTTAGCTGAACTAACTATAACGGGGAATTTCAATGGTTTTGTACAAGTGAAAAGTCCAGCTAACTATAACACCCCTGAAACCTATGGTTTTTTCAGTGAATTTCTGAGGTTTTTTAAATGCTAATTCCTAACTATAACGTGCCTGAAACCTATGGTTTTTTCTGTGAATTTCAAAGGTTTTTTAAATGCTAATTTCTAACTATGCCTACAGAGATAGGACATGTGAAGAAAGAAGAAAAAATGCACAGAAAGAAACAAAAGAAGTGCAGAAAGAAGCAACAGAAGTCCTCAAAGACGAAGAAAAGTGCAGGAAGAAGGATAACGTGCAGAAAGAACAAAAAGAAGAGCAGAAAGAAGCCTTGTTGCAAAATCATCCTGTACCCTCAACTTTTTCAGACGGATACTGGTGGTAACTGAGTCTGACTAACCAGTCCTAGAGCCAGTGCTATGTTAAAAGACACTTAGAATACAGTGAAAACACCTACATACACTAGGGTACATTATGCGTTGGGGTCCCCCTGTGATTAGCATGACCTCCTCTGTAAGCCCCTAGTATATAATAGGGCATGGGGATTAAAACTACCTCTTAAAACAGGCCACAGGGTGTTTTTGCATACGTTAACTCAGGCCCCGTCCCCTCCCTTCACCACTGTGTAAACGCGCCCTGTGGCTGTTCTAAATTGAGAGATTAAGTCCCCTTGAATCCTAAGGGTCCCTAGGGTCAAACTAGACCACTAGGTACCTCCAGTAAGCGCCACAGAGCTGCGTTGCAGAGAGGTGTAAAAAGGGGCTTGGCCTCAGAACACCTGTCTGCAGCGCAGCTCCCTGGCGATACTGGAGATGCCTGTTGGGGGCGCGTTTGCAGAGTGCTGCACGGAGGGGGCATGGCCTCCGGCACGATGCCAGTCTTTTATTTATTTTAATTTTTTAAGAAGGGGGGCTGTGTGGTTCCCCTTCTTATTCTAATTTATTGGCCCTGATGACCCCATCCCCCAGGGCCTGTCTCCTAATTATATTTTTTTGACCCCAATCCCCAGGGCCGGCCACTGTTTTTTATTATTTTTAAAAAATATATATTTATAGACACACCTAGGACATGCTGGACAAACCGTACGTACCTATCACCATGACGATTTGCGTGATATTCATTAAAAGGCGACTATGCATGCAATGAATCCATGTGGAATGTATTTACACCACTAGTGAAGCTCTGACATGTCTGCTGCCCTACCGTGCCTAATCCCGGTAGACACCCTTGTCGTTTATTTATACAAACATGGGTAGCTATTGTACACTGGACCTCTTTAAACTTACCCTCCTGTCCCTTATTTTGTTGACATAGCTTTTGACAGGCACATTTAATACACATGCACACCAAGCCATTCAAAGGGGATTCGACAAAAATTCGACCAAAACTATGCAAGAACCCCCCTCACGGTTAATAAAACACACATCCACTGCCAGATGTGTAATACTTTTTATTTTACTCTCTGGAAAGGGGACGAACATCACTTGAGAGTCACAGCGCGCTCCTGACAGAGCCCAATGCTGTGTTACACCCACCATTGCCTGCCGAGTGCCACACACCTCTGTGTTGTATTCCACTAGCTAGTGCATATGCTATGACACTCTCTAGCCCATGTGCACTGTAACACTACCCCGTGAATATGTCATGCCACACTTGTCTTCGCACTGGTTATATTGCCCCATCTAACGTGCCTTCCTCGATGCCTATGTTATAACGCACAGTGCTATGCCATACATATTACAATCTGGGATCCATATCTTTGTCACAGTGCATATGCAACGTTACACTCCCCAGCACATATTTTATAATACAACTTTAGAGACTAGTTAGGTTACACAACACTGCCCTGTGCATATTACACTCCAAGGCGCATATCGCATAGCACGCGCTAGTGCCTGTGCTATCTCGCGCTCTCCAATGAATCTGTCATTGCGCACAATGTATTGCATATTATATTTCACGCCCGGTTCATCTTATATCACACTTTTTGGTGCATAGTTTATACCATACACTATATCTAGTTTTCATTTTCAATCGTGCTCTCAGGACTATGTTCTATATAACACTGTGTTCACCTACCCTTTTCACGGGCATTACATTTTGCGATAGGGGGTGGAGGGTCAGGGGGTGTTTCTGCCAAGTGAGCCCGGAGTCACAGTCACAAACGTCCTCTTCTTCCTGAATAAAAGTGAGATTATGCTGCATACTTGTTCATATTTTAAGTAGTTCGCACAGACACAATGTTTTAAAAACAATAAAGTTCCTAATACCCGCCTTCTCTGAACAGTTAGCTTGCTGCCCCATCCCCCTCCTCCCTATCCTCTGTTGTGTGAATCCATGGACTAGCCTCCTCCCTCATGCCATGCATGGTCTGATGTGCTGCCACTGCCCTCAATTTAGTATGATGTACCAGTCCACTCCTCCTGCCCTCCATTGCCCAATTCTATGCCCCATCATTGACCTCATGCTTAAACTCTGTGCTTAGCTTGCTGCCCCTATTCTCCTTCCCCCTGCCCTCCGATGTCTTTGTGCATGCCCCTGCTCCATCCTTTTTGCCCACCATGTCCCATGGACCTGCCACTCCTATCTACTCTGAGTGTTCTGTTGAGCTGCCACTCCCCTCCCACCTGCCTAGCATTGTCAGATGACTGTAACCTGTCCCTGCCACCTCCACCCTGCCTGTCCACATGCCATGCCCCTATCCTCTTCCTCCTGTCCTACATGGTCCATTGTACTGCCACACCCTTCTGCCCTCCCTGGTCTGTTGTGCTGCAACTGCTCCTCCTGCCTGCCCCGTGTGGTCTGTTGTGAGGCCCCTTCCCCTGAACTTTCTTGTCTGTGCACAGGTCCTGACCCTCCCTTCTATCCTCCATCGTCCTTTGTGCATGCCCCTGCACCCTCCTTCTTGCCCATCATAGCCATTGTGCTGCCACTAACCCTCCCACTTGCCATGCATGGTCTTCTGTGCTGCCATGGCCCCTCCCACCTTCCCTGTGTGGTCAGTTAGCTGCCCCTGACCCCCTCCCACCTTCCCTCCATGGTCTGTGTGTATGCCATCACAGTCTCACTGTTGCTCTTCATGGTGTGTCTATCTTCTAGTGCCCATCCTGCCTGACCTCCATGACTATCTTGCTGCTCCTGCCCTGCCCCCATGCCCCCAGCCCTCTGTTTACATGTGCAGACCCCTACTCCCTCCCTCCTGGCTTGTCTGTTCCATTGTAATGCCCCTGATCCGTCCCTCCTGCCCTTTATGGTCTGTTATGCTGCAGCTTTCTCTCCTGTCTGTCCATTATGGTCAGCTAGCTACCATTGCCTCTTGCCCCTCTGTTCTCTGTTGTCCATGTGCATGGTCCTGTCCCCTCCCTCTTGCTTTCTATGGACGGTTGTGCTGCACTCCCGTCCTGCATGCCCTGTGTGGTGTATTGTGCTGCTGCAAACCCTGATGCCTGCCCTGCAGGATCAGTTTGGTGCACCTCTCCATGTCCTTCCTGTCCTCTGTTATCCAAGTCCATGACCCTATCCCATTTCCTTCCATGATCCAATGTACCATACTTGCGAACATTTTGAACTTGGTAAGAGGGAGACTTTGAAAAAAAACTGGGGTATTGATTTTCCCCTTTGAGTTACATTGAAAAAGAGGAGATTGTAGACAGGAGACAGATCAAATAAAGCCCATTTGAGCTTAAAAACATTGGACGTTTCCTGGCTGAATCGGGTCTGTTGGCATGTATGGTTGTACTACCATTGCCTCTTCCTTCTGCCCACAATGGTCTATTACATTGCCACAGCCTCTCTTGCAAGTTCTGTATTGTTGGTTTGTTGCCCCTGCCCCCCTTTCCACTGCCCTCCATAGTCTGTTGTGCTTCCACGGCCCTTCCTGCCTGCTCAGTGTGGTTAAATTGTTGCCTTTGCACCCTCCTACCTGCCTTCAATTTTCAGAGTCCGTGCCCCTGGCCTCTGCCTCTCAACAGTATCCTAATGAACAACTAGATTGCTAACATTCTATATTTATTACAAAAGTGTGGAACGCCTGACATCCTCTTGATGTAATCAAAACTGTAATACCTAGAGCATTCCTTTAGAAATTACATATATGAGAGGGTCTTATTGGCATCAAAATTATGGTTAGTGCTCTAAAAGACTAAAATAAGGACATATTTTCTGAGTTTTCAAATAGCGACAAAGCACTTTTAAATTATTTGTTATCTTTATGTTTTTTTATCCAGTTGACCACTTGATTAAATGTTGCACTTAGGGGAGAGTATGTGGTGTTACTTCCAGAACTGCAGACTTTGCAACTGGGGAACCAGGTTGAAGTTTCTGCTTCAGCCCGACATTCTGTGATTCTGGTCAAATCACTTAGTCTCCCCATGTCTACAACCAAAATGAATTTGTTCTTGTGAGATGTAACCAATGCTCATGTAAAGCACTCCAATACCTGACAAGTCTGCACTATATAACACTGCAAAAACACACAATAATAAGTGTTTTGCACACTTCTGTCATTTGGCTATATGTGGGCTACATCTGGGTGATTTTGGGCTACATTTGGGCTCTTTTGTCTCTGGTGGCCATCTTGGGAGACTTATTTGTTATGAAGTTCCCTAATTTCCTCATTTACTGCAGTCTCCTCAGTAGGAAATACTTTCAGTTTTTTACTTTGATTCCATCAAGAAGGCATTCAGATGTGTCACACATTTGCCATAAATTCAGAATGTTAGCACTCTTTTTGCTCATTAGATCACTGTAGTAAAGCTACTGCTCACCAGGGAAAACTGCTGCTGGTATTGAAAGTGCATGTTTCAGTCTGCATGTCAGCATTTTTTAATGAAATAGAAGAGGATTTGAGAAGTCACTCAAAATGTGCCCTAATTTTTCTTTCTGCAGCACTAATCATACTTTTTATGGAAAAATGAACCCCCTCATTTTGTTCCTTTTTAAATTAAATGTTTTAAGAGTTACCACTTTAATCCAAGCAAGATGGCTTCAGGTGTGCCATACGTTTATCATAAGTAGGACTGTTAGCGCTCTAGTAGTTCTTTGGAACACTCTGGGAAGCTGCAGTAGAACACAAAGGAATCAACTGACAGTCTCTGCCCTTGTTGGATGTACATGTTTTACTGAGAATGTCAGACTTCATTCTCATATGACTGAGAAAGATAATGTGAATTTACAGAAAATAAGCTCTCAGTTTAGCTTATAGATCACCTTCCAAACCTCTGTGGTAAAAGCATGAGAAAATATTTTTCTCTCAATCATGATATCCCAGCAGAAGGCTTTTTCACATGGTGAAATCACCTTAGAACATACCACAATTCCTAAAATGAGTATGGTACCATCAACAAATGATTTATAATGTAACTAAAGTCTTAAAACCTTCTATTAACTGCAATGCTTTTTAATGAGGTGCTATCATGTATATTGGTCCGAAGATGGCTGCCAACACTTCTTGGATGAAGTGCTGACAGCCAATCCGATCTCAGGACGAGATGTGTGGTTAGGCTCCGCCCACATATATATATGCTTTTAAATGCTATTTTCTCAGGAAATACTGAACAGATTTACACCAGACCTGCAAAAGGCACTTCCTTGACCTTATGGCTACCTCTCTGCCAAATTTCAAGTAATTCTGTTCAGCCGTTCGGGCTGTAGCTGTGTCTAAAGGTCCTATGGAAAAATGCATGGGGAAAACGTGTTTTGGGACCCCCCTTTTTTCTCGGCCCCTGCTTGACAAATCACCCCAAGACTTTCAGGGTAGGAGCTGAACGGAGCGCCCCATTAGTTTTGAAAATTTTGCGAGGATTCGTCAACCGGCGCCAAAGTTATTCAAAATAGAATTTTGAGATTTCCTATGGATTCTGGGTTGTAACTATAACTATCTACTGGCGACCGCCAGTAGATAATATATATATATATATATATATATATATATATATATATATATATATATATATATATATATATAATTGCTTGAACTCCTCGAACCTCCGCTACGAGACAGCAGCAGCAGCGGCGAACAAAGGAAAACGGACCCCGATTGCTGGCAGGAAGATTTTATTCCGCTCCCTCACCTAGTGACGCGTTTCTGGCACAGCCGAGCCCTTTTTTTTTTTTCTTTTTTTTTAAAACATGTTTTTATTGCAGCATTTTAAACAAAACATCCATTAGGGCAACCGGCACCCGCGTATAATCTCAAATCACACCCCTCGTTATAGCAATGCACACAGCCGTTTAGCCCACATCCCGGGGGCCGGGCGGCGTATTAAGACAGTGATTCAAATTATCATAACGATCTCCTCATAGCGAAGCCCGGTCCATGTCCCATGATAGCCTATGCATTTATTCCTATCAGATTCTCTCCCCAAATCCAACTCGTCGTAACACTACAACCATACCCCAGTAACTCCCCCCCACCCACCCCACCCCACAACTGCTGCTGATGTGGGCCCTACCAGTGGTTCCTAACACTAATGCGTGCCAGTCATCGGGGTTTGCATATAGTCTCCCCAGCCTCAAGGAACTCCGCTCTCCGAACGCTCGCGCTCCGCACGCTCCAGCTGGTGATCCTGCAGAGCTTGTACGATCATCTCCCAAGCCCTTACCCACTCCAACCCCTTCTCGTTATCCACCTTGGTGGCCTGCCGCCTTCTAATCACACTCTCGCATCTAGACCATTTCAGCAGCTCGGATATCCATCGCCCGACTGATGGGCCCTCCCGGGATTTCCAGTGCCATGTAATTTCTCTCTGGGCCAACATGAGACCTAAGTCAATGAATTTGCTCGTCACCTTCGTCTTTGCCGTGTGAGGGAACCAAAGCAGTAAACAAACTCCACCTCCCGGTCAGTTACTGCATTCAAAAGCTCCCCCACCTCAGCCCAGTACGTCCCAAGCTTCGGGCACCCCCACAGCATGTGGTCGAGTTCGGCTCCCAGTGCTAAGCATCTCGGGCAAGCGGCATCCCGCACCTTAAAGTATCGTCTAATCTTTCCCGGGGTCAAATATGCCCTATGGAGGATGAAGAAATGCACCTGCTGAAAGCGGGCATTCCCACTACCCTTCCAAGTCCTCCGCATGATGTGGCTCCAGACCGTGTCCGGAATGGGTTTGCCTATGCTTTCCTCCCACCGCTCCTTCAATGCCGTGAGCGGCTCCAGCCCCTCCTGCAACAGTCTAGCATGGAGGCAGGTCACCGCCTTAATTGTTCCCGCCGCCATCACCACGTACTGGCAGGTCAGGGTTGCGGTAGGTTCCGCCAACCCTTCCCTCCAATGTTTTTGTATCGCCGCACTCACCGCCGCATGCAGGAGGTAACTCCCATCCGGGAGGCCAAACTGCCCCTGCAAAACCTCGAAGGGGGCCAGCGCCCCATCGACGTAGAGGTCCCCAACCATCTGCAACCCCAGCTCTTCCCACTCCGCCAACGGGGACCAGTCGCCTCCATGCGGCAACGCCGTCAGCATCCCCAACGGGATCTCCGGTGCATAAGGTCGCGCCGCTTTCGCTCTCTTCATGCTCCTTTGCCAGCATAACCGAAGAGTTCTCTCTTCAATGGATAAGCCTCTCGGGTCTAGTTTCTGTTGCATGACTATGTAGGATAGAACGTGCCTCTGGATGCCGGTCCCCCGTTCCTGTTCCGGGCCTCTGAACACTTTAGCAACGTTCTGTGTCAGCACTTGTAGCTGTGCCGCCAGGTAGTATAATTCAAAATCAGGGACCGCCAGTCCTCCCTCGAATTTAGGCCGCATCAGAGCAGTCAAGGCCACCCTCCGCAGTCCGGTCCCCCACAGGAAGCCAATAACCTGTGTCTTCAGTTCTTTGAAAGTCCGCTGTGGGATCCATATTGGCAGGGTACGGAAGTAATAGAGCAGTCGGGGCAGAGCCACCATCTTCAACAGGGCAACCCGGCCCAGCACCGAGAGCGGGAGGGAGGCCCAGAAGGCCATGCACCCCTTCAGGGCCCTTATACAACGCCCTATATTACCGTCCAACAGGTTCACGATGTCGTGGTATATCCGGACCCCCAGGTAAGTGAAGCACGTAGCCTCCCAAACCACATCCAGAGTGGGAGGGGAATATGGCACATCTGCCCGCAGCGGGAAAACACAAGTTTTGGTCCAATTGACCTTGAGGCCCGAGAGCCTGCCGAAGCGTGACAGCATCCCCATAGCCCCTTCCAGAGCGTCGCCGGTGTCCTCCAGGTACAGCAGGAGGTCATCAGCGTACAGCGAGATATGATGCGTCTCCTCCCCACAATTAACCCCGCCGTACACCGCCCCTGTCCGCGCTTGTGCCGCAAAAGGTTCCATCGCCAAGGTG
Source organism: Triturus cristatus (assembly GCF_964204655.1). Lineage (NCBI taxonomy): Eukaryota > Metazoa > Chordata > Amphibia > Caudata > Salamandridae > Triturus > Triturus cristatus. The sequence continues at coordinate 1,215,770,152 of NC_140589.1, read as the reverse complement.
AACAACAGGGGAGACAGCGAGCAACCTTGTCTCGTCCCCCTGCGCACCGGATAATCTGAGGATATGACTGCTCCCAGCCGTACCCTGGCCGTAGCAGAGGAGTAAAGGACCCTCGTCCAATGTCCAAATCCCTCCCCCAGGCCGAACTTCTCGAGCACCGCATCGAGGTACCCCCATTCGAGGCTATCGAAAGCCTTCTCGATATCCACGGAGAGCACTGCTGGTTTCTGATAAGGGCCCCAAACACTGTCTATGATACGGACCAGGCGGCGAATATTCAAGGCCGTGCTCCTGGTGGGGATAAAACCGGCTTGGTCCTCATGAACCAGCGTGGTCATATGTGGCAGTAATCTAGTGGCCAATATGCGACTCAGTATTTTATAATCGACCGTCAGCATAGACAAAGGTCTATACGACGTCACATCAGAGGCGTCCCTGCCGGGCTTCAACAGCGGCACCACCAGTGCCTCCCTCATCGATTGGGGAAGAAGCCCCAGCGTCATGGCTTCAGCGTAGACCAGCAAGAGCCTGGGTGCCAAGGCATCCACAAACTGCGCATAGAATTCGATCGGCAGGCCATCCACCCCCGGCGTTTTGTTTCTGGCCATCTGCTTAATGGCCACCTGGATCTCCTGTAGCGTGATTGGCCCGCCCAGTTCCGTCGCAGTTTCGGCATCCACCCGCGGGAGACAAATAGTCGCCAGATAGTCAGCTATTGTGGAGACCTCCACCCCCAGTTGACTCTCATAGAGGTCCGTGTAGTATGACCTGAAACGCTTCAGTACTGCCTCTTGCGAATAAACCACCTCCCCCGTCTCCGTTCGAATGCTCATGACCGGGCAACCTCGGGGTTCTGGGTTAGCTAGTCTAGCTAGTAGCGTTCCTACCTTGTCCCTTTCCGCATGCACTCTGACTAGATACAGCTTGTAATCAAAACACCGCAGCCGCTCTGTTTCAGTCGCTACCACCTCCTTCGCCTCAAGCATCCTGTCCTGTAAATCTGGTCGCTCGGGCCTACGCTGTTCTATATCCCGCAACACCCCCTCCGCCTTCCCCAGATCAGTCAGGACTGTAGACCGTACATTAGCAAATTTGCCCATACAAATGCCTCTGGTCACCACCTTCATTGCATCCCATTCCGTCGCCCTCGTGGCAGTGGAGCCCTCATTCTCCCTAAAGTAGTGCGCTACGCCCTGTAGGACCGCATCACTAAACACCAGGTCTTCCAATGTATCCGGTCGCAGCCGCCATGTTGGAACCGCTGACCTCGGCCGCAGCAACGGGTTATGGTCCGAGATAGTTCTAGTGAGATACTCCGTGTGGGCCATCACGGGAGCCAGGGCCCTGCTGCACAAAATGGCATCTATCCTAACATGCAGCGCGTGCAACGCGGAGAAAAAGGAGTAGTCCCGGGCTCCCGGATGTTGCTCCCTCCACACATCTATCAGGCCCCACCTCTCCTGCCAATCCGCCCTGTGCGCCGCTAACCGGCGCACCGGCGAGTCGGCCAATGGCGGATGCGACCGGTCCAGTGCCACATCAGTGATCGAGTTGAAGTCCCCTCCTATCAATATGGGGCCCGCTAAGAAGTGCGCCAATGAGCCCGTCAGGCTAGCAAAAAAGCGGGCCTGGTCCGTATTGGGAGCATATATACTGCATAAGACTACGTCCTGACCATAGAGCCTCCCCTCCACCGCAACAAATGTACCCTCCGGGTCCACCAACTGATTCGTGGCCTGGAATGGGACCCCCGCTCTCACCCACACCAACACCCCCCTGGCAAACGCTGAACACGTAGTTCCAAACACCTGGCCACGCCATCTCCTCTGCAGCGCAGTGTATTCCTGTTTAGTTAAGTGAGTTTCTTGCAGGAGTGCAATTTGTATGCCGCGCCTCACCAGGTGGGCGTGTACCTTATATCGTCTAGACATAGTGCGGAGTCCACGAACATTCCACGTGAGGCATTTCAAATTAGGTAACGTCCCCATTGCAGCCAGCACCCCACCAGCACACCAGTGTCCCAGGCCCACCTACAGCAGCGCAGCAGAACCCCCCAACCAAAACATCCCCACAAACTCCCCCCCTCCCACTCCCCAGAACAGGACCCAATAATGCAATTTCAGCCCCCATCCAAACCTGCAACCCTACAAACCTTCCCTACTCTGTGGTCGTCTCCACAGAAAGCCTTAAGGGCAACGTGAGGGTGATTCAGAGCCGACCCAAGGCAGACCAAGCCCCCGCCCCGAGCCCACAATCCCCTGTGTGTCTCAGCACAATACCTGCGAGTCCGCTGAGCACCGGGACCCCCAGCTAGACCAGGAGTCGTGAATGTGGCCTCACTCCCAGTGTCACCCGTTAAATAATCCATCAGCCGTCTGTGGGGTGACCGCCGGCCCCCAGGAACTGTCAGCCTCCGATACCTCTCCGCCGGACTGCCCGGCCTCCTCACCAGTGTCCGAGCCCACTGATGTCCGCTCCCGTTGTGAGCCCGTGATGATCGCCGTTGCAGCCAGCGCTCCCCGTCTGTCGTCCGCCATCTGTTCATCCCGCTCCGCTCTCTGGAGTTTGTTGCGTTTGCGGATGCGTTGGGATTTCCGCACTTGGACCGGTTTCTGTCGCTCCCTTTCCCCCTTCCCCCCCCGGGCCGTTCCAGCGCGATACGACTCCAACCACATCCATACCTCATCAGGGGCCTGAAAGAAGTGAGTCGTTCCGCCCAAGATCACTCTCAGCTTCGCCGGAAACAGCAAGGAATATTGTAGGCCCTCACTCCGCAGTTCTTTATTCACGGCCAAAAAAGAAGCCCTGTTCTTCTGGACCTCCTGCGTGTAGTCTGGGAACACCGTGACTGAGCTATTGGCCACCTGAAAGGGGCCTTCCGAGCGCGCCCTCTGTATCAGTAGGTCTCTGTCCCTGTAATGCAAGAGTCTGACCACCATTGGTCTGGGAGGGCGGCCCTGCGCGGGCGGGCGGGCCGGGACCCTATGCGCTCGCTCCAGGGAAAAGAAGGGGGAGAGGCCCTCCGGGGCCACAGTCGTTTTAAACCAGTTCTCCATGTAGGCCACAGCGTCATCCCCTCCAACTTTTTCCGGCAGGCCCACTACCCTCACGTTGTTCCTCCGATTGCGACTTTCGGCGTCCTTCGCCCGTTTCTCCAGCGTCACCAGACGGCCAAGGATATCAGCAAGTTTGCGTTCCGCGGTCACCGCTGCTGGTTTGAGCTCCTGGAGCAGCAACTCATTGTCCTTTACTCTGTCCGACAGCTTGGCATGATCGGCCCTCAAGAGGCCCAGTCCAGTGGCAACCTGCGCTATGTCCTGATGCAAGGCCTCCTTGGTCGCGGTGATCGCCTCCAGGATCCCATCCAGCTGTTTGTTCAGGCGCCGTTCCTGCGCCGAGCCCTCCGGGTCATCGTGGGCCCCGCCAGCCGTGGCCAACATCGCCGCCTGGCCGTGCCCGGGAGTCAAATGCGGTGCGACACCCTTAGTGGTCATCCCGCCCCGTGCTAGCTCCAGTTCAGGGCACCTCTGGAGGACAAGCCGGTTCCAACGTCCGTCCACTCCGGAAGAGAGAATCCGGAGCCCGGTGCCCGCTCACTGAGATCGGTGTCCTCCTCGGGGGCAGGTCCACTCCCCCAGGGCCCGGCGGCCCGACAGCCCGGATACTCTCTTCTTGTGGCAAGCAGGCTGTCCCCCCGCCAAAGCCACCCGCTGCAGGCGCCAGTAGCCCCCTGCCTCCGTCCGCGTGCCCACGAATGCCACCCAGGGCAAGGGCCCTCCGCTACACCACGCAGCGTCAGCAGCAGTGCAGGCTCACCTCATCCCTGCGCCAGCGCCGAGGAAGACCCAGCTCGACCCACCCAACTGGGCCAGCCGTGCACCCCGGGGGGCGCTACTCCGTAGTTGTCTGGCGTGCCGGTCCTCAGCGCTCCCCAATCCGAGTACTGCTGTCCCGTCAGGTAGCCATCAACGTCCGCCCACAACCACTGGGTGCGTCTCACTCGGCTCCGCTGCCAGCTCCTGTATCGCGTCTAGGCCTGTCCCCTCCGCAGCCCAGCAGCCACTCCGGTCAGCCACGTCCTTCCGCAGGCAGCCGTGCCCCAGCGGGGTCGGCGGCGGGGGCAGCGACTCAGCCCCGAGTTCCGGCGCGGGATCCACCACTCTCCTCACCGTCTCCGTTGTGCGCCTCTGTGTGTGGCGTCTCGGCCGGACGCCGCCCGTGTCCTGGCAGCCGCCGGCGTACCGCGCCTCTCTCCAGGAGCTGGACTCCCCTCACGAGGCCGCTGCGTTCAGCAATGGGGGAGGGGCGGCAGAATCCCCCGCCGCCGCCGCGGCGGAAAGCTCCTCGCACCAACGCCGGGTCCCCGGGATCGCGGACAGTGGGGGACCGGCTCCACCCAGTCCCGCAGGAGGCGAGCCTCCCCTGCAGTCGCGAGCCTCTGTCCGGCACTCGTTAGGCTCCGCCGTTCGGGTCCGCCGCCATCTTGCTCTCCGATCGCCACACGTCCCTGTTCCGCGATCCGGCTCCAGCACCTCGCCCGGGCTCCGGCCGCCTCGTTCTCGCAGTCCGCTTCAGTCCCGGCGCCAAGCGCAACAGGCTCGCGCCACCAGCGGCACGTTTTGGCCGGTAAACAGGATAATTATCGGGGATCAGGCACGGAGCTGCAGGCTCACACCGCCATCCCGATCGGCGTCCAAACCACGCCCCTGGCACAGCCGAGCCCTTGATCACACACTAGCAACAGGCTGCCAATACAATTTAAATATGCAAGGTGAGTTTCACTTCCTGTGTCACATGACCATAGACATAGGCAACAGACTAGTAAAAAGACAGATAACGTAAAATCATAAACAATCATCATAACTTTTTTTAAAAGCATCAAAAGATTGCTAGATTGTTTGTGCAATATTGCTGTATGAATACAGGTGAAACAAACTAAATCAGTTAGTTCAATTATAAAATTGAACATGATGTTAAAGCAAATACATATATAAATATATTTACAAATCAACACTGGTAATGGATAAAAAGTGTACCACATTATAAAAACTGTTAATAAATAGGATAAAATATCACTAATAAAACAGTATCAAATTGGTGCCACATAATCCAATAATGAGCCAGCGGAAGTCTTGCATACCAGCCTAAATGCTTGTAATGATGTAGTTTTGGCCTGATTGTTATTGTTATATGTCTAGAAACATATCTGAAATAAATATAAAGTGCCATAAACTATGTGCAAAATATAGCAAATTTTATCCTTTCCTCAAATTCATCTCTTTTAGAAAGAGGAATATCAACTGTGAGTGAAACCCCTAAAAAAATCCCTAAAACTATAAAAAGCCAAGAAATGTGCAAAAAGTGCAGAAGCAGCTGAAGTTCTATAATGAGTATCAGACACTGACAAAAAAATGTATATATAAAAAATATATATATAAAAAAGATAACCCATTGTTTGCTCCAAAGAACAAATTAATTCACATATGGGGCCTCATGTAGGTAAATAAATTTTACCGGTTCTTAAATACCGAGCCGTACCGAATCGGTAAATTAGAATCGGTAAGTTACATGTAGGTAAAAATTCGGTAACAGTTACCGATTCGGTAACAGTCGGTAAATACGAATCGGAATTCACCGATTCGGTAAATACCGAGGTGATAATTACCGAATCGGAAAATACCGAGGTGGTATCTACCGAATCGGAAAATACCGAGGTGGTATCTACCGAATCGGAAAATACCGAATCGGTACGTACGGATTCGGTAAATAACATCACATGACTTGACGAAACAGCTAATCCTGTGCAACGACAGCCCACCCAACCAGGAACTGCCCACACCCAGGCAGGTGTACACAATTAGCCGAAGTGGCCACACCCAGGCAGGTGTACATAATTAGCCGACCCTGGAGAGGCTCGGAGTGCAGAGGAGAGGCAGGGAGCAGTTGCATGTGCGAGCGGGAAACGAACAGCATGTCCAGCCAGAGCACACAGAAAGACGGAGGGGAAAGGAGGAGGAAGCTCAAATTCAGCCCCAAGGAACTCCAGGTGCTGGTGGAGGAGGTGGTGAAGCAGCACCAGAAGCTGTTTGGGAGGCAATCCCTGCAAGTGCCTGAGGCCGATAAGCGCAACATATGGCTGGCCATCCAGGCGCAGGTCAATGCTGTGGGAGTGACCCACAGGGAAATTGAGGTCCTCAAAAAGCGCTGGTATGACCTGAGGATTGTGACCAAGAGGAAGATGGGCGACATCCAGAAGGAGGCCAGCCAGACCGGAGGTGGAACCAACAGGGCACCTGCCCTCACCGAACTGGAGGAGCTGGTGGCGGCCACACTCGAGCAAGAGAGCGTCGTGGGTCTTGGGGACGCCGACAGCTCTGCCAGAGCCGCAACACACCAAGGTAAGACGAAAGCACAGCAATGTAGCCGCCCCTACCCCTATCCCACATCCCCCATTGTGACACGAGAATCACACTGCAGTCCACACGTGTCAGTGCAGACAGGCAATGCATTCCGGGAGATGTAGTCAGGGCAACACTAACCATGACGTAAATGTCACAGGGCAACAAGGCATGTCACGCACTCGAGGCACAAGGAGACAGAGGACAGATTGGAATGTGAAATGATTTATTGTGACGCTTGCAATGCAGCCCTTCGGGGACACTGAGCCAATGTTGTTTTTCTGTCCACAGATGTGACATCATGCAGTACAGGGCATGCTGCAGGGGAGACGGCACACCGGCCACAAAAATCACCTCTAGCCAGCACGAGTGCAGACCAGGGAGCAGGCCCACTTGCAGCCGCACCACCTACGCAGCCAGCCTCGCCGCACACAGAGCCAGCATCACCTCACCGAGAGCCAGCATCACCACCACCAGAGCCAGCATCGCCACTCATGTTCGATTCACCGGCCACATCTCCGCTTGCAGGTGTGAGAATGAGGAGGCGTCCAGCAGCCAGGCTACGAGCCTTAGACACCTCGTCAGACGACAGCATGGGCCCAGAAGACCGCACCGGGCCCCAGGAAGGGAGCCATCCCACTGTGCCCCACACATCACAGGCAGCACAGACGGGAGCAAGAGGGCGCCGCAGGTCGCGTGTCCAGAGTCCACCAGCACCCACTGACGGCCATGGTGTCTTCTTGGGGCTCGAGGGCCAAATGTTGAAGCAACAGCGCCTGCAATCAAAGGCAGTAATGTCAGTCCAGAGGCACATGCGGGTGATGAGGACAAGCTTAGTCAACATGGACACAAACATTGGCGGCATGGCTGCGGGCATTCGGGACATGTCCCAGTCAATCCAGCAGTTGTGCAGCAAATTAGATGCTGACATCGAAGCACGGCGCCGGGAACGCCAGAGAAGGGACACTACCAGCAGGGCACTCAACCGTCTGGCAACTGCGACTTCCCTACTTTGCCGGCGCTCTGTGACGATGCAGGAGGGCCTAACACAGTGCTGCAGCGACCTGTCACGGGGGATGGTGCAGGTGACAAGTGCACTAGGGGTGCTATTGACAAGTCAGGCGTCGACAACTGCTGCAGGGGATGCTGCGGAGAGCATCGACACCAGCAGCAGCATCACACCCCCCGTCCCCGAAGCACGCAGGAGCAGCAGGCGGCTTGGGGTTGGCTCTAGTGAGGATGCACAGGCCGTGCAATCCACCACTGCAGCGCGTATGCGCAAACATTGATGTGGCCCTGCTTATCCACTTGCCATTGGGTGACGTAACCCTGGACATACTCATTGTATAGATGGCATATTGCCAGATTGGCCTGTTCATGTGTTCATGGCGTGGTGCCACATTAAACTACGTCATGACTTCTCACGACTCGCTGTGTCCCCTCACTTACTCAGAAATAGTTGCATGTGATCTCTGCCCGTCTCTCTCTCCCATCGATTGCAGTTGGCACTCTAGCTGCGCTGCCCTCTGGCTGGCCTGACTCATCCTCGTTGTCCTCAAAATATGTTAGTTCCACATCTGTACCTTTTTTCGTGGCAAGGTTGTGCAGCATTGCACAAGTGGCAATTATCTTGCAGCAGGTGATGGGTTTGTACTGGCGTGCGCCTCCGCTCTTGTGGAGGCAGCGGAACCTGCTCTTCAGCAGTCCAAACGTGCGCTCCACCACATTGCGTGTAGATTTGTGGGCCACGTTGTATCGTCTCTCACTCTGGGTTGCTGGGTGTAGGTAGGGAGTGAGGATGAATGAACGGCATGCATATGCACTGTCGCCTGGATGAGTAAAAGGGAACCATCAGTTACATGCCTCTATACACTCTGATTTGCAGGTTTCAAGGGGCGTCACTGTTACTTACCCAGCAGGTATCCCTCTCCGAATTCTCCGGCTCTCAGTCGTGTGTAGATCCCACTATTCTGGAAGATGTAAGAGTCGTGGGTGCTCCCAGGAAACTTTGCAACAATATCCGTGATGATGTTCCCTGCATCACAGATCACCTGCACATTGATGGAGTGGGTGGACTTCCTGTTCCTGTAGATGTGCTCTGTGTCAGCTGGAGGACAGATTGGGATGTGTGTACCATCAATACAGCCGATGACATGGGGGAACTGTGCCATGTGATAAAAGTCTGTTTTTGTTTTCTGCAGTGCAGCCTGTGTGTTTGGGAAGCTGATGTAGTGGTGCATTCTCTGCATCATGGCATCCAGGAACTTCCTGAAGAAACGTGACAGGCAACTCTGGGATACCCCACCCACCGCAGCTATCACCACCTGATAACTGCCGGATGCCAACAGATGTAGGCTGCAGAGCACCTGCACATGTGGGGGTATGGCGTGCGCCCTTCTTATTGGCTGGTCCAGGAGTGGGTGAAGGTCCCTGATTAAGTCCATGATGGTTTCGGGGTGTAGCCTGTACCTCTCATGTATCTCTGCATCAGTCAGCTGGAATAGTGTGATGCGCTGTCTGTAGATTTGTTCCTCCCGTCGCCACACCCTCAGTCCTGCTGCCTGTAGACGTAGGCGCCTTGCAATGACGTACATGGCGGCCATGTTGTCCACGCTGTTGCATTTTGGGATTGCTTATGTGCATTGTTGATGGTTACGACCTGCTTTCCATCCGTGTTAATTACCGACTCTTATTTACCGATTTTCCTGGATTTCTTAATTACCGACTGCTCCTACATGTCATTTTCAATTTTTACCACTTCATATTTACCACTTCATATTTACCGATTCGTTAATAATGTATTCGGTAAATATGAATCGGTATTTTAGAATTCGGTAACTATGAATCGGTATTTACCGCCTCATATTTACCGAAAAGTGGTTTTTGGACTCCTACATCTCACTTGTCTGAATACCGGTCGGTAACGGCATATTTACCGAAAATCGGCCGTTACCGACCGGTATTTGGCTACCTACATGAGGCCCATAGTATCGAGAAGGAGTAGATGTCTGAAAAAAAAAAAAAAAATATATATATATATATATATATATATATATATATATATATATATATCCACTAACACACATCTATAGCACACAATGCAGTCACCACTATGTGGTTATGGTTTAGACAAATGCTCCATTGAAAAGGTTTTTTCAGATTTTACCAAGACCTTAAACCCTGCAACAAATTTGGCAAGGTACAGTCCACCACGCCAAACTGTGTACAGTTCTATACAGGAAAAAAAAGTTAAGAGGAGAGTCGAAAAAAGTAAATATTCTAAATCTAATAAATGTCATTGTTAGCTGACTCTTTGAGAGAACAGCTTACTCATACAAGAAGAATGTGTTTACTAACAGACAGTGTTTTTTTCTACAATTTGTTATTCAGCATGATCAAGCATTACCTTTTATTTCACTGCAGGTAACGATACAGTATAATCCATATATTGTACTTAATATTGCAAATAAACAATTGACTGTTTGAAATCCATGTCTTTCAAGTTATTTACCCCAAAGTAAATATGTAAAAAAAACAATGCATAAAAGGTAACGTAATATGGTCCAATATGCTATAGAGGGGTTCTGGTGATCTCATATACCAAAAAAGGTGAGAGGGTAAGTCCTCTGCAAACATCAAACAATGAGTTTGTATCTGAAATAGGATTGCCACTGCCCACTGGACTGACAGCTATGGTGTGCCTGTTTTGTCAAAAGTGCTGTCACTATTTACAGAAAACAGCAAAAAGTTATGAGGTATCCGCAGGGGAAAAAAGGACGACTTTTATTTTGTAATGGATTGCGAACAGTACAAGTGTCAGATGAGGTCTTAAGCACTTGTGAATGGGGATGTGGGTATACACATTCTGCAGATTTAGCAAGTAAAAGTAAATATAATCTGTGTATGAATGGCAGAATGGTTGCAAGCTCACCTTGAAAAGTGGTTATGATTTGACAAATATGTTTACTCTGCGTAGGTGCAAAAAAGGGATTTGAAGGGAATATAGGATAGTCTAGAGGAGAGAAAGAAAGGATGAGAGGCGGACGGTCTTGCAAATTGTGCATTGTAAATATTCATTTCTGCCAAGAGTTGATTGGTGGCCTTTATTAATCCTTGCAAAAACAGCATTCATTTGCCATTGATAAACCTTCCAGAAAAGTAATTACAAAATCCCTAGACCATTAAGATTTGGATGCTGTAAAGAAGAGATTGCACAGTTTTGCTTTAGACGGGGGGATAGGGCAAGGGATGAGAGTGGCTTTGTAGACCATCCACCATTGCAGAAGCCAACTACATCAAATGTACTGAGACAAAGAAAATATTCAAAAACGTGGTGGACTTTAAAATCCTGTCTTACTTACCCTTTCGCCAGAGCAAAGTAGCAATCTGTTGTCCTGTCTCATCATCTCCTCTGTGGTGGGCCAGGGTGGCTGCTGAAGAGGTAAAAAATGGCATGAGGCAAAACGTACTCCAAGGCCCACTTCCATTATCCACACAACACCATGCCCAAAATAAAAAAGCTTCAACAAAGTGTTTATCAGCTCCCGAAGTTTTAGAAGGTGATCAAATGCGCCTTTAAATGCCAAGTTTATCAACCTTATGCAATCTCATGAATTGTGTGGGAGGCATGTGCATATAAATGTAGGAATATGGATGTGGTTGAAACTAGAGAGCCAAAATATATCCAATGTGTATGAAGATCTATAACTTTTGAACTTATTTACACTTTAATTGTAGGTTAGGTAGGTAAGGGAGGAAATGCCAGAGAATGAAATGGGGATGCTGAAAGAAAATTGACGTCTAATCCAGACATAAGGGAAAGAAGAGGAAAGGGGGAAGAAATTGCCAGAAAAGAAGCTTAGGGGACTTTTCACTTACCCATGCTCTTCCAGCAATATGATGTGGGATGTTCAAAATCAAGGTAACACTCATCCGTCTCATGTAGTCTCTAGAAAGGCATACAGGAAGCTGCAAAGAATCAAAAAATGACATCAGCAAAGATTAAGGCCAACTCCATCCTCCACTAATGAGGCTCACATTCCCGCTCTGCCCACAGCTTTGTATGTGAGGATATACAATTATTAATATTGTACTACCAGGTTATAAAATAAACATTAGCCAGATATTGAGAATGTAAGTATATATAAATAAGTATAGATTTATTTTTAATTTCTCTTTGCTAATGGAAGCTTTAGGTCTGCAGGGTCAGCTGACACCTAGATTTGATTTCATGAAGGTTTCATGAGGGTTCTTTATTTATTGATTATGGCTGTGGGGGGAAAACAGTTTGGGCCCTTTGGGCGGGTGTCTCGGGTGGTCTCTGGCCTGCCCTGCCCCTTTTGTTCTTTTTCCCACATCCATCCTCGGTCTGGGGTGCTCCAGGGGGAGGGGAGTTTATGTTCTCATGTCTACTGCAGTGCTAGTGGTATTCTTTTGGCAAGGGGGTCGTCAGCCCTTTTTCTGGGCCTTGCATGGAAGGGATAGGGCTGGGGGAAAGCTGTGGGTCACTTTTGTCTTTATACTGACTTTTTCGTTGCAAATTTTGTTCAGGTTGCTGGAAACAAATGAGGCCTTATGGTTGTGGATGGTAAAGTTGGGACTAAGAAGGATTCTGTGCTGTTGTTCTCTTTCAGGGTGTGCTGGTTGTTCGATCAAGAATGTCCAGGTTTTACCAAGGGTGTGGTCCTGACCAGCATCTTCATATTCTTTTGTGGAATATCAATGGAATGGAGCATTCAGTATGCATTAGATGGAGAAGCCATTAAAGGCAGTTCAAATAGACCAATAAGTCTATGGAGAAAGTGATCTGGTATTACTCCTGGTCGAATCTTTCTTTTGACCCTTGAGATCAACCAATCCATGGCGGTAGATTTTAGTATTTTGGTGTATGCCATTCAGAGAGATGCAAGGAATGCTGGAGGGAATGAAGGGGTTTGCTTATTTTCTTTATAGTTTAGTGGACCAATTTTTGTCAACCATTTACAAGACCCTAATCTACAGAATAGATGAGCAATTCAAATGTGGTGCTGAACAGTTTATGAACCTTCAAAGGACCATTGTACTTTCTATGTCAGTAGGGCGATGCTCCATTGTTGGAGAAAGATGCCCACAACTGGAGAATACGTTATATATTTTCTACTTGTTTTCCTTTGACCCTGTCACCACGCAGGCCGCTCCCCCCCTCCGTTGCCGCTTTTGCCGCCTGACTGCTCTCTCCCTTTTTTATTCTGTACCCCTGCGCTTGGCTTTCTGTGCCACTTTGTTTTTTCATTCTGTATCCCTGTGCTCTGCTTTCTGTACCCCTGTGCTCTGTTGTACCTCTCCCGCCGTCTTTTCCTGTCGTTTTTCCCCGCATTTTCCCCCGCCGCTGAGCCCCTGCGGCCCCGCCCCCTTCACTCCCATTGGCCGCCCCGCTCCCACCTCCCAGCTGCTCCTCCCTCCCTCTGCCCTCATATGGAGGCCGCGAAGTGGTGGTAGAGAGCGACCTTTGACCCTGTTACCAGGCAGGTCGCTCCCCCATCCGCCACGCAGCCCCCTGTGGGTTGAACCTCTGTTGCCGCTTTTGCCACCTGACTGCTCGCTCCCTTTTTTATTCTGTACCCCTGCGCTTGGCTTTCTGTGCCACTTTGTTTTTTCATTCTGTGCCCCTGTGTTTTGCTTTCTGTTCCCCTGTGCTCTGTTGTCCCTCTCCCGCCATCTTTTCCAGCCGTTTTTCCGTGGGGTTTTACCCCGCCGCTGAGCCCCTGAGGCCCCGCCCGCTTCACTCCCATTGGCCGCCCCGCTCCCACCTCCCAGCTGTTCCTCCCTCCCTCTGCCCTCATATGGAGGCCGCGAAGCGGTGGTAGAGAGCGACCTTTGACCTTGTCACCAGGCAGGTCGCACCCCCCATCCGCCACGCAGCCCCCTGTGGGTTGAACCTCCGTTGCCGCTTTTGCCGCCTGACTGCTCGCTCCCTTTTTTATTCTGTACCCCTGCGCTTGGCTTTCTGTGCCACTTTGTTTTTTCATTCTGTGCCCCTGTGTTTTGCTTTCTGTACCCCTGTGCTCTGTTGTCCCTCTCCCACCGTCTTTTCCCGCCGTTTTTTCCCCGGGTTTTCCCCCGCTGCTATGCCCCTGCGTCCCCGCCCCCTTCACTCCCATTGGCCGCCCGGCTCCTACCTCCCAGCTGCTCCTCCTCCCTCTGCCCTCATATGGAGGCCGCGAAGCGGGCGCGCAGCGGACGAGCCGCCCGTCTGCGCCCGTCCGCACCTGGAGCGCACCCAGCGCCAGAACCCCTGGACCCCGCGCAACGCCAGTCTGCACTAAGACGCAAGCACCCTCCACGCACTCAACACCAGATGAGACCACCCCTGCTACCGGGTCACCCCGAAACGCACCCAGGGGCCTTTCACCTGCCGGAACTGCAGATTTACCAGCATCCAACCCTCCACACCACCAGCCAGAGAACCCAACCACCTCCGCTGCATCCTCCTCAACACCCGCTCCACTCGCAAGCACGCCATCGAACTCTGGGACCTCCTAGACTCCACCGCCCCTGACGTCGCCTTCCTGACGGAGACCTGGCTGAACGCCACCTCAGCACCAGACATCGCCATAGCCATCCCACAGGGCTACAAGATCTCCTGCAGAGACCGCACCAGCGGAGTGGGAGGAGGAATCGCCATCATCCACAAAGACTCCATCAAAATCTCAACGAACACCGATGACACCCTCACCACCGCCGAGCACATGCACTTCCAGATCCACACCGGCCCCAACACCTCCCTCAGAGGAACTCTCATCTACAGGCCTCCCGGACCCCGCCCACAGTTCAGTGACACCATCGCCGACCTCATCAGCACCCACGCCCTCGCTTCCACGTACTACATCCTCCTCGGGGACCTGAACTTCCACCTCGAGAACAACAACGACGCCAACTCCACTGCCCTGATCGACAACCTCGCCAACCTCGGACTCAAACAGCTCGTAACGACACCTACTCATGCCGCTGGACACACTGTGGTAAATATTTCATTACCGGTGCTATTTTTTATGCGGTAAAGTCTAGTAAGAATAACTCAGTAAATATAAGAGGCAGAATCCGTGGTATTAGAGGTTCTAAAAGGCTTTATTCCTCTACAAAGGAATTACAGTTCGAACTGTAGGCTTCAAATTCCATCACCACGAAGGTTCAGGAAGGGAAGGCAATACATTATTGACAAGTAATGATATTTATATGAAAAGTATTACATTAAGACAGATGCAGGAGGCGTAACAGCTGATAATACAGATAATGATATACATACGTAATGGAAAAAAGGCGTAAACATAGGCGTACCTAGAAACGTCATTAAACATGATGTCACAAGTGGGTGGATCCATAAGAGAATCCTGCAATGTCAGCAGAAAATATTTGGCAGAGATGCACGCGCAGCCGCATGACGTGTGATTGACGTGCAACTAGAGGGTGAAGGGGACTTGACATTTAGCTCTACATGTGGAGACAGAAGTCTGAGGGGTCATGTCAACCTAATCCCAAATCATATCTAATATCTTATGTTTAAAGAACTGTATTATCCAAAAGGAAAGGTCTCTCGGACGGAATCTATTCTATACTGACTGTTAGTGCGTGTACAAGCGTCTAAGTGTCTACATGAGATGCGAGGGGGCAGGAATCTTCCATGGTAACAGGGGCTATGAATTACTTGCATGAGGACAGTGAGGCCTGGCCCTTTGCACGGTAGCTGGAAGAATGTTTACCTAAACTACTAGACAGGAATGCATCGGATGAGGAGCGGAGCAGATAATCTTGAAGGTGAAATACAGTTTTTGGCAGGCAACAGGCTGGATCAGGCACCGTTAGCCGCGCAGGGAGTAGGACAAAGTTCAGGGATACAGATGCAGGTTCGGACTGGAGCTGTCAGAGGCAGAAGGCAGGAAAAGGCTTGATGGCAGAATTCAGGGCCTACTCGCCTGAATCTGTAAAATGTGGAAAGTGAACCACATAAAGTCGGTGGCCTTTCATACTTAGGAATGGAATATCTGACCCATTCATGGCGGATCTGAAAGAGGACATGTTGACGGTGGACGCACATGTATTTGCGTCTTCATAACTGGAACTGGAGGGAACATACATGTACTTATAGCATGCACATGGAGCCGTTGGGGTCTACGATAGGGGACATAACTGATCACAAAATTCATATTTCCTCATTCCCTCCTTGTCCCCTACGGACCCTCAGGAGATATCGATCTTCATCAATCCATCGATCTGTTCATATAGCATCATTTGTTCTTCTCTCTTCTTCCGGGATCTTGAACGAAAACTTGGATGCGGGATACACGATGTGGCACACAGACCACAAATCGCTGGCCCACATTGTAGACATAAGCAGCAACTGAATAGTATGAGAAACCCAATACCTAGGAAGGATAGGATCCTCCATCCCCAGGCTGACAACACGCTCCAGAACCAACCGGACCAAGTCCAGGTGCCTGGACTCTGGTGTATCTGGCTTATAATCTTATGAAGGCGAGTTATGGCTTTATATACTGACGGCGAGTTTTCTGGTATGAAAACACAGCAACTTGATCCGATGACCCTACAAGCTCCGCCCCTATCGGCCAGGATGACGTCAAGGACAAGACGATTTTGAAGCACAACAATCCGCATAGCAGACTGCTCTTCTGTTAAATTGCCTAAGGCGGAAGTAGTCTCGTTCACTACTGCTTCAAGGGTTCTAGTTAATCTACGTATCAGCTTACTATTAGTGACTGTACCTATATAGGGAAAGAAACCTTTATTGAAATCCGTGTATTGCTCCCATGCCGTTTCAGTGTAATCGACAATCGGGAGATCTCTCTGCTGTCTATTGTGTACTAAATGGGTATTTCTGTGATAATCAGGAGGGGCTAGGAAAACAGGTGGCAGAAGGAATGCTATGTAACAGGTACCATCCCAATCTAGAGGTAGACGTATATATGCGGTCTGGCCACATATGAAGTAGGAATGACGGGAAGCTCTAAATGTAGACTTGCCTTGATCACTGAATGTTGTTACAGTGGTACATTTACTATGGCCCATGTGTATGGAACCATTCTTTCTTACACATAATTCCCCTTTTACTGGGAATACTGACATAGCGGGCAAGATTGGCGTAGCTTCGGATTCAACATTCAGAATCAGGAGGTTAAGTGTAAAATTACCTAATCCATATACTTCATTTTCTAGATCAGTTCCTGTTCTTTTGGGAAGTCCCTCCTTGTTAGGGTAGCAGACTTTAAGCAAAACTAGGTTCAGGTTTCCCCATACCCAGTTGTCTTGATAAACTACGGGATTTGAATCTAGGGAATTAATCAAACTAAACCATGCTCCACAGGAGCCATTGTGTGTGAACGGATACGGAAAGAGGGGCAAAACTCCCTTATAGTTCTGATAGGGAGGGAGTCGGCCACATATCCAACAATTGGTAGCATTGCTGGTCTGATGGGAATGATGTAACATACTAATGAAAGTGTTGTTGCGCAGCGCAAATCTATAAGACGACTCATGCGGAGGTAATTCGCTAAAAGAATGTTCTGCGGTAACATTGTAAGCATGCTTAGAAATAGGGTAATACATATGTAACAATACACTAGAAATGATGATCAAAAGACTTAGAAAAAACAAAATTAATAATGTAACTGTGCAGTGACTACGAAGCGATTTACAGTACGCATGTTTTTTAAGCTCTATCTGTCTATTTCTCTCTCTATTTCGGTCTAGAGGATACATGTCAGAGACAAATTCAACCGATTCACCTTGGAGAGGACTTAAACAATCAAATTGTCTGACTTGCTAGACCTTAATTTCAGTTTATAGAGTTCATTTTTTGTCGGTTCAACCAAGGGGAGCTTTGAGTCTGTCTGTGAGGTAATGCAGGGCTGAATGTTCACATCGGACGGTAGTCCATAAAATTTCTTGATATGACTCGAGTGCAACCACCCTTTACGTCCTTCAACCTTCACGGCTGTCCTTGTTGTCAGCAAGACGAGTTTGGGCGATTTCCACCTGGGCTCCAACTGGGTCTTCCGGTCGAAGTTCCTCACAAGAACCAGATCACCTGGAACCACGTCATGGGGCTTCACCTCAGTGTTATCGGGAAAAGCTGCAGCTACCTGTGAACGACAAGATTGTAGTGCAGACATCAAGGAAGCCAGGTAATCTGTCAGCATATTACAGTCAACATCAGTGATTTTACGAGGTATAGGCGTCCCCCACATATTTGGTGGTCTACCGAAGATCACCTCGTACGGGGATAGCCCTGTTCGAGAATGTGCTACCATTCTCATGTAAAAGAGCGCAACCGGTAAGGCTACTATCCAATCGACACCTTTTTCTCTACATATTTTGGACAATCTAATTTTCAGAGTTTGATTATGACGTTCCACAAGACCTGCTGCCTCGGGATGTCGAACACAGTGGAATTTCCATTGGTAACCTAACAGAAGTGAAACGTGTTTCATTAGTTCGGATGAGAATGGCTGGCCGTTATCTGAGTATACAACACGTGGTAAACCGAATCGTGGGAAGAATTCTCGAACTAGCTGTTTGGCAGTAGTCGGGGCAGTGTAATCTGAAACCGGGTAGGCTTCTGTCCAACGGGAAAGAGCACAGACAACTACGAGAACATATTTGAATCCTCGACATCGTTCCATCTGGATATAATCCATCTGGAGGACTTCAAAAGCATGATCGGGAGGTTGAAATCCACCCTGCTCTACGGGGATGCTTTTACCTGGATTATACTGACAACATATCATACAGGTACGTACTTTCTGTTTGGCTGCTGCTCGCAAGTGTTTGTTGAACCAAATGTGTTGAATACTGTCTAGCATAGCTTTTTCTCCTAGGTGCGCTGGACTATGTATTGTGTTAATTATGACTTGAACCATGGAGTCGGGAAGAAACCATATAGATTTTTCCTTCGTCATCCATCCTTGATCCGTTTGGATCCCTCCTAATTCAGTCCATTTCTTTATTTCTTCTGGTGTAGCATGTGTCTGTATGTCAATTACATCAAGGGCGGGATCCTTAACTGTCATGCAATGTGTTGGTGTCGAAACTATTGTCTTTGTCGTGTCAGTTGTATGAGTCTGGTTCTGAGCAGTCTGTTTAGCTGTTCTGTCAGCTAGGTCATTACCCTGAGAAATGATATCGGTAACTTTTGTATGAGCTTTGCATTTCATAATCGATATTGCAGTAGGTAGATGAATCGCGTCTAATAGAGTTTGAATGAGGGGTCCGTGTTGGATGTGGGCACCGTGAGAAGTTAAATA
This sequence comes from Triturus cristatus, assembly GCF_964204655.1. Taxonomy (NCBI): domain Eukaryota; kingdom Metazoa; phylum Chordata; class Amphibia; order Caudata; family Salamandridae; genus Triturus; species Triturus cristatus. The sequence goes on along the minus strand of NC_140589.1, from coordinate 1,215,751,458 downwards.
ACCTCTCTCTCACCACAGTACGCCGAAGTCATGGACGACTCCGAATGCATAACGTGAATCTGTGTATATGTTGACTTTCTTATTTTTGGCTTGAATACAGGCTTGTGTCAGAGCGATGAGCTCTGCTGCTTGAGCTGACAAAGTGTTAATACAATTTGTTTCAATGACTCCAGTGTCTGTTGTGACTGCGTAAGCGGCCACTAACTCTCCTGTACTTGTTCTCATACATGAACCATCTACATACAATGTCAGGTCTGGATCTGATAAAGGGATGTCTGTCAAGTCTTGTCTGGGTTTCGTCGTGATAGTAATGACTTCAATACAATCATGTGCTAATGGATCTGTTCCATTTACGGGCAAAAGTGTGGCAGGATTTAACGTATTACAACGTCTGATTTCTATATGTGGCTGAAACAATGTTAATTCATAACCGGTGAGTCTTGCTATAGCCAAGTGTTGTGTTTGTGTGCGGTTCAAGAGAACCTCTACTGCGTGTGGTACTTGTACTGTCAATTGATGTCCTAACACTATGGCATCGCTTTGTCTGATTGCTAAAGCTGTTGCTGCCACTGATTTCAGGCACGCAGGAAGAGCCTGAGCTACTGGATCTAATGTACTAGAGAAATAAGCACATGGTTTGTGTGATCCTGCTTGTTCCTGAGTGAGTACTGACAAGGCAGTACCTTCGCGTTCTGTAACAAAGAGTGTAAACTGTTTACTGTAACATGGTGTTGCTAAAACAGGTGCTTGACATAAAGCTTTCTTTAAGCTTTCAAAGGCATGTGTATGTTCTTGAGTCCAAGGGAGGACAGTCGATGTGGCTGCCTCCTGTGTTGTCAACTGGATGAGTGGTTTTGCTAGAAATGCATATTGAGGGATCCACTGCCTACAGTATGAAGTGAGACCTATAAAAGCCCGCACCTCCTTTTGTGTCTTGGGTGGTGGCATGTTAGCGATTAACTGGATGCGATCAGGTGTAAGCTGTCTTCCCTCCTTGGACAGCGAGTGCCCAAGGTAAACAACTTGCTGGACACAGAATTGCAGCTTAGAAGGGGACACCTTGTGCCCCTTGTCGGCCAGAAATCTTAAAACCGTCAGTGATGCTTTTTCACATTCAGGTTCGCTTCGGGCGGTGATCAGCAGATCATCGACATATTGAAGCAAGGCAGTGTTAACTGGCATGTGGATACTGTCAAGTTCTCGTTTCAGTGCTTGGCTATAGATGCTGGGGCTTTCTGTAAATCCTTGAGGTGCGCGTGTGAATTTAAAACTTCGTCCATTCAAACTGAATCCGAACAAATATTGACTTTCCGGATCTATTGGGACGCTAAAGAAAGCATTCTTGAGATCAATTACAGTGAAGAACGTTGCTTCTGAGTCAATAGCTGTTAGTAATGAAGAGATATCTGGGACCACAGGGTATTGTGGTACAATACATTTATTTAATTCGCGCAGATCAATAACTAATCGATATACTGGTGATGCTTTTGGATCCGTTCTTTTAAGAATCGGAATTATCGGGGAATTACATACATTGGAGTCGGTTTCTACAACCACTCCTTGTGCAATGAGCTCGTCAATGATTTGCAGCAAAGCCACAACAGCATCTGGTGGTAACTTGTATTGTCGCATTCGTGGTAGTACTACTCCTGTTTTTAGTGTGACTCGATATGGTGTAATGTTCATGCAACCAACATCAGTCGGGCCTTGTGCCCATAAATGTGTAGGTAAATTCTGCAGCCGGTGATCCATGTCTCTAGACACGTAGTGACCTTTGAAGTCACGTAAAAATAATCGTACTCCTTCCGGAGAACAACATATTATAGCTCCTAGAGCTTTCAATGTTTTTATACCTAACAAGTTTTCTGGACATGATTTAGTAAGCAATAAATCTGTAGTACGTGTTAATGGACCAACCGTAAGTGGAAGAGGTTGCGTTACTTCATTAATGATAGGCTTTCCTGAGAATCCAAGGGAAATATTCTGTGAGCCTGAGAGGGGTGCCCCTGGAACTTCACTGCATCGTATAGTTGTTCTGCTTGCCCCTGTATCAAGTAAAAACTTTCTGTCTTCCCCTAATAGTTCACTATGTACATAAGGTCCCTCTTGATCTACAGGAACCTCGATAAGGGGTAAGCCAACTTCCCTCTCTAGGCTATTTCATGTGTATCGCTGGTAATCGGGATAGTCATTTTGTGCATACTGGTACATCTGTTGCGTTGTTGCTTGTGTGGCAGCAATAGGCTGCACTTGTGGTGGTGCTACGGTCTGTTGTGGAGCTGCCTGTTGCGGAGCTGGCTGTTGCGGAGCCGGCCTAGATTGTGCATGCTGAGGGATTTGTTGTTGATTCTGATCCTGTCTAGGTGGACGTGGTCTTTCCTGGGTTCTACCTGTGGCAATATTATGTTTCAAGACTGGACAATCGTGTATATAATGACCTTGTTGTTTACAATAGTTGCATGTCCCTTTCGTCGGACCTGCGGAATCACCTTTTTTATGACCATCAGCTGGAACTGACTGGGCAACAAGCATTTTCATTTTCGTATCTTTCATACGTCTTTGTTCATGTTCTTGTTCTTCTCTAATTCTATTGTGGTGATATTGTAACATCTGTAACATCTGTGACGGGGTGTTACCTTGCCAGGTACTCTCAAATTTCAATACTCTATTCTTAACTTGCGGCAGGGAATTTTCAACTAATTTTGTCACAAATAGATGTGGATATGACTGGCTACTTGCTTTTATGCCACTATTGATACCAAAACATTTTTCAAATCGGGAATAGAAATCACTAGTGTCTTCATCTTGCTTTTGTTTACAGGCTGAGATTGCACCCCAGTCCTCCTTTTTCGTAGTTAATAAACGTGGCAGTACCTGTACTAGTAATCCTGGTAGTGCTGTAGTCTTTTCCCCAAGCCCTGATCCTGCAGCTCGGGCCTTTTCTTCGTTTTCTAATGCTGTCCAGTCTATCTTTTGGTCTCCCACCTCCCATTCCTTTTCTTTGAGTTTCTCGTAAACACCGGCAGGCATTAACACTTTCAATATTTTCATGATGTCGGGGTAGGTATACTCTCCCATGAGTAACATGTCTTTTATCTCACGGTGGAAACCTGCTGGATCCTTGTCATGGCTGGGTACTACTTTCTTCATTTCTAATAATTCAATTTTAGTTATAGGCGTGTACACAAACACGCGTGTAAAGTTATTATCTTCACCTCTGATTGGGTGTACTTCGCGTAACGGATTCTGTCTATCTATGTGATATATTTTCCTTCCCATAGTGGGAATTGGAACGTGTTCTGGGTATGCGAAAACTATATACTGGTTTCGAAATTCTAGAATTTCTTTAATCAAATCAGTACCTGAACCTCTCCATTTATTCGTGAGTAATTCGGTCAATATGTCAGGTAAGGGTCCAGGATCGGAGTGTTGACTTTTATATAATATAAGGAGGTGTTGAATCATGTATATACTAGCTAAACGCTGTTCGTATGGGGTAAGATTCAGAAATGTGTGTGCTAGTGCATCTTCACTGTATTTGTCGGGACAGTCAGCCCATTGTACTGCTGACCTGGCCAATTCTTGTTCATCCATGGAATCGAGCATATGGTACCCCCTTCGATCTCGGAGTAATTTATCAGCGGCTAGTAATAGGTGTTCAGGGGACCTTGTATTTAACATAGGGGTTTGAAAATGTCTGTTACATTCTGGACGTATCGGACGTATCGGATCATTAAAGCCTCTAGTATTATTATGAGGTCTTCCTCTACCTACGTAAGCTATCGTATCTAATTGTTCTGGTTCTTGCTCCTCCTCTCCCTCTGATTCAATTCTGTCTGCTTCTCGTCTTTCTTTATGTATTCGTTCTACTTCCTTGCGGATCTTTCGATACATGGCGATTATACACGCCTGTCTATCATGTTTCTCGTCTGATATGTTCTGACCCCATTTGGCAAGTTTTTGCATGGTATCATGATCTGCCTCAGGCCTGTCTTGGTTCCTGATCACGCAGTTTATGAAAAAACGTAGTAGTTGTCTTTGTACATCCACTTTCTGGTATTCCATAGCTTCGTTAATACTTTCTGGGCCTCGCCCTGTTTGGACAAAGTGATATATATTGTCTAGGTGTTCAACCATTCCTGGTATCGTCATTAAATACAATGTAGCTCGTCGTATACGTAGTGATGATAGTAGCAATCTGTCCTGTTTACCTGGCACTGGATCGTATCTACAATCCACAAGATATTCTTTAAACATGTCGGATGTCGCTAGTTGGGGTGTACGTTGGAGTGCTAAATCTCTAAGGGTCTGTTTATTTCGCGGCGGTGTGGCAAACATGTCTGTCGTACCTCCTGTAGCACCATCTGAGGTGCTGGGCAAGAAAGGATTCGTTGGACGTAAGATAGAAATTGTAGATGCGGGAAAAACAGTAGAAACGGACGGACCTGTGGGAATGGGCGTAGGAGTTTGTTGTTGCGGGGATACAGACGGATGATCTTGACGTTGAACACCATCATCATGCGGTGTGTGTGGTGTGGCATTAGCATATTCGGGAGCTACGTCATCTAAATAGGAGGAAAGGAAAACATCTTTTGCTGTTTTGGGATGTGCTTTTATCGGGAGCAATGGAGGTGGCAAGTCTTTTGGTATTTCCGGGGTAGCCTTAAGTAACCCTTCGGCCAGAAGAGGATACATACCATTCATAAGGGTATGTCTTTGTCTATCTACTTGTTCTGATTTTACTTTGGTACCTTCCTCAATTAATAAATTTTCTCGGGTTTTATTCGAATTCTCCCTACCTTTCTCTTCTTGTCTGAGCGCTTTTTCTGTACGCCTATATGATTCTTTACGCCATAATTCAATGGCATCTTTCTGTGACTGTCTGGCTTTCTTTTTCCATAATTCTTCTTCTACCCTCATGATGCAATCTGCATCCCAGGTCCCCGCTGCGGGCCACCTCTGACTTTCTGGCAACTCTTTGGTGTAGTCCACCCATAAATCAAGAAATAACACGGCATCTAGGCCATGCTTATGATACATAAAGTATCCTGGAGTGTCCCTAGGTGGAATGGGAACAGCTTCTTCGAGTACCCCTTTTCTGGTTTTGATCTGTCTTAGTTTTGAAAAGAGCGGCATTTTTAGACCTTATTACTTGAACACACTTAATACAATAAACACAATAATGAACAATCATTCACACCACAATATGTAGAACGTATTAAAACATTTAACATTTAACAGTTAATGAACGATGATAATTAATAGAAAACTAGTTACTGACATAATACTGATACTAGATAATACTGAATTATATGCAAGACATACTAGATATACTGCTAAACAGTACAGATACACTGCTGAAACAGTGCAGACCGGATTTGTGTACCCAAACCCGTCTTGACCGGCACAACCTATGTGCACGTTTAAATGCCTCCCCGGCAATGGTACTCACCGGGTAGCGCGGAACGGAAGGCCTCGGAACTGAACTGAAACTGGACCGGACTGGACTCGACTCGACTGGACTCGGAACTTCGGAACCTGGTGGGCCTCTGTATACCTCGGATCTTGCTCTCTCAGCTAGGCTCTGGTCGGGATACTTCGCACTTCTCACCGCCTCGTCTGGGTGTTGATCGCAGCCTCAGTCGCCCCCGCTTGGCCGGAGGGAGATACAGGAAATCCTGCAGGTACGCGTTTTTGTCCGTTCAGCTGTGGCAGGAGACCGGGCCTGCAACGTACCTCCGGCGCGTGAGATGAGAAAGTGTCCCTGTTCGGGCGCCAATTTATGTGGTAAATATTTCATTACCGGTGCTATTTTTATGCGGTAAAGTCTAGTAAGAATAACTCAGTAAATATAAGAGGCAGAATCCGTGGTATTAGAGGTTCTAAAAGGCTTTATTCCTCTACAAAGGAATTACAGTTCGAACTGTAGGCTTCAAATTCCATCACCACGAAGGTTCAGGAAGGGAAGGCAATACATTATTGACAAGTAATGATATTTATATGAAAAGTATTACATTAAGACAGATGCAGGAGGCGTAACAGCTGATAATACAGATAATGATATACATACGTAATGGAAAAAAGGCGTAAACATAGGCGTACCTAGAAACGTCATTAAACATGATGTCACAAGTGGGTGGATCCATAAGAGAATCCTGCAATGTCAGCAGAAAATATTTGGCAGAGATGCACGCGCAGCCGCATGACGTGTGATTGACGTGCAACTAGAGGGTGAAGGGGACTTGACATTTAGCTCTACATGTGGAGACAGAAGTCTGAGGGGTCATGTCAACCTAATCCCAAATCATATCTAATATCTTATGTTTAAAGAACTGTATTATCCAAAAGGAAAGGTCTCTCGGACGGAATCTATTCTATACTGACTGTTAGTGCGTGTACAAGCGTCTAAGTGTCTACATGAGATGCGAGGGGGCAGGAATCTTCCATGGTAACAGGGGCTATGAATTACTTGCATGAGGACAGTGAGGCCTGGCCCTTTGCACGGTAGCTGGAAGAATGTTTACCTAAACTACTAGACAGGAATGCATCGGATGAGGAGCGGAGCAGATAATCTTGAAGGTGAAATACAGTTTTTGGCAGGCAACAGGCTGGATCAGGCACCGTTAGCCGCGCAGGGAGTAGGACAAAGTTCAGGGATACAGATGCAGGTTCGGACTGGAGCTGTCAGAGGCAGAAGGCAGGAAAAGGCTTGATGGCAGAATTCAGGGCCTACTCGCCTGAATCTGTAAAATGTGGAAAGTGAACCACATAAAGTCGGTGGCCTTTCATACTTAGGAATGGAATATCTGACCCATTCATGGCGGATCTGAAAGAGGACATGTTGACGGTGGACGCACATGTATTTGCGTCTTCATAACTGGAACTGGAGGGAACATACATGTACTTATAGCATGCACATGGAGCCGTTGGGGTCTACGATAGGGGACATAACTGATCACAAAATTCATATTTCCTCAACACGCTCGACCCCATCTTCTCCGCAAGCCCTCACGTCTCCTTCAACCACACCACCGAACCACACTGGACCGACCACAGATGCGTCCACTTCACCTTCAGAAAACCCACCACACACCACCGCACCCAACAGCTACCACGCCGCTGCTGGGGCAAGGTCACCGAGGACCAACTGACTCCGCCCTCGCCCTGAGACCACCCACCGACCCCACCGACCCAGACACCGCCGCGACCAACCTCACACAGTGGATCAACGACTGCGCCAACACCCTCGCCCCTCTCAAGACCTCTATAACCAACCACACCAACAAGAAAGCCGCCTGGTTCACCGAGGACCTCCGGATCTTCAAGCACACCTGTCGGAAGCTGGAGAAGAAATGGCTCCACGACCGAACACCAAACAACCACACAGCTCTGAAGAGCGCCACCCGCAGACACCACCAACTCATCAGGACCGCCAAGAAGACCGCCTTCAAGGACCGCCTACACAACAACGCACACAACACCAAAGAGCTCTCCAGCATCATGAAAGAACTCTCCAACCCCAGCTCCAACACCAATGACATCCCGCCATCTCAAGACCTGTGCGACTCCCTGGCCACCTTCTTCCACCGCAAGATCACCGACATCCACGACAGCTTCAACTCCGACCCCCCCGCACCCACCACCGAGTCCACCACCCCTGCGACTACCACTCGCACCAGTCGCCTGACCGTCTGGTCCAGCATCAGCGGCGAAGACACCATCAAAACCATGAACTCCAACTACTCCGAATCCCCATCGGACCCCTGCCCTCACCACGTCTTCAACAAAGCCAGCGCAACCATCGCGCCCCACCTCCGGAAAACAATCAACTGTTCCGTCGAGACAGCAACCTTCCCAGAAAGCTGGAAGCACGCTGAGATCAACGCCCTTCTGAAGAAGCCCAAGGCGGACCCCAAGAACCTCAAGAACTTCCGGCCCATCTCCCTGCTCCCTTTCCCGGCAAAAGTGACCGAGAAGATTGTCAACAAACAGCTGACCCGCTACCTCGAAGTTAACAACATCCTGAACCCTTCCCAATCCGGTTTTCGCAGCAACCACAGCACCGAGACCGCCCTCATTGCCGCCACTGACGACATCCGGACCCTGATGGACAAAGGAGAAACAGCTGCCCTCATGCTCCTGGACCTATCAGCAGCCTTTGACACGGTCTGCCACCGCACCCTATCAGCACGCCTCCATGACGCCGGTATCCAAGAGAAGGTCCTTCCTCTCCGGCAGAACCCAGAGCGTCCGCCTCCCACCCTTCCGCTCCAAAACCAACGAGATCATCTGCGGCGTCCCACAGGGATCCTCCCTCAGCCCGACGCTGTTCAATATCTACATGGCCCCCCACGCCCACGTCGCACGACAACACAACCTCAACATCATCTCCTACGCCGGTGACACCCAGCTGATCATATCGCTCACCGAAGATCCCCACACCGCCAAAGCTAACCTCCACAGAGAAATGAAGGCCGTAGGCGACTGGATGAAGGACAGCAGACTGAAGCTGAACTCAGACAAGACGGAGGTCCTCATTCTCGGACCCACCCCATCAGCCTGGGATGACTCTTGGTGGCCCACGTCACTAGGCACAGCCCTGGAACCCACGGACCACGCACGCAACCTGGGGGTCAACCTCGACTCCACTCTCTCCATGACCAGGCAAGTCAACGCCGTCTCCGCGTCCTGCTTCAACACCCTCCGTATGCTCCGCAGGATCTTCAAATGGATCCCCCTCGACATGAGAAAAACCGTTACCCAGGCCTTCATCACCAACAGACTCGACTACGGGAACGCCCTCTACTCAGGAACTACAAACAAGCTCCTGAGATGACTCCAACGCATCCAGAACACCTCGGCCCGACTCATCCTCGTCGTCCCCCGCCGCAGCCACATCACACTCCACCTGAGAGGCCTGCACTGTCTCCCCGTCAACAAAAGGATCACCTTGAAGCGCTTGATCCATGCACACAAAGCATTGTACAACACCGGACCCACCTACCTCAACAACCGACTCAGCTTCCACACCCCCACCGAGCCTCCGCTCAGCCAACCTCGCCCTCGCCACGGTCCCCTGCATCCAAAAAAACACCGCCGGCGGCAGATCCTTCTCCTACCTCGCCGCCACGACCTGGAACACTCTCCCCACCATCCTACGACAGACCCAGGACCTGCTGGCCTTCAGAAGACTCCTCAAGACCTGGCTCTTCGACCAGTAGCACGCCCCCCTCCCCAGCGCCTTGAGACCCTCTTGGGTATGTAGCGCGCTTTACAAATGCAGTGATTGATTGATTGATTGTAGTTTTCATTGTACTTTAATGTGTGCATGTGTAAGAGTGTGCATTCTTGTGTATTAAATATGTGTTTTTATTTGCAAAATAATTCTGCTTATTTACATTTCCCTCTTTTGGGTTCTTTTTCAGTAGATAAAAGAAACATGCTGCCTGAATAGCAAATGGTTAAAAAAGGGTTTCTACAGCTAGAATTTATAGCATGGGGGAAAAAAAAAAACAATCGGTTGGAGGCACTGGTGTTGATGATTCTTGGCAATTTGTTACTTCCATTAGAGGATTCTCATTGCCCACCCACGGTAAAATACTGTCTCTCCCATAATGGTAATATTTCTTGTCAACTTGTGGTCAGATATGGTATTATGTCTTCCCCTAGTAACATGACAGCCTTGGGACAATAAATCCTGGCATGTTTTGGTCCTCCGTGATCTCTGGTATTACGATAGTCCTTGGAGAATGCTGGGTATTTTTGGCATATTAAAAAGTGCCATGGTCTGATGGGTCTGCCATAGAAAATGAAACCAGAATGTGGCTGAGAGGGATTTGCTAAACATGTTCTTTAGGATATTCTTAAATATTTCTATTTTATGTTTGTTAAGATATCTATAACGTAGATGCTAAAGGCAGGACTAGGACTTTCTAGGTATTGACATGTTTTCAGAGTATCCTAGAGAGTAAGATATTACCAGGACAAACATGGCATCCCATTTGTCCCCTTATATGTGGTGTCACTAGGGACAGGAACTTTTGAAACAGCCAACATGGAGTTCAAGGGAAAACGGAATTTTTAGAAGCTTATTGTATCCAAAGTAAATTTCTATCGTTTGGGGCACTGCTGCAGGTGATATGACAATAACTATGTTGTTGAATAATCAAGCAATCAAGCCAAATATTATGTTTCAAAGTAGAAAGTACTGCAAGGTCACTGGAAAAAATGTTGTTTGAAAAATGTGTCCCATAATAAGGCATTATTAGAAAGACAAGGAAGAGGTGAATGTTAGGTGTCATGCTAAATAACTACAATAGAGGCCATTTCTTCATAGCTAGCATGGGAGGACAAGGGAAACATTCAAGACATGGTTCCAATTCAAATACTAGCATCCCCTCTCACCTACCATTTCTCTCCCAGCAGTATGATGTATAAGTGTAACCATTTGGATGATCCCACGCACCATTGCTCCTGTGGCAGGCCAATTGGGTAGCTGCGAAAGATGCCAAAAATAGTCATTAGGCAAAAAAGACTTCAGAAGCTGACCGCACTAAACATTACAACCCCTCTCCTCTCGGATCAGTCTACAGACCCCGATCCTGGATGATCTTGGATGAGTAAAAAGATAATAACAGGACGTTAGAATAGGGAATTGTGTTACCTGTATATAAATATATACACTCACACATATCTTTAGCACACAATGCAGTCACCATTATGTAGTTATGGTTTAGACAAATGCTCCATTGAAAAGGCTTTTTCGGATTTCACCAAGACCTTAAACCCTGCACCAAAATTTGCAAGGTACGTTCCACCACGCCAAACTGTGTACAGTACTGTACAGTGGGAAAAAGTTAAGAGGAGAGTCGAAAAAAGTAATTATTTTAAATCCAATAAATGTCATTGTTAGCTGACCCTTTGAGAGTACAGCTTATTCATACAAGAAGAATGTGTTTACTAACAGTATTTTTTTCTACAATTTGTGGTTCAGCATGATCAAGCATTATTTTTTATTTCACTGCAGGCAACTAAACAGTATAATCCAATATTGTACTTAATATTGGAAATAAACATTTGTCTGTTTGAAATCCATGTCTTTCAAGTTAATTACCCCATCGTAAATATGTAAAATAAACAATACATAAAAGGTAACATGTAATATGGTCCAATATGCTATAGAGGGGTTCTGGTGATATCATATACCAAAAAGGGTGAGAGGGCAAGTCCTCTGCAAACATCAAACAATGAGTTTGTATCTGAAATAGGATTGCCACTGTCCACTGGACTGACAGCTATGATGTGCCTGTTTTGTCAAAAGTGCTGTCACTATTTACAGAAAACAGCCAAAAGTTATGAGGCATCTGCAGGGCAAAAAGCGACTACTTTTATTTTGTAATGGATTGTGAACAGTACAAGTGTCAGATGAGGTCTTAGGCACTTGTAAATGGGTATGTGGGTATACACATTCTGCAGATTTAGCAAGTAAAAGTAAATTTAATCTGTGTATCAATGGCAGAATAGTTGCAAGCTCACCTTGAAAAGTGGTTATGATTTGACAAATATGTTTACTCTGCGTAGGTGCAAAAAAGGGATTTGAAGGGAGTATAGGATAGTCTGGCGGAGTGAAAGAAAGGATGAGAGGCGGACGGTCTTGCAAATTGTGCATTGTAAATATTCATTTATGTCAAGAGTTGATTGGTGGCCTTTATTAATCCTTGCAAAAACAGCATTTATATGCCATTGATAAACCTTCCAGAAAAGTAATTACAAAACCCCTAGACCATTAAGATTTGGATGCTGTAAAGAAGAGATTGCACAGTTTTGCTTTAGATGGGGGGATAGGGCAAGGGATGAGAGTGGCTTTGTAGACCATCCCCCATTGCAGAAGCCAACTAGATCAAATGTACTGAGACAAAATAAAATACTCAAAAACGTGGTGGACTTTAAAATCCTGTCTTACTTACCCTTTCGCCAGAGCAAAGTAGCAATCTGTTGTCCTGTCTCATCATCTCCTCTGTGGTGGGCCAACGTGGCTGCTGAAGTGGTAAAAATGGCATGAGGCAAAACGTACTCCAAGGCCCACTTCCATTATCCACACAACACCAGGCCCAAAATAAAAAAGCTTCATCAAAGTGTTTAGCAGCTCCCGCGTTTTAGAAGGTGATCAAATGCGCCTTTAAATGCCAAGTTTATCAACCTGATGCAATCTCATGAATTGTATGGGAGGCATGTGCATATAAATGTAGGAATATGGATGTGGTTGAAACTAGAGAGCCAAAATATATCCAATGTGTATGAAGATCTATAACTATTGAACTTATTTACACTTTATTTGTAGGTTGGGTAGGTAAGGGAGGAAGTGGCAAATAATGAAATGGGGATGCTGAAAGAAGATTGACGTCTAATCCAGACATAAGGGAAAGAAGAGGAAAGTGGGAAGAAATTGCCAGAAAAGAAGCTTAGTGGGCTAGTGAAGTGGGCTAAATGGCAATGCAACAAGTGGAGATACTAAGAAGATGGTCTAAGGTTTAGAGGTATTATTGGTTGGTGAGAAATGCTAGGAAAAGGTTTGTTTAGAGGCTGGTCAGGTTAGTTATGGATTGGGAACAGGGTGTTGGAAATAACAGTTATAGTGGATCCAATGTTAGAGAACATGCATGTAGGGTACTGAAAGACCCAAATACTTTTTCACTTACCCATGCTCTTCCAGCAATATGATGTGGGATGTTCAAAATCAATGTAAAACTCTCCTGTCTCATGTAGCCTCTAGAAAGGCATACAGGAAGCTGCAAAGAATCAAAAAATGACTTCAGCAAAGATTAAGGCCAACTCCATCCTCCACTAATGAGGCTCGCATTCCTGCTCTGCCCACAGCTTTGTGTATGAGGATATAAAATTATTAATATTGTACTACCATGTTATAAAATAAACATTAACCAAATATTGAGACTGTAAGTATATATAAATACGTAGAGGTTTTATTCTGCACATCTGCAGTCGTTGAATATATATATGTATTATGTGTATATCATCGAGTTATACACATGCACACATATATATGTATGTATTGATATGTATATATAGATAAATGTATAAATGCCTGGGTACATGGGGTACAGCTGCTAGACAAATATTCACTCAGTATGGCCCTTTCTTTTGGGTTGTGTATCCCTCTGTTCAAAATACATCCTTGGAAAACTTCCCTGGGAAATATTGAAGTCTATGTAAACCGTTTTAGTTTTGCAGGTTTTGATGAGTCATCATCGCATCTGGGGAATCTTAGAGGTGTGATCTAAAGAGGCAGACAGAATCTAATGTCAGGTGTTCTCTTGCACTGGAATGTTTAGCTAGAATGTGTGAAGTTGCAACAGTCCCTAGAGTCTTCTAAAAGTAATCTAAAAGTTTTCAAAAGACGACAGACTAGATACACATTGCATGCTGTTCCCATGTGTGCTGTTTCCTAACATGTCTCTAGTATTCCCGTAAGACTTTGGTAGTCCAGCAACATCTTATGAAGTTTGCAGGATTCCACAAGCTCATGGAGTGACAGGGCCTAGGTCAGCATAGCTGGAGGAGGCTTGTTATGTACCAAGGAATATTTATCATGCATTAAAAGTTACTCTGGCAGAGTAGTCCCATTTATTTTGGCAGCTTTGGGTGCTAAGCTTCAACACTGGTATGAGCTTCTTCTCTGGTACTTCAATGCAATCTTGATTCTCGAACTTCCTACCAATCTAGTCCATGTCACATTTTTATGGTCTTTCAATACCATGTCCTGGTGTTAACATTAAGGAGTCCAAAGAGTTTGGTGGCTCTGACAGAGGCCATCAAAGTAACTGCATGGATTCCTGAAAACGTTGTATTGCAAATTTTGTATCATAAAAGGCATCATAATTCTCCTAGACTTATTTGCAAAATATATGTGAAAAGACTCAATATTTCCACTTGTGAATGACATTAAGATGTGTGCCGTCATTAAATATGCATTTACAAAGCCAGGGAAAGTCCATATTTACTTTTGCACAGTTTGTACAAGCCATCAGTCTGGGTCTACTTCAATAAGAGAAAGCTTGCGTTCTGGTGGTGATGAGATAAACCGTTTCAAAGGTTTGCTTAGAATTTTTAAGTTATTCAGAAGATCGTGCAACAGCAGTGATTCGCACAAAATCTTCCTCATACATTTTGGCTATGTGTATATGGTGCTGTGACATAAACTACGCTGTCTTGGAAAATATACATTGTAAATAGTCATCTATTTAAAGAATCAATGATTAGCCTTTATTAGTCTTGATGAAACAGCATTCAGTTGAAATTAGCAAACGTTGGGAAACTTTATTGTCAAAACTCAAAGATGTAATCACTGTTGGGTAAAATCCATAGAAGGATGAGGCAGTGAGATAAGACAATGTATGACAGAGCAGCTTGTGTAGCTAGTTCTAGAGAGGGACAGGTGGCAAGAAATGACTGGTTTTGTCGACAACACATTGATAGAAACCAAAAGATCAAAAGTACTGAGAGAAAGTAAATGCTCAAACACATGGTGAAGGAAATGCTCAAGCACATGGTGAAGGAAATGCTCAAACACATGGTGAAGGAAAACCTCAAAACATGGTGGCCTTTGATGTTCTGTCTCACCCTTTCGCCAGAATAAGGTAGGAGGCTTCGGCTCTCTCTCATTATTGTGTCTGTGGGGAACCACTGTGGCTGCTGTAAAGGTAAAAAGTGCATTAGACAAAACATCCTTTCAGGCCCGCTTTCACTATCCACACCAAACTCTCCTTCCATGACCACAATGAAAGACTCTCAACAAACTTTTCAGTGGCACCCAACTTTAAGTAGGACCATGATCATGCCGAGTTTTTTACCAGCAACTTCGTTTCTAGTAAATCATGTGAAGTAGGAGATTGTGGTAAATATTTCATTACCGGTACTATTTTTTATGCGGTAAAGTCTAGTAAGAATAACTCAGTAAATATAAGAGGCAGAATCCGTGGTGTTAGAGGTTCTAAAAGGCTTTATTCCTCTACAAAGGAATTACAGTTCGAACTGCAGGCTTCAAATTCCATCACCATGAAGGTTCAGGAAGGAAGGCAATACATTATTGACAAGTAATGGTATTTATATGGAAAGCATTACATTAAGACAGATGCAAGAGGCGTAACAGCTGATAATACAGATATGATACACATACGTAATGAAAAAAGGCGTAAACATAGGCGTAACTAAATACGTCATTAAACATGATGTCACAAGTGGGTGGATCCATAAGAGAATCCTGCAATGTCAGCAGAAATATTTGGCAGAAATGCGCGCGCAGCCGCATGACGTGTGATTGACGTGCAACTAGAGGGTGAAGGGGACTTGACATTTAGCTCTACATGTGGAGACAGAAGTCTGGGGGGTCATGTCAACCTAATCCCAAATCATATCTAATATCTTATGTTTAAAGAACTGTATTATCCAAAAGGAAAGATCTCTCGGACAGAATCTATTCTATACTGACTGTTAGTGCGTGTACAAGCGTCTAAGTGTCTACATGAGATGCGAGGGGGCAGGAATCTTCCATGGTAACAGGGGCTATGAATTACTTGCATGAGGACAGTGAGGCCTGGCCCTTTGCACGGTAGCTGGAAGAATGTTTACCTAAACTACTAGACAGGAATGCATCGGATGAGGAGCGGAGCAGATAATCTTGAAGGTGAAATACAGTTTTTGGCAGGCAACAGGCTGGATCAGGCACCGTTAGCCGCGCAGGGAGTAGGACAAAGTTCAGGGATACGGATGCGGGCTCGGACTGGAGCTTTCAGAGGCAGAAGGCAGGAAAAGGCTTGATGGCAGAATTCAGGGCCTACTCGCCTGAATCTGTAAAATGTGGAAAGTGAACCACATAAAGTCGGTGGCCTTTCATACTTAGGAATGGAATATCTGACCCATTCATGGCGGATCTGAAAGAGGACATGTTGACGGTGGACGCACATGTATTTGCGTCTTCATAACTGGAACTGGAGGAGGGAACATACATGTACTTATAGCATGCACATGGAGCCGTTGGGGTCTACGATAGGGGACATAACTGATCACAAAATTCATATTTCCTCATTCCCTCCTTGTCCCCTACGGACCCTCTGGAGATATCGATCTTCATCAATCCATCGATCTGTTCATATAGCATCATTTGTTCTTCTTTCTTCTTCCGGGATCTTGAACGAAAACTTGGATGCGGGATACACGATGTGGCACACAGACCACAAATCGCTGGCCCACATTGTAGACATAAGCAGCAACTGAATAGTATGAGAAAGCCAATACCTAGGAAGGATAGGATCCTCCATCCCCAGGCTGACAACACGCTCCAGAACCAACCGGACCAAGTCCAGGTGCCTGGACTCTGGTGTATCTGGCTTATAATCTTATGAAGGCGAGTTATGGCTTTATATACTGACGGCGAATTTTCTGGTATGAAAACACAGCAACTTGATCCGATGACCCTACAAGCTCCGCCCCTATCAGCCAGGATGACGTCAAGGACAAGACGATTTTGAAGCACAACAATCCGCATAGCAGACTGCTCTTCTGTTAAATTGCCTAAGGCGGAAGTAGTCTCGTTCACTACTGCTTCAAGGGTTCTAGTTAATCTACGTATCAGCTTACTATTAGTGACTGTACCTATATAGGGAAAGAAACCTTTATTGAAATCTGTGTATTGCTCCCATGCCGTTTCAGTGTAATCGACAATCGGGAGATCTCTCTGCTGTCTATTGTGTACTAAATGGGTATTTCTGTGATAATCAGGAGGGGCTAGGAAAACAGGTGGCAGAAGGAATGCTATGTAACAGGTACCATCCCAGTCTAGAGGTAGACGTATATATGTGGTCTGGCCACATATGAAGTAAGAATGACGGGAAGCTCTAAATGTAGATTTGCCTTGATCACTGAATTTTATTACAGTGGTGCATTTACTATGGCCCATGTGTATGGAACCATTCTTTCTTACACATAATTCCCCTTTAACTGGGAATACTGACATAGCGGGCAAGATTGGTGTAGCTTCGGATTCGACATTCAGAATCAGGAGGTTAAGTGTAAAATTACCTAATCCATATACTTCATTTTCTAGATCAGTTCCTGTTCTTTTGGGAAGTCCCTCCTTGTTAGGGTAGCAGACTTTAAGCAAAACTAGGTTCAGGTTTCCCCATACCCAGTTGTCTTGATAAACTACTGAATTTGAATCTAGGGAATTAATCAAACTAAACCATGCTCCACAGGAGCCATTGTGTGTGAACGGATATGGAAAGAGGGGCAAAACTCCCTTATAGTTCTGATAGGGAGGGAGTCGGCCACATATCCAACAATTTGTAGCATTGCTGGTCTGATGGGAATGATGTAACATACTAATGAATGTGTTGTTGCGCAGCGCAAATCTATAAGACAACTCATGCGGAGGTAATTCGCTAAAAGAATGTTCAGCAGTAACATTGTAAGCACGTTTAGAAATAGGGTAATACATATGCAGCAATATACTAGAAATGATGATCAGAAGACTTAGAAAAAACAAAATTAATAATGTTACTGTGCAGTGACTACGAAGTGATTTACAATACGCATGCTTTTTAAGCTGCATCTGTCGATTTCTTTCTCTACTCCGGTCTAGAGGATACATGTCAGAGACAAATTCAACCGATTCACCTTGGAGAGGACTTAAACAATCAAATTGTCTGACTTGCTAGACCTTAATTTCAGTTTATAAAGTTCCGTTTTTGTTTGTTCAACCAAGGGGAGCTTTGAGTCTGTCTGTGAGGGAATGCAGGGCTGAGTGTTCACATCGGACGGTAGTCCATAAAAATTTTTGATATGACTCGAGTGCAACCACCCTTTACGTCCCTCGATCTTCACGGCTGTCCTTGTTGTTAGTAGAACGAGTTTAGGCGATTTCCACCTAGGCTCCAGTTGGGTCTTCCGGTCGAAATTCCGCACCAGAACCAGGTCACCTGGAACCACGTCATGGGGCTTTACCTCTGTGTTATCGGGAAAGGCTGCAGCTACCTGTGAACGACAAGATTGTAGTGCAGACATCAAGGAAGCCAGGTAATCTGTCAGCATATTACAGTCAACATCAGTGATTTTGCGAGGTATAGGCGTCCCCCACATATTTGGTGGTCTACCGAAGATCACCTCGTACGGGGATAGCCCTGTTCGAGAATGTGCTACCATTCTCATGTAAAAGAGTGCAACTGGTAAGGCTACTATCCAATCGACTCCTTTTTCTCTACATATTTTGGACAATCTGATTTTCAGAGTCTGATTATGGCGTTCCACGAGACCTGCTGCCTCGGGATGTCGGACACAGTGGAATTTCCATTGGTAACCTAACAAAAGTGAAACGTGTTTCATTAGTTCGGATGAGAATGGCTGGCCGTTATCTAAGTAGACAACACGTGGCAAACCATATCGTGGGAAGAATTCTCGAACTAGCTGTTTGGCAGTAGTCGGGGCAGTGTAATCTGAAACCGGGTAGGCTTCTGTCCAACGGGAAAGAGCACAAACAACTACGAGAACATATTTGAATCCTCGACATCGTTCCATCTGGATATAATCCATCTGGAGGACTTCAAATGCATGATCGGGAGGTTGAAATCCACCCTGCTCTACGGGGATGCTTTTACCTGGATTAAACTGACAACATATCATACAGGTACGTACTTTCTGTTTGGCTGCTGCTCGCAAGTGTTTGTTGAACCAAATGTGTTGAATGCTGTCTAGCATAGCTTTTTCTCCTAGGTGCGCTGGACTATGTATTGTGTTAATGATGACTTGAACCATGGAGTCGGGAAGAAACCATATAGATTTTTCCTTCGTCATCCATCCTTGATCCGTTTGGATCCCTCCTAATTCAGTCCATTTCTTTATTTCTTCTGGTGTAGCATGTGTCTGTATGTCAATTACATCAAGGGCGGGATCCTTAACTGTCATGCAATGTGTTGGTGTCGGAACTATTGTCTTTGTCGTGTCAGTTGTGTGAGTCTGATTCTGAGCAGTCTGTTTAGCTGTTCTGTCAGCTAGGTCATTACCCTGAGAAATGATATCGGTAACTTTTGTATGGGCTTTGCATTTCATAATCGATATTGCAGTAGGTAGATGAATCGCGTCTAATAGGGCTTGGATGAGGGGTCCGTGTTGGATATGGGCGCCGTGAGAAGTTAAATAACCTCTCTCTTGCCACAGTACGCCGAAGTCATGGACGACTCCGAATGCATAACGTGAATCTGTGTATATGTTGACTTTCTTATTTTTGGCTTGAATACAGGCTTGTGTCAGAGCGATGAGCTCTGCTGCTTGAGCTGACAAAGTGTTAATACAATTTGTTTCAATGACTTCAGTGTCTGTTGTGACTGCGTAAGCGGCCACTAACTCTCCTGTACTTGTTCTCATACATGAACCATCTACATACAATGTCAAGTCTGGATCTGATAAAGGGATATCTGTCAAGTCTTGTCTGGGTTTCGTCGTGATAGTAATGACTTCAATACAATCATGTGCTAATGGATCTGTTCCATTTACTGGCAAAAGTGTGGCAGGATTTAACGTATTACAACGTCTGATTTCTATGTGTGGCTGAAACAATGTTAATTCATAACCGGTGAGTCTCGCTATAGTCAAGTGTTGTGTTTGTGTGCGGTTCAAGAGAACCTCTACTGCGTGTGGTACTTGTACTGTCAATTGATGTCCTAACACTATGGCATCGCTTTGTCTGATTGCTAAAGCTGTTGCTGCCACTGATTTCAGGCACGCAGGAAGAGCCTGAGCTACTGGATCTAATGTACTAGAGAAGTAAGCACATGGTTTGTGTGATCCTGCTTGTTCCTGAGTGAGTACTGACAAGGCAGTACCTTCGCGTTCTGTAACAAAGAGTGTAAACTGTTTACTGTAACATGGTGTTGCTAAAACCGGTGCTTGGCATAAAGCTTTCTTTAAGCTTTCAAAGGCATGTGTATGTTCTTGAGTCCAAGGGAGAACAGTCGATGTGGCTGCCTCCTGTGTTGTCAACTGGATGAGTGGTTTTGCTAGAAATGCATATTGAGGGATCCACTGCCTACAGTATGAAGTGAGACCTATAAAAGCCCGCACCTCTTTTTGTGTCTTGGGTGATGGCATGTTAGCGATTAACTGGATACGGTCAGGTGTAAGCTGTCTTCCCTCCTTGGACAGCGAGTGCCCAAGGTAAACAACTTGCTGGACACAGAATTGCAGCTTAGAAGGGGACACCTTGTGCCCCTTGTCGGCCAGAAATTTCAAAACCGTCAGTGACGCTGTTTCACATTCAGGTTCGCTTCGGGCGGTGATCAGCAGATCATCGACATATTGAAGCAAGGCAGTGTTAACTGGCATGTGGATACTGTCAAGTTCTCGTTTCAGTGCTTGGCTATAGATGCTGGGGCTTTCTGTAAATCCTTGAGGTGCGCGTGTGAATTTAAAACTTCGTCCATTTAAACTGAATCCGAACAGATATTGACTTTCCGGATCTATTGGGACGCTAAAGAAAGCATTCTTGAGATCAATTACAGTGAAGAACTTTGCTTCTGAATCAATAGCTGTTAGTAATGAAGAGATATCTGGGACCACAGGATATTGTGGTACAATACATTTATTTAATTCGCGCAGATCAATAACTAATCGATATACTGGTGATGCTTTTGGATCCGTTCTTTTGAGAATCGGTATTATCGGGGAATTACATACATTGGAGTCGGTTTCTACAACCACTCCTTGTGCAATGAGCTCGTCAATGATTTGCAGCAAAGCCACAACAGCATCTGGTGGTAACTTGTATTGTCGCATTCGTGGTAGTACTACTCCTGTTTTTAGTGTGACTCGATATGGTGTAATGTTCATACAACCAACATCAGTTGGGCCTTGTGCCCATAGAAGTGTAGGTAAATTCTGCAGCCGGTGATCCATGTCTCTGGACACGTAGTGACCTTTGAAGTCACGTAAAAATAATCGTACTCCTTCCGGAGAACAACATATTATAGCTCCTAGAGCTTTCAATGTTTTTATACCTAACAAGTTTTCTGGACATGATTTAGTAAGCAATAAATCTGTAGTTCGTGTCAATGGACCAACCGTAAGTGGAAGAGGTTGCGACACTTCATTAATGATAGGCTTTCCTGAGAATCCAAGGGAAATATTCTGTGAGCCTGAGAGGGGTGCCCCTGGAACTTTACTGCGTCGTATAGTTGTTCTGCTTGCCCCTGTATCAAGTAAAAACTTTCTGTCTTCCCCTAATAGTTCACTATGTACATAAGGTCCCTCTTGATCTATAGGAACCTCGATAAGGGGTAAGCCAACTTCCCTCTCTAGGCTATTTCATGTGTATCGCTGATAATCGGGATAGTCATTTTGTGCATACTGGTACATCTGTTGCGTTGTTGCTTGTGTGGCAGCAATAGGCTGCACTTGTGGTGGTGCTACGGTCTGTTGTGGAGCTGCCTGTTGCGGAGCTAGTTGTTGCGGAGCTGACCTAGATTGTGCATGCTGAGGTATTTGTTGTTGATTCTGATCCTGTCTAGGTGGACGTGGTCTTTCCTGGGTTCTACCTGTGGCAATATTATGTTTCAGGACTGGACAATCGTGTATATAATGACCTTGTTGTTTACAATAGTTGCATGTCCCTTTCGTTGGACCTGCGGAATCACCCTTTTTATGACCATCGGCTGGAACTGTCTGGGCAACAAGCATTTTCATTTTCGTATCTTTCATACGTCTTTGTTCATGTTCTTGTTCTTCTCTAATTCTATTGTGGTGATATTGTAACATCTGTAACATCTGTGACGGTGTGTTACCTTGCCAGGTACTCTCAAATTTCAATACTCTATTCTTAACTTGCGGCAGGGAATTTTCAACTAATTTTGTCACAAACAGATGTGGATATGACTCGCTACTTGCTTTTATGCCACTATTAATACCAAAACATTTTTCAAATCGGGAATAGAAATCACTAGTGTCTTCATCTTGCTTTTGTTTACAGGCTGAGATTGCACCCCAGTCCTCCTTTTTCGTAGTTAATAAACGTGGCAGTACCTGCACTAGTAATCCTGGTAGTGCTGTAGTCTTTTCCCCAAGCCCTGATCCTGCAGCTCGGGCCTTTTCTTCGTTCTCTAATGCTGTCCAATCTATCTTTTGGTCTCCCACCTCCCATTCCTTTTCTTTGAGTTTCTCGTAAACACCGGCAGGCATTAACACTTTCAATATTTTCATAATGTCGGGGTAAGTATACTCTCCCATGAGTAACATGTCCTTTATCTCACGGTGGAAACCTGCTGGATCCTTGTCATGGCTGGGTACTACTTTCTTCATTTCTAATAATTCAATTTTAGTTATAGGCGTGTACACAAACACGCGTGTAAAGTTATTATCTTCACCTCTGATTGGGTGTACTTCGCGTAACGGATTCTGTCTATCTATGTGATACATTTTTCTTTCCATAGTTTGAATTGGAACGTGTTCTGGGTATGCGAAAACTATATACTGTTTTCGAAATTCTAGAATTTCTTTAATCAAATCAGTACCTGACCCTCTCCATTTATTCGTGAGTAGTTCTGTCAATATGTCAGGTAAGGGTCCAGGATCGGAGTGTTGGCTTTTATATAATATAAGGAGGTGTTGAATCATGTATATACTAGCTAAACGCTGTTCGTCTGGGGCAAGATTCAGAAACGTGTGTGCTAGTGCATCATCACTGTATTTGCTGGGACTGTCAGCCCATAGTACTGCTGACCTGGCTAATTCTTGTTCGTCCATTGAATCGAGCATATGGTACCCCCTTCGATCTCGGAGTAATTTATCAGCGGCTTGGAATAGGTGTTCAGGGGACCTTGTATTTAACATAGGGGTTTGAAAATGTCTATTACATTCTGGACGTATCGGACGTATCGGATCATTAAAGCATCTAGTATTATTATGGGGTTTTCCTCTACCTACGTAAGCTATCGTATCTAATTGTTCTGATTCTTGCTCCTCCTCTCCCTCTGATTCAATTCTGTCTGCTTCTCGTCTTTCTTTATGTATTCGTTCTACTTCCTTGCGGATCTTTCGATACATGGCGATTATACACGCCTGTCTATCATGTTTCTCGTCTGATATGTTCTGACCCCATTTGGCAAGTTTTTGCATGGTATCATGATCTGCCTCAGGCCTGTCTTGGTTCCTGATCACGCAGTTTATGAAAAAACGTAGTAGTTGTCTTTGTACATCCACTTTCTGGTATTCCATAGCTTCGTTAATACTTTCTGGGCCTCGCCCTGTTTGGACAAAGTGATATATATTGTCTAGGTGTTCAACCATTCCTGGTATCGTCATTAAATACAATGTAGCTCGTCTTATACGTAGTGATGATAGTAGCAATCTGTCCTGTTTACCTGGCACTGGATCATATCTACAATCCACAAGATGTTCTTTAAACATGTCGGATGTCGCTAGTTGGGGTGTACGTTGGAGTGCTAAATCTCTAAGGGTCTGTTTATTTCGCGGCGGTGTGGCAAACATGTCTGTCGTACCTCCTGTAGCACCATCTAAGGTGCTGGGCAAGAAAGGATTCGTTGGACGTAAGATAGAAATTGTAGATGCGGGAAAAACAGTAGAAACGGATGGACCTGTGGGAATGGGCGTAGGAGTTTGTTGTTGCGGGGATACAGACGGATGATCTTGACGTTGAACACCATCAGCAAGCGGTGTGTGTGGTATGGTATTAGCATACTCGGGAGCTACGTTATCTAAATAGGAGGAAAGGAAAACGTCTTTTGCTGTTTTAGGATGTGCTTTTATCGGGAGTAATGGGGGTGTCAAGTTTTTCGGTATTTCCGGGGTGGCCTGAGGTAACCCTTCGGCCAAAAGAGGATACATACCATTCATAAGGGTATTTCTTTGTCTATCTACTTGTTCTGATTTTACTCGGGTACCTTCCTCAATTAATAGATTTTCTCGGGCTTTATTTGAATTCTCCCTACCTTTCTCTTCCTGTCTGAGCGCTTTTCCTGTACGTCTATATGATTCTTTACGCCATAATTCAATGGCATCTTTCTGTGACTGTCTGGCTTTCTTTTTCCATAATTCTTCTTCTACTCTCATGATGCAATCTGCATCCCAGGTCCCCGCTGCGGGCCATCTCTGACTCTCTGGTAACTCTTTGGTGTAGTCCACCCATAAATCAAGAAATAACACGGCATCTAGGCCATGCTTATGATACATAAAGTACCCTGGAGTGTCCCTAGGTGGAATGGGAACAGCTTCTTCGAGTACACCTTTTCTGGTTTTGATCTGTCTTAATTTCGAAAAGAGCGGCATTTTTAGACCTTATTACTAGAACACACTTTATACAATTAACACAATAATGAACAATCATTCACACCACAATATGTAGAACGTATTAAAACATTTAACATTTAACAGTTTTAACGAACGATGATAACTAATAGAAAACTAGTTACTGACATAATACTAACACTAAATAATACTTAATTATATGCAAGACATACTAGATATACTGCTAAACAGTACAGATACCCTGCTGAAACAGTGCAGACCGGATTTGTGTACCCAAACCCGTCTTGACCGGCACAGCCTATGTGCACGTTTAAATGCCTCCCCGGCAATGGTACTCACCGGGTAGCACGGAACGGAAGGCCTCGGAACTGAACTGAAACTGGACCGGACTGGACTCGACTCGACTCGGAACTTCGGAACCTGGTGGGCCTCTGTATACCTCGGATCTTGCTCTCTCAGCTAGGCTCTGGTCGGGATACTTCGCACTTCTCACCGCCTCGTCTGGGTGTTGATCGCAGCCTCAGTCACCCCCGCTTGGCCGGAGGGAGATGCAGGAAATCCTGCGGGTACGCGTTTTTGTCCATTCAGCTGTGGCAGGAGACCGGGCCTGCAACGCACCTCCGGCGCGTGAGATGAGAAAGTGTCCCTATTCGGGCGCCAATTTATGTGGTAAATATTTCATTACCGGTACTATTTTTTATGCGGTAAAGTCTAGTAAGAATAACTCAGTAAATATAAGAGGCAGAATCCGTGGTATTAGAGGTTCTAAAAGGCTTTATTCCTCTACAAAGGAATTACAGTTCGAACTGCAGGCTTCAAATTCCATCACCATGAAGGTTCAGGAAGGAAGGCAATACATTATTGACAAGTAATGGTATTTATATGGAAAGCATTACATTAAGACAGATGCAAGAGGCGTAACAGCTGATAATACAGATATGATACACATACGTAATGAAAAAAGGCGTAAACATAGGCGTAACTAAATACGTCATTAAACATGATGTCACAAGTGGGTGGATCCATAAGAGAATCCTGCAATGTCAGCAGAAATATTTGGCAGAAATGCGCGCGCAGCCGCATGACGTGTGATTGACGTGCAACTAGAGGGTGAAGGGGACTTGACATTTAGCTCTACATGTGGAGACAGAAGTCTGGGGGGTCATGTCAACCTAATCCCAAATCATATCTAATATCTTATGTTTAAAGAACTGTATTATCCAAAAGGAAAGATCTCTCGGACAGAATCTATTCTATACTGACTGTTAGTGCGTGTACAAGCGTCTAAGTGTCTACATGAAATGCGAGGGGGCAGGAATCTTCCATGGTAACAGGGGCTATGAATTACTTGCATGAGGACAGTGAGGCCTGGCCCTTTGCACGGTAGCTGGAAGAATGTTTACCTAAACTACTAGACAGGAATGCATCGGATGAGGAGCGGAGCAGATAATCTTGAAGGTGAAATACAGTTTTTGGCAGGCAACAGGCTGGATAAGGCACCGTTAGCCGCGCAGGGAGTAGGACAAAGTTCAGGGATACGGATGCGGGCTCGGACTGGAGCTTTCAGAGGCAGAAGGCAGGAAAAGGCTTGATGGCAGAATTCAGGGCCTACTCGCCTGAATCTGTAAAATGTGGAAAGTGAACCACATAAAGTCGGTGGCCTTTCATACTTAGGAATGGAATATCTGACCCATTCATGGCGGATCTGAAAGAGGACATGTTGACGGTGGACGCACATGTATTTGCGTCTTCATAACTGGAACTGGAGGGAACATACATGTACTTATAGCATGCACATGGAGCCGTTGGGGTCTACGATAGGGGACATAACTGATCACAAAATTCATATTTCCTCAAGATGACAGTATTATTTAGCTGTAAATTTATATCTTCAGCCATGGTATCCTATATAAGTTCAAAGGCTTTAAAGATCTCCAATGTCAGAGCAGTGTATTTGGCTAGTTTGCATTCCATGAGTATAAATAAACTACATGAAGTATTTTTCTGTCAGACAGATAATACACACAAATATGTTTAAAGTGAAATAACAGCGAGGATGCATGTTCACCTTGATAGGATGTAAGGGAGTGGACAGGTTAATAGCCAACGGAAAGAGGTCGATCCTAGTGAAATGCACTAATTCAAAACAACAAACATAAACTTGTAAGATGAATGAAAGTCACATATTTTGCAGAGAAAGGTGAAGATTATCTTGACATGTGCAGAATGAGGCACGTTTTCCTAAACATCAGCCTGGCTATGCGGTGTGTGCTATGTATTGGCACTACACTCCTGCATCTTTATACTTTTTTGTAATTGCACTCTGAACTCACTGCCCATATGTGTGTTTTCACTAATGATTAAGAGTGTCCTGAGAGTTCTCATCTAGAGCTGATTGTAAGGTATTATCCTCTGTTGCACACTGCAAAGTGTGTTGACATGAGTTAATGAAATGTGCTGAGGGCATAGCACATTAATTGACTATTGTGTATGTGAGGGGATATGACAAGGAGAACAGGCAAATTAGAGCTTTTACCACTGACCATGTGGGGAATTCATCTATTAGCACTAGACCTCCTGTCTCACCACTATAGGAAGGCCAAATAGCCTATTGCAACTGCTGGCTTCCATACCTTCCCTGAACACGGAGCACAGGTAAATAAGAATACTTATTGTGACCATTCTACTGCCTTGGACTAGCTGATCCACTTTCAGTATTCCAGAGAAAATTAAAATAATTATATTAATCAAAAAAGTGTCCATCCACTGAAACAACAGCTGAATATGAAAATGTTGAGAATGTGATACCATCCACATAAAATATATTTTTGGTGATGTTTATTTCTAAGAACACTCTTTCACTGACTATACTAAATAACAAAAACAACAAGCATTCATACAGGGTGTACAAAAATCTTTACTTTGATGTTCCTCATATTAGCTAGACATAGATTCCCTTGAAATGTGTTGCCACGAACAACAGGCATTCACTCCATACTGCCTCTCAGCATCAATCAATCAGAGCATTTGTAGAGCACTTCTTGTTAACTTTGAGGGTATACAGGCAATGGCAGGGTCCAGTGAGTAGACGAATAGCTAAGTCTTCAGGGATTTTCAGAACTCTGGAAGAGATGGGAATGTCCAGAGATAAAGAGGTACCTCATTTCATGTCATCATTGCTAGGTAAGAGAAGGAGCAACTTCTGCATCTGCAATGTCAGTTGCGGGGGTGAAGGTTAGAGACGGAAGCGGAGCTGAGATTTCTGGTGGGCTGATGGAAGTTCAGGCGGTGGTTCAAGTAGGCAGGTCTGCAGTTGTGTCGGGCCTTGTATGGTTGGGCAAGGAGCTTGATACCCAGCATCTTTTCTGTAGAGAGGGCCAGTCGAGTTCTAAGGGGTGATGTCTGTTCATCTAGGGAGATCCAGGGCGAGTCTGGCTGCTGTGTTCTGTAATTGTCTGTAGTGGGTTGTAGCTTGGTGGGGGTCTGAGTTGAGTACCTCTGTCGCGCCGTGTTGAGCTTCAGGCCGTTCTCTTTCATCCAGCTGGCAACATCTGTAACGCAGTTGTGGAAGTTGGTTTTGGGGGTGTCTTCTGCCAGGGAGAGGATAAGTTGTATGTCATCGGTGCAGGTTATGCTGCCAGTCCATGGGTTTGGGTGATGCTAGATAGAGGTGTCATATAAGTGTCAAAGAGGGTGGGGATGAGCAAGAATCCAACGGGTACTCCACAGATGATTTCCTTGGGTTCTAAGGAGAAGGGTAGAATGACCTTTTTCTTTTTTCTGATGAGGCGAGGCGATCCATCTGAGAGCAGCTCCTTGGATGCCTCTGGTGTGCAGCCTTCTGATGAGTGTGTGGTGGGATTCGTCACGTAGGCTGCCGAGAGGTCCAGGAGGATCAGAGCCGCAGTCTCTCCTCAGTCAAGTAGGGCTCGGATGTAGTCAGTAGCCGCCATGAGGGCTGTCTTGGTGTTGTGGTTGCTGCTGAATCCAGATTGCATGGAGTCGAGTATTAGGTTCCATTCTAGATGTGAGGAGAGTTGTTGGTTGATGGCTTTTACTAATACTTAGGCTAGGAATGTGTGCAGGGACCTCGGTTGTCAATTGTGGAATTCACTAGGATCTGCCAATGGTTTCTTTAGTATGTTTTAGTCTTTGCGGAAGGTGGCTGTGGCAATTGAGGTGTTAAATAAGGGAGCGTGTAGGTGGCTGATGTCATTACAAGACCGACAGATACCATTAAGCAATAACGTTTTATTGCTTCCCCAACATTCAGCCCTTTAAAGAACAATAATACATCATAAAGCAATAGAATGGTCAGACAATATGTATGTCCAGGAGACACAGTCATCTTCCTCTTCTATTCGCTGCTCCATTACAGATAAGTACTTCTGCTATTTCTTTGTCTGTTGCTACTTATTGATTGTTGTTAAAGATCATATCTAGTCTTTAGTCATAGCACGGGATTACCGTTCCAATTTATAGTTGGTCCTGGTAAGTTTTTAGGGAATTAAGTTTACCCTTTGTTTAATATTGTGTCATTACCTGCTTGACTTGTGTCAATACCTACTGGAAAGACCACTGGTCCTTTGGATGGGTATATTAGTGTAACACGAGTGCCCAGCCTGCAACATCCAGCTTCTTGGTACCCGATCGGCTTCTACACCGATATTCAGACGGCTTCTATTTCAGTGCAGGCTTTCAAGTGGTAACACCCACTTGCTCCTCAGTGCGATCACAGGTCCACAGCGATCTCACACCTTTGCTTTCCCCTGCTTTGGGAAGGGTGCGATTGCAGTAGCTGCAGGTATGCCATTGCACAAGTATTTGAATAGGAAAGAGGCCTAGACACCCTCAGTTGGAGATTTGGGGCAGGTTACCTTACAGCGACCCATCAGCAAGAACACATTGCCAGGCAACCATGTTGAAGCTCATCTAAAAGTCCTCCTTTGTTTGACTTTGAAGTTGCTTGGTAGCACGCGCAAGCACAGCGTGTCGCCAGACAACCACTCGTATTTCAAGAGTATACATTGTAACAGGAATAAGCAGTACTTTTTTGTCCTTTTTCCTGTAGCATAATTATATTGATTTAGAGCCCCTCTAGAGAGCTAATTTTGTCAACCGAAGCCACAGCAGTGCCTGAGTTCCCCCTATTGGCCTGATTAAGGTAAATTTTTCTGGAAAGCTGAATGAAGTAGAGATTTTGTCTAACAACATATACTCATATTGACCCTAAAGGGTACATCCCTTTTATATTGCCCACAGGTTTTATATTGTTGTCAGCCTGGTTTTAACATAAGTGATTAAAAGGAGGTCTCCAACACCCAGGTTCGCCCTGCTTTTGATCTAGTGGGGATTTGATAAGAAATTTCTGGAGGAGGAACTTGGGTCTTTGGTGAGAGAAGCATTTGGCGCTGCACTTGTAAAGAGGAAGAGGGACACCCTTTCAGTGGAAAAGTGCTTTTTCCTGTGTGAGGAGGATTCCCCTTCTACCTCTCATACTTGTAAGAGGGGTAAGGTTTTCCAAAAGTGGAGGCATCTTGATCAGGCACAACCAATGCCTATGGCGCTGGTAGCCTGGGCACTACAATAGATGAAAGAGCTCGCAGCAGCACAAAAAGAAGAGTTAGGACATAAACAGGGCTGCTCGTCCAAGAATACCAGTGAAAGCAGCTGGAGTGGACATTTTTGTTCGATCAGATTTCTCATTAGACTGTAGTTCGGCGTTGACAGCTGAGAGAGCATATCCCGCCACTACAAAAGCTTAGAGCTTCGGTTTCATTACTCGAGCCTGCAATCCTGTGCATCCAATATGAGGAGCAAATGTATTCATGTTTTGAACAGCCTGAGGTGGAGGAGCTCTTGACCAAGTTAGTGGGGGGAAATAAGGAGACTAATGGATCAGGCTGATTCTGTTTTGTCTTTTTCTTCTTGATTCTTTTTCCTTATAGGTTGTTATAGAGTGGTTTATTCAGTCTCTTGGGTATGCCTTCCCTCTTTTCTTTTTTTATTTATATTTGCTAATGGAAGCTTTAGGTCCGCAGGGTCAGTTGACACTTAGATTTGTTTTCATGAAGGTTTCATGAGGGTTCTTTATTTATTGATTATGGCTGTGGGGGGAAATATTTTGGGTCCTTTGGGCGGGTGTCTCGGGTGGTCTCTGGCCTGCCCTGCCCTGCCCCTTTTGTTTCTTTCCCACATCCATCGTCGGTCTAGGGTGATCCAAGGGGGAGGGGAGTTTATGTACTCATGTCTACTGCAGTGCTGGTGGTATTCTTTTGGCAAGGGGGTGGTCATCCCTTTTTCTGGGCCTTGCATGGAAGGGATAGGGTTGGGGGAAAGCTGTGGGTCACTTTTGTCTTTATACTGACTTTTTCATTGCAATTTTTGTTCAGGTTGCTGGAAACAAATAAAGCCTTATGGTTGTGGATGGTAAAGTTGGGACTAAGAATGATTCTGTGCTGTTGTTCTCTTTCAGGGTGTGCTGGTACTTCGATCAAGAATGTCCAGGTTTTGCCAAGGGTGTGGTCCTGACCAGCATCTTCATATTCTTTTGTGGAATATCAATGGAATGGAGCATTCAGTATGCATTAGATGGAGAAGCAATTAAAGGCAGTACAAATTGACCAATAAGTCTATGGAGAAAGTGATCTGGTATTACTCCTGGTCGAATCTTTCTTTTGACACATGAGCTCAATCTATCCATGTCAGCAGATTTAGGTATTTTGGTATATGCCATTCAGAGAGATGCAAGGAATGCTGGAGGGAATGAAGGGTTTTGCTTATTTTCTTTATAGTTTAGTGGACCAATTTTTGTCAACCATTTACAAGACCCTAATCTACAGAATAGATGAGCAATTCAAATGTGGTGCTGAACAGTTCAAGAACCTTCAAAGGACCATTGTACTTTCTATGACAGTAAGGCGATGCTCCATTGCTGGAGAAAGATGCCCACAACTGGAGAATAAGTTATATATTTTCTACATGTTTTCCTTGTGGATTTCATTGTACATTATAGTGTGCATGGGTATGAGTGTGCATTCTTGTGTATGTATATGTGTTTTTATTTGCAAAATAATTCTGCTTATTTACATTTGCCTTTTTTTGGGTTCTTTTTCAGTATATGAAAGAAACATTCTGCCTGAATTAAAAAAGTGTTTCTACGGCAAGAATTTATAGCATGGAGGAAAAAACGATCTGTCGGATGCACTGGTGTTGATGATTCTTGGCAATTTGTTACTTCCATTAGAGGATTCATATTGCCCACCCACGGTAAAATACTGTCTCTCCCATAATGGTAATTTTTATTGTCAACTTTTGGTCAGATATGGTATAATGCCTTCCCCTAGTAACATGACGGCCCACGGACAATAAATCCTGGCATGTTTTTGGCATCCGTGATCTCTGGCATTACGATAGTCCTTGGAGAATGCTGGGTATTCTTGGCATATTAAAAAGTGCCATGGTTTGATGGGTCTGCCATAGAAAATGAAACTAGAATGTGAAATATTCATTTTTGTAAAGAATTTATTGGTGGCCTTTATTAATCCTTGCAAAAACAGCATTCATTTGCCATTGATAAACCTTCAAAAAAAGTAATTACAAAACCCCTAGACCATTAAGATTTGGATGCTGTAAAGAAGAGATTGCACAGTTTTGCTTTAAACGGGGGTAGGGCAAGGGATGAGAGTGGCTTTGTAGACCATCCACCATTGCAGAAGCCAATTAGATGAAATGTACTGAGACAAAGAAAATACTCAAAAACGTGGTGGACTTTAAAATCCTGTCTTACTTGCCCTTTCGCCAGAGCAAAGTAGCAATCTGTTGTTCTGCCTCATCATTGCCTCTGGGGTGGTCCAGCGTGGCTGCTGAATTGGTAAAAATATATAAGGAACGGGGTGGACCCTATACCATCCAGCTAGACAGGGTCAATATTAAGATTCACAAAAGAGAAAAAAGCTAGCTGGACATTCAAACACTATCAATCACTGCAAGACCAAACTATTAAATATAATGATCCAATGATTTAATCATATCAATATTAAAATATTTTTTTTATGTCCACAAAAAGATTTTTGGTGTTGGATAAGGAACAACAATGCACACTTCTCATTATTTACAAAACATATACAAAACACATATTATATTTCATCTACAATTAGACATAAATGAATTTAGACAAAAATCCACATTACACAGAAAAAAACATCCAATGACTGTTCAACATTGACATGTAATCACAAATATATACAAATATACACTGTTACCAGTCGTAAGCAGAGATCAACAACAGCTGCCCAAGCCTATGGTTCAGGGCAACCACCCAACGGGGATATATTTTATAAGCAACCTATTTTGAATTAATTTCTTCAGTTGCTGCATTATTTCAAACACATAGTCCCCTGTTGAAAAACAAGGTGCCAATGCGTTTCGAAGCCCTTTTAATCAGCGGCTTCTCCTCAGGGCCGTGACTGGAATCCTTTGAGTTCGAAGCTCTTTAGATAAATGAAGGATTGTTGTTCATTTTAAATGAGATTTTTTTGGACTATGCACAACCTGCATTGCAGATTGATTACTCGTGAGGTGTGCCTTCATATTCCTATTAGTTGGCGAGTGGTTTTCTTTACAATGACCTCCGTCATAAAGCCAGGTTGAAAGGCGGAAACAGATGATGACTAACAACTGATTTAATCTTTGTTTTCAATTTTAACACTCCTAATGGTGCTCTCAAAACGGGCTTCATCAGTACCAACACCAGTGAATTTTGTGAAGTGGTAAAAATGGCATGAGGCAAAACGTACTCCAAGGGCCACTTCCATTATCCACACAACACCATGCCCAAAATAAAACACCCTCATCAAAGTGTTTAGCAGCTCCCGCGTTTTAGAAGGTGATCACATGCTCCTTTAAATGTCAAGTTTATCAACCTGATGCAATCTCATGAATTGTATGGGAGGCATGTGCATTTAAATGTAGGAATATGGATGTGGTTGAAACTAGAGAGCCAAAATATATCCAATGTGTATGAAGATCTATAGCTATTGAACCTATTTACTTTTTATTTGTAGGTTGGGTAGGTAAGGGAGGAAGTGCCAGAGAATGAAATGGGGATGCTGAAAAAAGAGTGACGTCTAATCCAGACATAAGGGAAAGAAGAGGAAAGGGGGAAGAATTTGCCAGAAAAGAGGCTTAGGGGACTAGTGACGTGGGCTTAATGACAATGCAACAAGTGGAGATACTAAGAAGATGGTCTAAGGTTTAGAGGTCTTATTGGTTGGTGAGAAATGCTAGGAAAAGGTTTGTTTAGAGGCTGGTCAGGTTAGTTATGGATTGGGAACAGGGTGTTGGAAATAAAATGTATAGTGGATCCAATGTTAGAGAACATGCATGTAGGTTACTGAAAGACCCAAATACTTTTTCACTTACCCATGCTCTTCCAGCAATATGATGTGGGATGTTCAAACTCAATGTAACACTCATCTGTCTCATGTAGTCTCTAGAAAGGCATACAGGAGGCTGAAAAGAATCGAAAAATGACTTCAGCAAAGATTAAGGCCAACTCCATCCTCCACTAATGAGGCTCACATTCCCGCTCAGCCCACAGCTTTGTATGTGAGGATTTAAAATGATTAATATTGTACTACCATGTTATAAAATAAACATTAACCAAATATTGAGAATATAAGTATATATAAATAAGTATAGAGTTTTTATTCTGCACATCTGCAATCCTTGAATATATATATATATGTATTATGTGTATATCATCAAGTTATACACATGCACACACATATATATGTATATATTGATATGTATATATAGATATATTTATATATGCCTGGGTACATGGGGTACAGCGGCTAGACAAATATTTACTCAGTATGGCCCTTTCTTTTGGGTTGTGTATCCCTCTGTTCAAAAATACATCTTTGGAAAAATTCCCTGGGAAATAATGAAGTCCATATAAACCATTTTAGTTTTGCAGGTTTCGATGAGTCAACATCGCGTCTGGGGAATCTTAGAGGTGTGATCTAAAGAGGCAGACAGAATCTAATGTCAGGTGTTCTCTTGCACTGGAATGTTTAGCTAGAATGTGTGAAGATGCAACAGTCCCTAGAGTCTTCTAAAAGTAATCTAAAAGTTTTCAAAAGACGACAGACTAGATACACATTGCATGCTGTTCCCATGTGTGCTGTTTCCTAACATGTCTCTAGTATTCCCGTAAGACTTTGGTAGTCCAGCAACATCTTATGAAGTTTGCAGGATTCCACAAGCTCATGGAGTGACAGGGCCTAGGTCAGCATAGCTGGAGGAGGCTTGTTATGTACCAAGGAATATTTATCATGCATTAAAAGTTACTCTGGCAGAGTAGTCCCATTTATTTTGGCAGCTTTGGGTGCTAAGCTTCAACACTGGTATGAGCTTCTTCTCTGGTACTTCAATGCAATCTTGATTCTCGAACTTCCTACCAATCTAGTCCATGTCACATTTTTATGGTCTTTCAATACCATGTCCTGGTGTTAACATTAAGGAGTCCAAAGAGTTTGGTGGCTCTGACAGAGGCCATCAAAGTAACTGCATGGATTCCTGAAAACGTTGTATTGCAAATTTTGTATCATAAAAGGCATCATAATTCTCCTAGACTTATTTGCAAAATATATGTGAAAAGACTCAATATTTCCACTTGTGAATGACATTAAGATGTGTGCCGTCATTAAATATGCATTTACAAAGCCAGGGAAAGTCCATATTTACTTTTGCACAGTTTGTACAAGCCATCAGTCTGGGTCTACTTCAATAAGAGAAAGCTTGCTTTCTGGTGGTGATGAGATAAACCGTTTCAAAGGTTTGCTTAGAATTTTTAAGTTATTCAGAAAATCGTGCAACAGCAGTGATTCGCACAAAATCTTCCTCATACATTTTGGCTATGTGTATATGGTGCTGTGACATAAACTACGCTGTCTTGGAAAATATACATTGTAAATAATCATCTATTTAAAGAATCAATGATTAGCCTTTATTAGTCTTGATGAAACAGCATTCAGTTGAAATTAGCAAACCTTGGGAAACTTTATTGTCAAAACTCAAAGATGTAATCACTGTTGGGTTAAATCCATAGAAGGATGAGGCAGTGAGATAAGACAATGTATGACAGAGCAGCTTGTGTAGCTAGTTCTAGAGAGGGACAGGTGGCAAGAAATGACTGGTTTTGTCGACAACACATTGATAGAAACCAAAAGATCAAAAGTACTGAGAGAAAGGAAATGCTCAAGCACATGGTGAAGGAAATGCTCAAACACATGGTGAAGGAAACGCTCAAAGACATGGTGAAGGAAATGCTCAAACACATGGTGGACTTTGATGTCCTGTCTCACCCTTTCGCCAGAATAAGGTAGGAGGCTTCGGCTCTCTCTCATTATTGTGTCTGTGGGGAACCACTGTGGCTGCTGTAAAGGTAAAAAGTGCATTAGACAAAACATCCTTTCAGGCCCACTTTCACTATCCACACCAAACTCTCCTTCCATGACCACAATGAAAGACTCTCAACAAACTTTTCAGTGGCACCCAACTTTAAGTAGGACCATGATCATGCCGAGTTTTTTACCAGCAACCTCGTTTTTAGTAAATCATGTGAAGTAGGAGATGACAGTATTATTTAGCTGTAAATTTATATCTTCAGCCATGGCATCCTATATAAGTTCAAAGGCTTTAAAGATCTCCAATGTCAGAGCAGTGTATTTGGCTAGTTTGCATTCCATGAGTATAAATAAACTACATGAAGTATTTTTCTGTCAGACAGATAATACACACAAATATGTTTAAAGTGAAATAACAGCGAGGATGCATGTTCACCTTGATAGGATGTAAGGGAGTGGACAGGTTAATAGCCAATGGAAAGAGGTCGATCCTAGGGAAATGCACTAATTCAAAACAACAAACGCAAACTTGTAAGATTAATGAAAGTCACATACCTTTGCAGAGAAAGGTGAAGATTATCTTGACTTGTGCAGAATGAGGCACGTTTTCCTAAACATCAGCCTGGCTATTCAGTGTGTGCTATTTATTGGCACTACACTCCTGCATCTTTATACTTTTTTGTAATTGCACTCTGAACTCACTGCGCATATGCATATTTTCACTAATGATTAAGAGTGTTCCGAGAGTTCTCATCTAGAGCTGATTGTAAGGTATTATCCATTGTTGCCCACTGCAAAGTGTGTTGACATGAGTTAATGAAATGTGCTGAGAGCATAGCACATTAATTGACTATTGTGTATGTGAGGGGATATGACAAGGAGAACAGGCAAATAAGAGCTTTTACCACTGAGCATGTGGGGAATTCATCTATTAGCACTAGACCTCCTATCTCACCACTATAGGAAGGCCAAATAGCCTATTGCAACTGCTGGCTTCCACACCTTCACTGAACATGGAACACAGGTAAATAAGAATACTTATTGTGACCATTCCACTGCCTTGGACTAGCTGATCCACTTTCAGTATTTCAGAGAAAATTATAATAATTATATTAATCAAAAAAGTGTCCATCCACTGGAACAATAGCTGAATATGAAAATCTTGAGAATTTGATACCATCCATAGAAAATATATTTTTGGTGATGTTTATTTCTAAGCACACTCTTTCACTGACTATACTATATAACAAAAACAATAAACATTCATAGAGGGTGTACAAAAATCTTTACTTTGATGTTCCTCATATTAGCTAGACATAGATTCCCTTCAAATGTGTTGCCAAGAACAACAGGCATTCACTCCATACCGCCTCTCAGCATCAATCAATCAGTAGATTTGTAGAGCACTTCTTGTCACCTGTGAGGGTATACAGGCAATGGCAGGGTCCAGTTGAGTAGACGAAGTCTTCAGGGACTTTCAGAACTCTGGAAGAGATGGGAATGTCCAGAGATAAAGAGGTAGCTCATTCCATGTCATTATTGCTAGGTAAGAGAAGGAGCAACCTCTGCATCTGCAATATCAGTTGCGGGGGTGAATGTTAGAGACAGAAGCGGAGCTGAGATGTCTGGTGGGCTGATGGAAGTTCAGGTGGTTGTACGAGTAGGCAGGTCCTCAGTTGTTGACAGCCTTGGGCCAGGAGCTTGATTCCAAGCACCTTTTCTGTAGAGAGAGCCAGTCGAGTTCCCTGAGGTAAGGGGTGATGTCTGTTCATCTAGGTAGATCCAGGTCGAGTCTGGCTGCTGTGTTCTGTACTTGTCTGTAGTGGGTTTGTAGCTTGGTGGGGGTATGAGTTAAGAGTACCTCTGTCTTTTCTGTGTTGAGCTTCAGGCCGTTGTCTTTGATCCAGCTGGCAACATCTGTATTCTCCACCTTCATTATTTAGTTACATGTGCGATCTGCTCTTTTTGTTATACATTTACGTTTATGTTTTGTCACCTTTTTTCCTGAATATCTTATCACCTTGCCTTTTTATTGATACTTATTATATTGTTTCCCAGCCCTGAAGAGTCACAGTTGTTTTACTGTTGACGAAACACGTGTGTCGTACTTTAGAATTTGGGACCGCGGAGGAGGCAGGGCCCTACCCCTGTCTATCTCGGTAATAGTGAACCGCGAATGGTTAATGCGGTATGTACAAGTGCTTTTTGTAACGTTTTAGCTATGAATGCACTGTGTATACGCTATTTTACATCACTGCGTGGGTTCCATTTTGTATCGGTGGCCATCTTATGGTTGCCCTCACATAGGCTATATAGCATGAAGCGAAAACGGGCCTTTCAGAGCACATGTGGCTTTCTTTGACTTTTCTGTGACCTGGGCAGCTTGGCTCCGCCGCCCCAGGTCAATCTGGTCTCACGAGTTCCCCGTCCTCTGGCCACCTGTGATTAGCAACAGGGCTTGACACACCATAAAGTCTTTTCATCCTACACAAGCCTCCAGCTAATCTCTTTCACACCTGACTGTTCCTGCTTTATGGCTTGTTTCCCAAAACAGGAGATGCTCATGTTTATTGGGGCCTATCAATATCTGATGTGGGATCTGAGCTTTGCTGTGTAAATAATTGCGGGCTGGCTTAACTGGAATGTGGGATGGTCATCATGACTCTGCCTTTTCGTTTTGTAATGTATACTTTGAATGACCATACCATAAACTTAAGAATGTATGCCTGAGGCAAGAAATTCTGTATTTAAGGAGAAGCCCGTTTCTGTGATTTTCAGCAGTCTCCTGAGAACATACACGCTGTTGTACTTCTAGGACGCCTGTAATTGGTCTGCAGCCAATAAACTGATCTTTGACTTCACCCAGAAGACTCTGTGTTTCTGTAGGTCTGAAACAGGAAGAACCCCGAAGTCATAGGGTGTGTTCCCCTGCACCGCTGGGCTTAAAATACCCAGTACTTCAGTTGGCGCCCAATGTGGGGCTCGATTTCAGCGGTACCGGTCCAAGCCGGAGGTTCGTGAGGAGCTTCGTGTGGAAATTCTGGAGGAAGGCCGCCACTTCATCGACCCCTGCATGTCGACGTGGTCCAAAAGTCTTTTCTGCGAGGTTCTCCGCGTCCCGACGGCTACGAAGGACTGCTGCCCTGATTAATCGCCCTGTTTTGGACCCTTGACGATTTTGGTAGAGCGAAACAATCGAGAGAGTCTTCTGGTGACGCCATCGATCATCAATATTCAGTTAAGTATAAGTGGAGCGTCTCCCAGTTTGAATTTGGTATCCTTCGGGATCATTTTGATTTGGTGCTTGCAAGTCCCAAAGCCAGAGGACTCGTGTATTCACGAGACTATCGTATTTGATAATCCTTTGACGTTTGAAACTAGACTAGTGAGCGAAGATGCCTGGTTCTAGTGTATTTTGTAGATTGTTTTGTTTGGGTTGTGGAAGGGATTTCCAGTTAGAGGATTCATGTCCGGTTCCTCCAATTGGAACTCCTACTTATGAGCTTTATGTAAAACATGGCGTGGGCCCCATTGCATATAATGAAATATGGATCCGATACACCAGAAAGGACGGTGTTTTAAAATGGCCCCAAAATGGTAGTTTCGATACAGATATCTTAGATAATTTGGAAGTTAAATTGTTTAAAAAGAAAGCCCGGCCGGCGATGTTTGATTCTTTCCGCCTATGGCGAAAGGAAGCCAAACAGAAGGAAATTAAGCTAGCGAAAAGAGATAAGAGAGAGAGAGGTATGTCAGTGATGCAAGCAGCTGTGCAATTTAAAGATAATGAGGAGGAACAGATGAAGGAACAGTTACATAGACAGCGCAAACTAGGGATTGATAAATGTTACCCTGTTTTGTCACCCCTTGTGCAAAATGAGACAAAAGAGAATGAGAAGGATTCCCTAATGTCCCATTTGTTAAGTTCGCCACCCCCATATGCGCAAAATGCCACCGCACCTCCACAGCTTGTAAATGCGCAACCTCCAGTAAATATGCCGCAAGCCTTCCCACAGGCGCCAGCTCCTCCTCAGCTGGCTCCTATCCCTGCAGTACAGCCCTCTCAAGGACCGCCAGTTTTGCTACCTGTTACCCCCGCGCTTCCTGCGACTTTGCCTAGCACGCCAGCGGCCTCCTCTGGCGCTCCTTCTTGCACTACCCCGGTACCTGTATCTGAATCCGTTTTTCTTCCCTCTGTCTATCCCCCCGTTTTTGCCTCAACTTCTCCTTCAGCACGACAACGATTAGCTAATGTAGTTACTAGTCTAATGTTGCCTCTCTTTGGGTCATCTAGTGCGACTCCTGCCTTACAGCGTAAGCAATTGCGCAGTCAGCTGCCTGATTCTGACGAGAAAGAGGTGTTAGATCATCTGGCGCGTAGGTGGATTGGTTTCCCTTCATGCTATGATGTGGAATCAGTTGTTGATGTGTTTCATCAATGGGATGCCCCGAAACAGAGGTATGTGTTCGATAAAATGTGTGAATTCCTCTGTGAGGAATTGGAGGATAAGGGTGCAAACCCAACCCCACAGGAATTGTGTTGAGTGCGATTTGATTTCGAAACAGGTGTAATTGTGGGCCCCAAGGTAGATAAAGCAGTCGAGACTTTACTGTCCCTCAGAAATGGCGATTGTCAGCAATCATTGTTTGACCAAGATTTCCCTGTGGGGAGAAAGGGAAAAGCGCGACAATACCCTATGAGAGAAGTCCCTCCGGTATGGAAGGAAGCTGTTGCGGCTGATGCCGCTCATGGTATTGCTGCTATGCCAGCACATTTTCAGCGTGTTTGGGTACATGTTCCATGGAAGCGATCCGAGGTGTTAGCACTTAAACAGACATTGCCTGATCCCCGTAAAAACCCTGCAGGATATTATAAGGAGTTGTCCCAAACTGCAGAATCTTGTGTAATGAATTTGGCCGACATAGATATGCTGTTTGGGAATGTGGTTCCACAGCCTTTATGGGGATCCATTCGTAATATAGATCACGCTGTAGAATTGGGTGACACATGGGCTAATATCGTTGCTGCAGACGCTAGACAAGTTGGTGGTGCAAAACCTGAGCCTTTGGTAGCAGAGCTCCCTGGTAGAATTATTACCTATATGAAAACTATAATGCCTGCGATGCGCGTAAATTGGGACAAACTATCCGCATGCAAGCAGAAGAAAGATGAGACAGTGTCTGACTTCTTCACCAGGTTTGAAGAAACGTTTATCGACCACAGTGGCCAAGACATGAGCACTGAAGGTGGCCAACGGTTATTCGTTGATAAATTTGTGCAGAATCTACTTCCCGAGTTGTGTAAGAAATTAAAAGACTCAGAAAGTTCTTGGGCTGTTTCCTCTTCAGCGCAAATACTGGCTACTGCACAGTATTATGAGAATAGAGACAAAGATGAGAAGGATAGAACAGATAAGAAAACGAAAGAACTAAAGACAAAGGTCCTCTTGCAGCAGGCCTATCCGCCACGTGGAGGACAGAATAATTATAGGCAAACACAAGGTATCTATCAGCAGCCCCAACAG
Source organism: Triturus cristatus (assembly GCF_964204655.1). Taxonomy (NCBI): domain Eukaryota; kingdom Metazoa; phylum Chordata; class Amphibia; order Caudata; family Salamandridae; genus Triturus; species Triturus cristatus. Next base: position 1,215,710,198 of record NC_140589.1, on the reverse strand, counting down.
TTTCAGAATAATCAGCAAATGAATGGGTATTATCAACCACGAATCCCTGTAGGTCCCAACCAATGTTCATATTGCAAAGAGGAAGGTCATTTTAAATATAGTTGCCCTAAATTAATGCAGCGTAACAGTAATGCGTATGGCGCAAGAGGTAGAGGTGGTCAGCAAGCTCCTAGAGGCAGAGGGCGTGGAAATATTCCCCAGAACGCGCGTCCTCTTCCGCCTCAAAATACCATAAATCGCTTTGATCAGCAAGCCAACGCGACTGGTAATACAGCTCAGTACTACAATAATGATTATTATGCAGAAGATGACAATGTAAAAGATGATGATTACTAGGACAGCCGTAGACAGAGAGAGGGAGTTGTTTCAGTGCCAGTGGATCAGAGCGGACCTTATGTTAAAGTAACTACAGCAAATGTAACGGAGCCCTTTCTGCTGGATACTGGTGCTGCAAAGAGTTCAATCATGCATTCAAAACTCCCTGGCGCGCCTTTGTCTGGTGAAATGAATGTCTCAGTAGGTTTTTCTGGCGCCCCAGTTAGGAACCCGATTTCTAGTCCTATGTCACTTTCTGTTGGACCTTGTGAGCTAAAAGCACCCCTCATTCTAACGACAGGTTGTGGTGAAAATTTGCTAGGCTTAGATTTGCTAAAAAGATTGCATGCAACGCTATATTGTTCTCCCTCAGGAGTACAACTTACATTAGGTAAGAAAGTGATTTCCCCAATGTATTTGTCTAAGAATGCAATGCCACCTGAATTGTCATCCCTTCCGGATGTCCTTTGGGCCACTGGTCCCAATGATGTGGGTCTTTTGGAAATACCGCCATATGTGGTCACTTTAAAAGCCAACGTTAGATTGCCACGCATTCCCCAGTATAAGATCTCTAATGAAGGTCAGAAAGCGTTGTTAGAAATTGTCAGAGATCTAAAAAGGGTGTAATTGAAGACAAGAGGCAACGTTTGCAATAGTCCTGTTTTACCTGTCTTAAAACTAACGGACCCTTCACAGCCACCTGTTTACAGATTTGTGATTGATCTTAGAGAGGTTAATAAGATTGTTGTACCACAGTTTCCAGTTGTCCCTGATATAACTGCCTTGTTAACCATGATTCCAGCCTCCGCTGCATGGTTCTCAGTGATCGATTTAAAGAATGCTTTCTTTAGCATCCCAATTGCAGAGGAGAGCAGAGACATTTTTGGCTTTAGTTTAGGAGGTCGAAGCTTCCGCTTTAAACGCGCTCCTCAGGGCTACTGTGAAAGTCCATCAATATACAGTCAGGCTTTAAAAGCGCAGCTTGATGCACTGGTTTTACCTAGTGGCGCTATCCTCATTCAGTATGTTGACGATTTACTAATCGCCGCGGATACTGAAAAGATTTGCAAAGAAGGTACATTGTCATTGTTGCGTCATTTGTCTGCCTCCCATCACAAAGTGTCTCTCTCAAAATTGCAATATTGTCGACAAGAAGTGACCTACTTAGGTCATCTCTTATCGAAGGAGGGAAGGAAACTGACCCCAGAAAGAATTCAAGCCATTGCACAGTTGAGTGTGCCAAGAACACAGAGAGAAGTGCGTGCTTTCTTGGGCATTACTTCATACTGTAGGCATTGGATTCCTAATTTTTCCTTGTTGGCAAAACCTTTGTTAGCATTGACATGCAAAGACACACACAATCCTATTCCATGGTCTGAAGAGTGTCAGAAGAGTTTTTTGGAATTGCGCAACGCATTGTGTTCAGCTCCTGTGTTGGGTACCCCTGACTACAGCAAGCCTTTTACATTGTATGTTCATGAGAAAGATGGTTGTGCATTATCAGTGTTAACACAGCCTTTTGGCGACAGACCGCGTCCATGCGCGTATTTTTCGTCAACCTTGGACCCTGTAGCGAGGGCGTTGCCAAGTTGTCTGAGAGCCACAGCCGCTGCAGCTATGTCTATTCGACAGTCTGCTGGCCTAGTAATGGATAATACATTGATTGTTATGGTACCACATGCTGTGGACACATTGTTAAACAGGACCAAGACACAACACTTAACTAGTGCGCGATTATCTGGCTATGAGCTGACACTGTTAGCAAATCATATACACATAAAGAGATGCAACACATTGAACCCAGCTACACTATTACCAATTCCAGCAGACCTAGATGAGATTGAGCAACATGATTGTCTGTTCAGAACAGAAGAAGAGACGAAAGGAAGAGTAGATCTCAAAGATACTCCCCTAACTGAGTGTGATGGTACTTTATGGGTGGATGGTTCGTGTTTCAAGCTTCCGAATGGTGATACGACTGCTGCATATGCTATTACGACTTTGCACACGATTGTTGAAACTGCGCGTGTGCCACAGAATTCGGCTCAAGCAGCAGAATTGATTGCCCTTACGAGAGCATGCTTGTTGTCTGAAGGAATGAAAGTGAACATATACACAGACAGCCAGTACGCCTTTGGCGTGGCTCATAGTTTTGGGAGATTGTGGAAAGAACGTGTGTTCCTGACTTCGCATGGAGCTAAGATTCAGAATGGCAAGTTGGTGAATGATCTCCTTGAGTCACTGACCCTACCGTTGCAAGTTGCGATTATGAAATGCAGTGCGCACAAGAAAATCACTGATGATGTTGGTCGTGGTAATGCGTTTGCTGATGAAGTTGCGAAAGAAACAGCAAAAGATGTGAAGACTCGAATGTATGTTGCAGGCCCTGCAAGGTGGGTTGGTGATGTTGGAATGTGCGAAAACACAATAGAGAGTGTAAAGTCCCTTCAAGCTGAAGCCACAGAGAAAGAGTTAAGCAAGTGGAGAGAAAGTATGGGTAAGTTGGATGAGAATGGTTGTTGGATTGATCTGTCAGAACATAGACGATGGTTGTTACCTGATGCATATGTGCTTCCAGTGGTTACTATGGCACATGGAATGGCACATATCAGTACGAAAGGAATCTGTAAGTTGTTGGCTCCAGTATGGCAGAATGCTGGAATTCCTAAGTGTGCAGAGAATGTGGTCAAGAATTGTATGGTATGCTTGAAGTACAACCCTGGTAGGGGAACCCCAACTCCAGCTGGTCATTTTGCGCCTCCATCATATCCATTTGAAGTTTTGCAGCTAGATTTTATTCACATGGAAAGGTGCAACAACCTGAAATATGTATTGGTGGTTGTTTGCGCTTTTTCAAAATGGATTGAGGCCTATCCCCTAAAGGATAATACTGCTCTATCCACAGCCAAAGCCCTTGTGAAAGAATTTTTCCATAGGTTTGGAATGCCAAGAATGGTGTGGAGTGATAATGGGAGTGAGTTTGTGGGCCAAGTGATGAAGAATGTGTGTGAGGGACTAGGTATAAGGCAGAAGTTTCACGCTGCAAATCACCCCCAATCAGCTGGATTAGTGGAGCGCTACAACGGCGCTCTAAAACTTAAACTGGCCAAAATCCAAGCGAGCTCAGGTCTTAAATGGCCTGACGCTCTGCCTCTAGCACTCCTGTCCACCAGAATGACTGTGCACTCACGAGTGGGACTTAGTCCTTATGAGGTTGTTTTTGGCCGCCCACCCAATGTATGGGGTGTGCCAAGACCGACGAAATTCAGCGAAATCGAACATCCAGTACTGCTTGATTACTTGTATGAATTGACGGCTAAATTACATGTTTTACATCAACAGGTGCATGATACTCTCCCCCCGGCTTCTGAAGCTCCTGGACACCCTATCGAACCAGGCACGTGGATCCTTGTGAAAAACTTCCAGCGGAAAGCCAACGATGAGCCCCGCTGGATTGGCCCTCACCTCGTACTACTTTCTACAAGATCAGCTGTTCGAGTGAAGGGGAAGAAAAACTGGATCCACGGCGCCCACATCAAAAGGATCCCTTTGCCTCTGCCGTATGACCAGTGGGTCCAGGAGGGTATCGCAGACTCTGAAACAGACACTGTACCTCGTTTTGTGCCGTTCAGTGATGCACGCATAAAAGGCACAACTTCAGCGCAGGAGAGTGACGACATTTTGCAAGAAGCTGTGCCACCGTCAATTCGATTGGACACCACAGAGCCTGAACTCTTGTTCCAAGATCAAACAGTACCTGGCCGTCTCCACTACAATCTGAGACCAAGGCCTATGGACAAATAAATATTCTTTTTCTTTTACCTTTCTATTTTTTTGATAACCAGAGCTCTCCCATCTGAAGGACTTTCTTGATTTTTGTTTTTCGAACCACCATCCGGGTTCAGCCGCAGGGTCGCGGTGCCAAGACTTTGGGGTACAGGCCGAAGACGTTAGGTCGACGGTTCTGGTTGGTCTAGGGCGTTCCCTGGACTGACAGGCGTACTCCTTAGCAGAAGATACTCACCCGCCGCGAGCGGCACGATTAGAGGATGGAGTTTTGTAAGATGGAGAGACTCACTGAGGAAATGAACTTTAAAGCAAGAATATGTAAAATAATGAAAACCAAACGTTTTATATTTTTATGCCTGTTTGTATTATGTAGTATGATAATGTTTACTGTAGGATTTGTATTCTTCTCCTCTCAAGAGCCCATTGCACCCACTGTACAGCCTATACCTCCTCCTACTGTCTCCTCACACTCTTTTCACCCTCTGCCTGAACATGAACAAGTTAGACGATCAGAGTTTGTGAATAACTCGTTTATTCAGCTCCTGCACCAGCACCAACTAGTCATGAATACAACAAATTGTTGGGTGTGCGGTTTAATGCCACATACCATTAATAAGGGTATTCCCTATCTGGTGCTGCCGTATAGTTACAATGGATCGTCATGGGCATTCCAGACCATGTTTCTTTATGCACTAGAAGTGTACTCCCCGCGACAACCGCGTTCCATCAGACCTAGCACCAATAACAAAGCTTTAATGAAAGGAGTTGCCGATATGAGTAGAGATATCGATGCATACTCATCCATTCCCAAAGAAGAGTTGAGAGCTTATGTAGGGTGGAACGCGACGGGGTATAGTATTAGTCTAGGTGAAAGACAACGGAAAATCTCATCCCCAATCTGGGTCGTACCCCACATAGGTCGGTTCTGTTTGCAAGGTAATGGTCAGAATCCTAGAGCTCAACTGGGAAGAAGTGACTGTACTGAAACGTACACTTTTCCGTCACAGTTTTCCCCTGCGTTTTTGGCTGCCAAGGGTACATATTTTATCTGCAATGACCGAGCATATACATGGTTGCCCACTGATTTCTCGGGCACATGTTATATTGCAAATCTGCTACCTCCAACATTTACTGCCGCCCCTGACTATCACAAGACCAGAGTTGTGAGAGGCGTGATTAGTAAGGAGGATACTGCCGGTCAGGAAGCGGGAGATTTCTTTTTGGGTTTCCTGCCATTTTGGGGACCTATGGTTAATAGTAGGAACCTGAGACAACTGACTCGTGTGGTTGAATCCACTGTTAATGTTACGGCTGGTGCCCTTGGTAATTTGACAGCTGAGCTCCAAGCGGATCGCCTCATGACTTTGCAGAACCGCATGGTTCTAGACGTCATACTTGCAGACCGTGGTGGGGTATGTAAGGTTATCCAATCCAGTTGTTGCATTTTCATACCAGACAACGCTCCAACAGTTTATCAAGCCATCTCCAAACTGCATAAAATATCTGAGTCCATACACGTGGATAAAGGAGATTGGTCACTGGTGGGGTGGTTCTGGGAACTGATATCTGCTTGGGGTTGGAAAGTTCTGATGGTCATTGGAATGATCTTAGCCATCCTTTTCCTGTTCTGTCTGTGCATACAGTGTGCTCCTGTGATATGTGGCCTCTGTGCTACATTATGTGTAAGGAAACCTGTATCGAGGGACGAGCTGAGTAATACGATGATGCTACAGCAACATCTCCATGACTTTGTGAATATTGACCTAGACTCGGATTGAAATGAGTATAGTTATTGCCTATGTAAGGGCAAAAGGAGGGTCTGTCGTACTTTAGAATTTGGGACCGCGTAGGAGGCAGGGCCCTACCCCTGTCTATCTCGGTAATAGTGAACCGCGAATGGTTAATGCGGTATGTACAAGTGCTTTTTGTAACGTTTTAGCTATGAATGCACTGTGTATACGCTATTTTACATCACTGCGTGGGTT